>NC_133620.1:409698358-410016483 GCF_048593235.1 Sminthopsis crassicaudata
AAGTCTGGGGGCAGAGCCAAGATGGCAGAATGAAGGCAGGAAGCTATTTGAGCTCTTCCAGTTTCCTTCCTAATCACATAAAATCAAGCCTCTGAACAGAGTCTGGAAAGACAGAGCCTATGAAGAGACAGAATGAAACAATTTCTTAGCTCAAGGTAGGTTGGAAGGACTTTAAGAAAGGTCAGTGTCACTGAAGTGAAAGGGGTGTCTGGCCCATGGGAAAGCCAGTGGGAGGGTCTTAAACCCAGCAATTAGCATTTGAGACAACAACAGCAGGGCAGACCAGTGGGGCAGCCTCTAATCCCAGCACAGAAGGCAAATTGCCAACCTGGGAAACCAGGCAACAATAGGCAAGATGAGGTCAGGCTAACCTCCTTCTCCCTTTTCCCACCTCCCACAAACAAGACACCAAACCCAAAAGCCCCCTGTGCTCAGTCAAGGTTCAGAGTTGCCCAAGAAGCTTGGAACAATACCTACTGTGCCCCAGGATCAGAGCTCAAATTTGAAAATAGGAAATAGGAAAAAGAAAGAAAGTGAGCAAGAAACAGAAAGGAACCTTAGCCACAGATACCTACTATGGTAACAGGAAAGACCAAAACACTAACTCAAAAGAGGACAAGCAATGCCCACATGCAAAATCTCAAAGGGGGATATGAATTAGTTTCCAGCTCAAAGAAGCTTCTTGGAAGAGCTCATAAAGAATTTTAAAAATCAAATAAGAGAGATAAAAATTGGGAAAAGAAAATGGAGATATCCAAGAGAGTCAACAGCTTGGAAAAGGAAAATAATTCTTTAAAAAATGCAATTGGTCAATTACAAAAAAATCCATTGAAGAAATCAATTCCTTAAAAAATACAAATTGGCCACTGAAATAAACCCACTGAAGAAAAGAACACTTTTAAAATTAGAATGAATCAAATGGAAAAGAAGATACAAAAGTTAATTGAAGAAAATAATATTATTATTAAAACTAGAACTGGGCAAATGGAAGCTAATGACTCTATGAGACATCAAGAATTAGTTAAACTAAAAAGAATGAAAAAAATAGAAGCAAATGTAAAATACCTCATTAGAAAAACAACTGATCTGGAAAATAAATCCAGTAGATACAATTTAAAAACCACTAGACTACCTGAAAGCCATGACCAAAAAAGAGCCTGGACAGCATTCAAGAAATCATCAAGGAAAATTGCCCTGATATGCTAGAACCAGAAGGCAAAATAGCCATTGAATCAATCATCCATCAATCTCCTGAAAGAGATCCCCAAGGAAAACTCCAAGAAACATTGTTGCAGAACTGCAGAACTATAATCTCAAGATAAAAATACTGAAGGCTGCTAAAAAAAAATTTTTTTTTTAAAGTATTGAGAGCCAAAGTCAGAATTACCAAGATTTGGATGCTTTTATAGTAAAGGATCAGAGAGCCTAAAATACCATATTCCAGAAGACAAGAATCTAGGATTACAACCAAAAATCAACTACCCAGTGAGAATGAGCATCATCTTTCAGGGGAAGAGAAAGACCTTCAGTGAAGTAAGGGACTTTCAAACATTTCTACTGAAAAGACCAAAACTAAATAGAAAATTTGATCTACAAATACAAGACTCAAGAGAAGCACAGAAAAAAGCAAAGAAAAAAAAAACATTATTTAAAGGATAAATGATTATATCCTTACATAGGAAGATGATACTTGTAATTCTTGAGAACTATATCTTTCATTAGGGCAGATAGAAGGGACATATGTAGACAGAGGATGTGGGTATAAATTGATTCTGATATTTTATTGATGATATTTTTTAAAAAAAGACATTAAGAGATAGAAAAAAAGAATTGTACTTGGAGAAGAGGAAAGGGGAAGTAAAAATGGGGCAAATTAAATCATATGAAGAAGCACAAAAGACCTATTAGAGTAGAGAGAAAGAAGGGAGGAAGCTTAATCTCATCAGTCTTGGTTCAAAGAATTACATCTACATATATATAAATATATAAATTTATAATAATTATAAATTTATAAATTTATATAAGTATATAAATTTATCCTACCCTAAATAGGAAAAGAAAAGGGGAACAAAAAGGGAAGGACTGAATAGAAGGGAGGGCAAAAACAGGAGAAAGGTATAAGAGGAGGGAAGAGGGGTGATAAAAGGGAGGGCAGACTAAAGAAGAGTTTGGTCAGAAACAAAACACTAAAGAGTGTCAGGGACAGGGTAGAAAGAGAAAAAAAGCATAAATGGGAAAAAATTAAGATGGAGAGAAATACATAGCTGGTAATCATAACTATGAATATGAATGGGATGAACTCTTCCATAAAACAGAAGCAGATAGCAGAATGGATTAAAAACCAGAATCCTATAATATGTTGTGTACAAGAAGCACATTTGAAACAGAGAATTACACGCATTAAGATAAAAGGCTGGAAAAGAATATATTATGTTTCAGCGAAAACAAAACAAACAAACAAACAAAAAAAAAAAACAACAGAGGTGGCAGTTCTGATCTTAGATAAAGCAAAAGCAAAAGGAAAAAAATATATATATAATTAAAAGAGATAAGGAAGGAAGCTACATTTTGTTAAAAGTACCATAGACAATGAAGTACTAAACATATATGCCCTGTGATATAGCATCCAAATTCTTAGAGAAGTTAAGTCAGTTACAGAAAGAAACAGACATCAAAACTATATATATATATATATATATATATATGGGGGAACCTCAACCTCACCCTCTCAGAATTAGATATATCTAACCACAAAATAAATAAGGAAAAAATTAGGGAGGTTAATAGAATTTTAGAAAAATTAGATATGATAGAACTCTAAAGTTCTCTGGAGTTACCCATGTTGAATGGGGATAAAAAGCAATATATTTTTTTTTTTTCTCAGTGGTACATGGTACCTACACAAAAACTGACCATGTATTAGGGCACAAAAATCTCACAATCAAATGAAGAAAGGCAGAAATAGTAAATGCATCTTTTCAAATGATGATGTGATGGAAATCATATTCAAAAGAGACCAGAGAAAATTAGATTAACAAACCAATTGGAAATTAAATAATCTAATTCTAAAGAATGAGTGAATCAAACAACAAATCATAGAAACAATAATTTCATACAAAAGAATGACAATGATGAGACAGCATATCACAATTTAGGGACGTAACCAAAGCATTCTTAGGTAAAGTTTTGTATCTCTAAATGCTTACATGAATAAAATGGAGAAAGAGAAGATCAATGAATTGGGCTTGCAACTACAAAAACTAAAAAAAAAGAACAAATTAAAACCCTCCAATTAAATACCAAGTTAGAAATTCTGAAAATCAAAAGAGAGATTAATAAAACTGAACCCAACAAAATAAGATAAACCTTTAGCTAATTTGATTACAAAAAGAAAAAAAAAAAAACAAATTACCAGCATTAAAAATGATACCACCAATGAAAAAGAAATTAAAGCAATAATTAGCAGTTATTTTGTCCAACTATATGCCAAGAAATCTGACAATCTAATTGAAATGGATGGATATTTACAGAAATATAAATTGCTCACATTAACAGAAGAGGAAATAAAATACTTAAACCCATTTTAGAAAAAGAACTTGAATAAGCCATCAATGAACAATGGACCAATCCCTAAGAAAAAAATCTCCAGGGCCAGATGGATTTACAAGTAATTTCTGCCAAACATATAAAGAACAATTGATTCCAATACTATATAAACTATTTGGAAAAATAGGCAAAGAATGAGTCCTGACAAATTCCTTTTATAACATAAATATGGTGCTGATATCTAAATCAGGAAGAGTCAAAACAGAGAAAAAAATATATAGACCACTCTCCTTAATGAATATTGATTCAAAAATTTAAAATATTAGCAAAGAGATTACAACAACTTATCAGCAGGATCGTACACTATGACCAACTGGGATTTATGCCAGGAATGAAGAGCTAGTTTAATATAAGAAAAACTATTGGCATAATTGACTATGTTAATAGCAATTCAAAAAGAAATTATATGGTAATTTCAAGAGATGCAGAAAAAGCTTTTGACAAAATGCAAACCCCATTCCTATTAAAAACACTAAAGAGTATAGGAATAAATGAAGTGTGAATATGAATCAAGACATACTGTTTTTAATCGTTTTTTTCTATTGTTTTTTTCTCATGGTATTTCCTTTTTGTTCTGATTTTTCTTTCTCAAAATGACTCATGTAGAAACATTTATAAAATGAATGTACATGTATAACCTAAAATAAGTAAATAAATAAAAAAAATTAAAAAAGGAAATCTTTACTGATAATTCTTTTCTTACCCATTATAAAAAATACTATAGTTGACCGTGGAAATCTGAAAACACCATTTGTCCTCTGTCAAACTATTCGCCCAAGGTACACAGATTTGGGATATTTTCCCTTGAGGGCTGGCCACTGAACAAAGAAGTAATCTGAAAAGTGGTAAAGAATCTTTCCGGAAAGGGATAAGGTTTCCACTCTGCAGATACTCTCAACGTAGACAATGATCACTTTCTTTATTCCTAGTATCCCAAGAAGAAGGGCAGATGCACAGATAGGAACACATGTTCCTGGTCCATTACACAACACCTAAAAAAGAAGAGAAAGAGAAAACTTTAAAAGTAAAGTTCAAATGGATAGTATCAAACCAAATATTTGGTAAGTTTAGGTCTTTTATATCAAGAACAGTCAAATATTAGAGAAATTCAGTGGTAGCCTGACTTTTACATTATTCTTTGTCATGCATTAAGGCCAATTACACTACAAAATCAACTAAAACCTTTGTTTTGTATCAAGTAACCCAAGCAATAAGTTTCTGTTTATTTTTATGACTTAAAGTAAGCCAAACACTCTCATCTGGTTGCAGGAAAAAAATTTTAAATTGGAGTTTAACATATTGAGAAAAATACTTCTTAAAACAATGAAATCTGTCCTTTATTGGTAAAAATACATGTTTTAAAAAAGGGAATTTTGAAAAGATTGTTGGAACCCACCTGGCCTTAATCCAAGATTTCCTTTTCAACAAATTGGGATTGAAAAGGAATATCTAGTTAATGCTATTCAAGCCTTTCTTTAAAAGTGTAGGACTATCTCCTGAAAATGGAAAGGTTTTTAATGTTTCTTTAAGTTCTGTTATCTTTTACAGAAGACTGTGGATTGATGGGACAATAAATTTTTTGGCTATCTTATCCAGCTGAAGAATAAACATTTTCAGATATATTTAATGGAAACTTCTTTTATAATTCTCTTAAGAAAATAAAAGTATATTGTTTCATAGGACTGCTGTGAGATAAGGTAATTTGATTTTTCTATGGAAAGAAATGATATTAAGTACTGTGTATTAACTAATAATTAGCTGAAGTAGTAAAAATGAATGTGTTTTATCACATAAAGCTTTTTGTCACATGATGCCTCTGTGATACTATCTATATGTCATACTACTTGAAACCACGGCTTCTACTTTTTGTAGATCAAACTTCAACCCCTATTTACTTGGGGCTCTGACAGGTAAGCATTCTCTTTATTTTTTATTTTTCTCTGGTTTTTGGACATCGCCTGTCATTACAGAAGGTGGAAGTTGAAGGAAGCCAGGAAAACCAGGATGCAAAGGGCAAGAAGAAGAATATTCCAGGTATAGGGGCAGCCAGTGAAAAGCTATGGACGAAGGAGATGGAGGAGAACTAGGAAAGGAAAATCAAATAGTGCAGCTGGAACATGGAGTTTATAAAAGAGAATAACAAGAATTGGAAAAATAGATAGAGGCCAAGGTCTGAAGAATTTAAGTGATAAAGTACTGGCTTGGATATATAGCCTCAGATACTTACGAGCTGGGTGACCCTGGGCAACTTACTTACCTCTATTTGCTTAGTTCCTCATCTGTAAAATAAGTGAGAGAAGGAAATGGCAAACCACTGCACTATCTTTGCCCACAAAATGCCAAGTGGGGTCACAAGAAGTTGGACAGGACTGGAATGACTAAACAATAACAATAAAATTCACAATTTATTTAGATGTTTCCTAATTGATAGGTATCTACTCTGCTTCTAATCAATAAACATTTATTACTGTGCTAAGTGCTGAAGATACATAAAGTAGCAAAAGAATGTTCTCAAGGAGCTAAGAATCTAATGGGGGAGGCAAGATGTTAATAAATATATACAAAACAAGCCATATACAGGATAAACAGGAAAAAACAGAGAAGATACTGGAATTAAAAGGAGTTGAGAAATGCTTCCTTTAGAAGGGTGGGATTTCCAATGAGGTATTTTACATTTTCTTTTATTTTTTCTTTCTTTTTTTTTTGGTTTTGTTGGACTGATTCTTGATGCCTCATTGAGTCATTCACTTCCATTTATCCAATTCTAATCTTTAGCCAATTATTTTCTTCAGTTAGTTTTTTTTAAACCTCCTTTTATATTTGGCTAATTGTACTTTTAAAGTACTTTTAAATTGTACTTTTGTTTTGTTAATTTTTTTCCCATTTCACCAATTCTGTTTTTCAAGTAGTTATTTTCTTTTTCTATTTTGCTAAACCTATTTTTTAAGTTGTTTTCGTCAATATATTTTTTCCCCATTTCACCAAATGTATTTTTAAGAATTATTTTCTTCAATTTCTTTGTTTCCTTTTCCAAACTCTCCTGCAAAGCTCTCACTTCATTTCCCCATTTTTTCTTATGACTCTCTTTTAAGATTCTTTTTGAATTATTCCAAGAGAGCCTCTTGAATTGGAGACCAGTTCATATCTCCTTTTGTGGTTTCATCTGGGCGTTTTTTCCTTTAGTGTCCTCAAGATTTAGGTTCTGTTTTCCTCTGTTTCCATGGCTGCTATATGGTCAGAATCCTTTTTGCTTATTTCTAAAGGTTGAGGTCTGCTTCTAGGGCACAGAGAAGATTGTTCCAGGCTTCCTTTACAGGGCACAGGTACTTCTCATTGCACTGGGGCTGGTAGTGCCGCAGGCTTTCCCACTGTACTGAGTGGGCCTGGCCAACTCCTATTTATTATGCTAGAATTCAGGGGCTTACCATTTGCCTTCTGTAGTTGTATAGGAAGTCTCACAGCTAGTCTGTTGATCCACTGGCCTTCTGAACGAGGACAGAGTAGCCATCGATGCTGTATTTAGGCTAGAGCCTCCCACTAGATACCTATGGGAAGCAGGGGGGTGGGGAAGAGGGCCCTTCCCTCTCCCCTCCCCCCACCCCCCTATACTGGGCTGCATCCTCCCCTGCCCAATTGAGACAGACCTTTCCTGAAGTCCTTCCAAGATAACTTATGCTGGATATTTTTTACACTACAAATATTTGTGGGTTCTCTCACTACAAAATCCGTTTAGAGGCTTGATCTAATACTGATTCTGAGGAAAGCCAGGAGCAGCTCAGGCAAAATTCTATCTACTTTCTGCCATTTTGGTTCCCCAGTAGAATTTTAGTGGGTATGTAAAGGAAGACAGGGAAATCATTAGTCAGAGCTGGGGAAGGAATTTGTTCTGGGCATGGAGGAAAGCCAGGAAAAAATGTCCAGAGTTGGGAGAAAGAGTGACTTATTTGTGGAACAGTCAGGAGGCCCGTGTTACTAATTGAGGAGTAATTGAATATGAAGATCTTTGAATACCAAAACAATAATTTTGTATTTGATCCTGGAGGAAGGAAGAAGCCAAAGGAATTTTTTGACTAGGAGAAGGATTAGATCTGTGCTTTAGGAAAATTACTTTAATGTCTAAATGGAGGATGGATTGGAGTGGAGACAGACTTGAGGCAGGCATCTGCCTGCAGATCCACCACCAAGCATTTATAATAATCTGAACATGAGGTGATAAGGGCCTGTGTCAGGGTGGTGACAGTGGGAGAAAAAAGGAGTAATATTTGAGAGATGTTGCAGAGATGAAATGGCAGACGGTGGCAAGAATATGGCTTTGATAGGGACTGGGGGTACAAGGCCTTTTGAGAGATGAGAAGCTGAGAATGACTTCTAGATTGTGAGCCTGAGGGAAGATGGTATTGCTTTCTATAGTAATAGAGAAGAGGGAAAGTAGGGAGAAAGATAATGAAGTAGAATATTTGAGGGAACATTTATGTATGTTGAAATTCATTAATAAGATGGGAGTTGAAGTAGAGAGGAAGAATGGACCAGGCATTGAAGTTATCAAAAAAGAAGACAAATTTCTTGGAGTTGGTGGATAATAGTCACCAGGACTTGGATTTGTTAACAAATTTGGATAATGTGATCCTCTAAAGAAAAGCTGTTTTACCAGGAGACTCTGAAAGTGGCAATGGGGAGAAAGATGTATTTTGACTTTCCCAAATCATCCAATGTGTTTTTGTATACTAAAAGACTTGTTGATGATTTAATCCAAAAAAATGTTTTTTAAAAGAAAGAAATAGGTCATTGGCAGAATCTTGAGAAATAATTGTATTGAAGGGGTGGGAAATGATGAAGTCAGAGAGTAAAGAGGAAAAATATAAACATTAGTTTACGTAAGTCATGAGATCCACTTGAGGAAAGGATATTAAGAAGGTAGTTGGTAATGTCAAATACTTCAGAAAGATGAAAGAAGATAAAGGATAAAAAAAAAGCAATTGGATTTAGCAGCAAGATTATGATTTTAGAATTCAAGAAGCTGAGGAATAAATAGGTGGTGAGGAAGTTGATATCCTTTCTGACTAGATTTAAAGCTCCTGGAGTCATAATTTTTAGTTTATTAAGTGGGTAGACCAGTGTAGTGCCAATGGTTTAATTCAGGAGTTATCTATCTATAAAAAAGATAACTAATAAAGAAATATAGATACTTAATGAATAGGACAAATATAAATTCTATTGAAGTTCAGAGGGGGGAAGATTACTGGAATGACTAGGAAAGATCTGCTTAAAGAGATGGGACTTAAAGCCAAATGAAGAAAGCACTGGGAAGAATTAGTCAGAATGAAGAGATATAGGCTGTGTGAATGCCATAAGAAAAGTCATTAAAGGGAAGAATACAAAAGGCACTTTCAGGGATGATGGACAAATCTCAGGGAAAAATCTGGCTAGAATAAGGGTTTGGCTATGAGAGTCGTGGAAGATAAGGTTGGAAAATAGACTGGCACCAGATCTGGGTCCCAATTTCAATCCAGGTACATTGTAATTTACACTCTTTTAATGTCAACTATAAGCTTACAAGGATTTAAGGGCAAAATAGTAAGCTCAGTTTCTTTCCTTGAGAACTGCCAGTTCATATCTTTAGAATATTTATTAATTGAGGAACTTGAACCAGTTCTTTATACCTATTAGAAAAAGGCCTTTATCAGTGAAACCTGCAAATATCCCCCCACGCCCACCATTTAGTTGACTTATTTGTACAAAAATTTTTTAAATTTCATGTCATCAAAGTTATCTATTTTCACTTCTGTGACATTCTTTATTGCTTGATCATGTATTTTTCTCTTTTCTATAAATTTGATAGGTATTTTTCTCCATGTTTTTCTTGTTTGTGATATGATTTTTTTATATCTAGGTCAGGTAATTATTTGGACTTTGTATTATTATTTGGCTATATGAGGTATGAGGTGATGGTCTAACTCCATAGTGCTGTCCAAAGTTACAGCAGCTTTTTTCAAATAATGAGTCTTTATCCCCATATATGTGGTGCCAGGTATTGTAGTATGAGATACTTTTGCTTCTGTGTCTTGTATAACTAATCTGTTCTCCTGATGAAGTTCTATTTTTTAAAGTGATATCAAATTGTTTTGAGAATTATGGTTTTATAGTTTATACTTAATTATTTCCTGTGTGATTATTGACCTTTTTTGTCTCTACAAGAATGTACTTTTTCTTCTTTGATTGAATTTATGTTATATACATATACATATAAATATATATATATAAATATATATATATATATATATATATATATATATATATATATATATATAAAATGTATATAAATATATAAAATAGTATAAAACAGTTCAATTTTGTAGTTCAATTAAGTTATATAGTATTTGACTTTAAATTTTTGGATTTCCTTTTCATTAATAATATTTCCCAATTTTTTAGGCCCATATTTCTGTAAACAATGAGTTGTAGTTGTATTTATATAGTTCTTGTGTATATCTTGGTAAAGAAACTACATTTTCTAGTTTGTTTTAATAGAATTCCCCTTTCTATCTCTTTGTGCTAGGTTTTACTGGTATTATATAGATTTGTTAATGATTTGTGTGAATTATCTTATAAAATTCAATTTTGTTAATGAGAGAAATGATAATTAAAAACCAATATCTTGGAGAGATCTAGAGTGTTCCCATTCTTCAAAGTCTGATTTTTAATAGTCTCTTAAAGGATACTGCTAATAATGAGATTGGACTAACTTTCTTACTCAAGATGCTACCCTTGTGGAAGCTTTTGTGTTCTGCTCAGGCTTGGGTAGCAGTATACATTTTTCAAATAGATAGGCCAAAGTTGTGGGTCATTTGGTATAGAAAGAATTTCTCTGTCCAAAGATGACAAGATGACACTCTCAATCCTTCATTTTAATACAGATCATCTTCCAATTGATTGCCATCTCTTAGAAACACCTACTCTTTGAAAGGTATGTGAACTGTGAACCTGTCATGTTTTTGGTCTAAGAGAGATGGTCAAATGACCAACCTTTTATTTAAAACGTGTTAGCCTTATCAGCAAAATGATTAAATTACCCAGAAACTATGTTTCTTGAATCTTTTTAGTCATCACATTGAAGTTACTGTTTTGTTTTATTGACTAGAGGGTTATTATCTAAGTACATAATATCTACAAAAAAGTGATAATTTTGCTTCTTTACATTTACTTATTTTCTTTTTATTTCTACAACTAGCACTTCTAGTACTATGTGAAACAGAAGTGATGACAATGGATATCCTCATTTTACCAGAAAAGATTCTAGTTTACCTCCATTATGAATAACAGTAACTCTTAATTTTAGATATGTATTATTTGTTTTTTTAAGGAGGGGATGTTTTATTCTTATATTTTCTAGTGTTTTTAACAGAAATGAACATTATATTTTTTCAACATCTATTTATATAATCACAATTTTGTTATTAATCTAGTTAATTAAGATGACAGTTTCCTTAATAGTAAGCCAATCTAGTATCCCTCATACAAATCCTTAGCATATAATTCTTGTGGTACATTGTTTTACTCTCTATGCTAATATTTTATTTTATTTTTTTTTGTATTAATGTATATTAGGGATGAATATAAGGTGTGTGGCTTTCTTTTTTTCCCCTAGTTTATATATCAAGACCACAAATTATGTGATGGATGAAATTTTGTAGGGTACCTTCTACAATTTTTGTAAATAGTTTATATAATGTTGAAAATAATCATTCTTTGAATTGACAGAATTTACTTGTGAATCCATTTGGTCTTGGTGTTTTTCTCTTTGGAAGTTAAATCTAAGTTTTATTTAATTTCTTCCTTTAAAAGTAAATTGTTCAAATTCTGTGTTTCTTGGTCTGTTTATCTGGGTACTTTATATTTTTATAAATATTCATTTATCAGTTTTATTTGACATACAATCAAACAAAATAATTTCTTTAATATCCTTTATTTCTTTTGACTTTTTATGAGTTCTACTTTTTTCTTTAAATACTAGTAATTTGATGTAGCTAGATGGTGCAGTGGATAGAATATCAGTCCTGAAATCAGGAGGACCTGAGTTCACATCTGGCTTCAGACACAACATTTTCTAGTTGTGTGACCCTAGGCAAATCACTTAATCCCAACTGTCCCAGCAAAACAAACAAACAAACAAATAAATGTGTGTGTGTGTGTGTTTTTTTATTTATTAATTCATTGGTGGGGGGGGGTTGTTGTTTTCAATTTTGATTCTCAGGATTTCTAATTTGGCCTTTAACCGGGATTTAAAAAAAAATTTTTTTTTAAGTTATATTCTCAATTCCTTGATAATCTTATAAGCTTCTATTAAGTTTCAACTGAACTCAACAGAATCAGGAATAGCAATTATGATTTCAGATAAGGCTACAACACAAATCATTTTAATTGAAGTAAAGAGGGAAATATTTTTTCTGAAAGGCAACACAGATAATAAATGGATTTTAATACTTTATATATATATACATTCAAAAGTAAAGCTTCCAAATAGTTAAAGAAAAAAACTAAATGAATTACAAGAAAACAAAGACAGTAAAAGCATAATAGTGGGAACCTCAATTTGTTCTTATTGGCCCTAGGCCTTAACCAAAAAATAAACAAGAATTTAAGAATTTGAAGAGTATTTTATGAAAATTGGATCTGATAATCTTCTGATGATTATTGAATGTAAAGAAGAAGAATTATATAGATTTCTCAGCTATATGTGGCACTTTTACAAAAACTGATCATGTCTTAGGACATAAAAACCTCACAAACAAATGCAGAAAAACAGAAACATATACATGTTTTATTGAACACAATGCAGTATATTAAATAAATAATTGCTGAAGAAAAAAAAAGTATTAAAAATCACCTGGAAACAAAAATAATTATAAAGGGCTGATGGACCAAACAACAAAACATAGAAACAATAAATTTTGTAAATTATAATAATCATAATGAGACGGCATATCAACATTTTTGGAGTGTACCCACAGCAGTCTTTAGGGAAAAATTTATATCCCATTCTCTTTTCAAGTTTTTTCCCTCAAAAGAGTCTCAAAGACTTAGCTTTCACTCTCCATACTTGACTATATGTAAAGTATATAAAGATAAATTAAATTTGTATTGAGATTCTGGGGTGTTGATAAATGGTAAGAGTTCTACATTTGGAATCATTGGACCTAATTTCAAATCCTCATTTTATTCCTTACTGCCTATGTAATATTATCATATAACCTCTTTATTTGTTTTCTCTGGAAAATGAGAAGGTGGGCCTATATGGTCCTTTCCAGCCTGAAATCTATAATTATATAATTTGGCTAGTAAGGCAGAAGTGTTTTATGTTAGTCCTAAAATCTCCCACATCTTAGAAACAATGGAAGACATATAGTGTTCCTTGGCGACACTCAACCATTCTAAAGATATACAGAAGCTAGAAATTCTCACTGCTTCCCCAATTCTTTGGCAGGGCAAAACTGGCAAATGGATCAGAGTGGTTGTTAACACATACACATATCTGCCACTTCTTTCACCTAAATCTATGTCCTTCCTTCTGATACTTCTGACCTGGTTTCAGATTCCTAACATATCATATTCCTGTAGAAATGAACCTAGGGTAATTAAAATTACACTGTCAAGTTAAATTTCATTTGTCCCCCTTAACTTTGCAGGTTGTGAGTATTTTCAACTAAGGAAATTGAGTTTTTTGGTTTTCCTGTGCTTTGGATCAGAAGGTCAAGGTGACAACTTCCTGACAATTTGACCTTTAAAAAAATTTCTATTTGTTTACTTCCACTATTAAGTTTAATGAAATAGGACATGCATTTGTGGCTTCAGAGAAAATTAGAAAGTTGAGTTTAAATATAGATTGGAAATTATTAATTTTTTTTTTTTTTAATGATAGGAACTACCTTTAACAAGTCACTTAGTTTTGATGGATTAGGAATACTTTTTAGAGGATTAAGTGGAAAAACAGTTTCAAAGGAATAGGGAGTGTCCCTCTTAAACAGGAAGAATTGGTTTCATTTCAAAGAAGTTATATAACTCCTGAATACTATCAAGGCCCTATGTTAAATAGGTAAGTGATATTTTCTTTCGGACCTTTATTTTCTTCTTAATGCATACTATTTTCAAGTAAATATAGGCTGGCAGTTTTTCTTACAGTTATTTTTTGTCCATAGTCAACTTTATCAGCAAAAAGGGTCTCAAGAATTTTTATACAGGGTACTTTAATTCTATAATTCTGAGCAACTAGTATCTTCTTCATAGGCTTCTAGATTTTGAGTGTTTTTAAACTTAAAAATACAAAGACTCACAGAAGTATTTTGAGAATTTAAAACAAATAAAAGACTCAAATGGAACCTAAAAACAACCCCCAAACCTGAGGATTATTAGATTTTTTCTGATAATATTGAAATAGTTATATATTGGGATATTGGGGAATTGGTAATTGATCTATCAATATTGTAGTAGTATGCCTATCCCATAACATTGACTTTTCAAAACCTTTTATCATCTTTGCCAATTTGCTGAGTTGTATGTGTCCCTTTTTTAAAAAAATCAGTAGACTTTTTGGAGAAGTGACAACCTGCCAATGCTAATATGCTTTCATGAAAAATGTGCTTCATTTTCCCCTGTGGAAACTGGGAAACACAAGAAAACATACTCTGTACTCAAGTAGTATAACTATAACTCATGACACAAAGTACCCAGATAGCAAAAAAAAGACAATAAAACAAAAAAAAAAAAAAATCATCCTTCTCTTAAGCCCATGCAGAAAAGTGGATTTGTGTGTGTCAGTTTCTCTACTGTCTTCTAATAGCCTACTAGATGAACAGTAAGATTTACAAAGATGCTTCTCCAGGTAAATATAACACTGAGTCAAAACAAATGGGAAATTAAAATATAAAATAAAATTTATAAGCCCCTCCTCCCCAAAATCTAACTTGATTAGTCAGGACTCTGACTATCCACTATGAGCTTTTCTGAAAACTCATTTTATCACTGTTTGTGTCTTCCTAAAATTTTTTTTTTCTTGAAACCTTAACATGCCTCCTGAGCTAACTCCTCTATAGAATGTTATCCAATGGATATTACATGTACTTTTTATGAATCCTTTTTAATTTGCTTTCCCAAAACCAATGCTGCATGTTAAACTACACTGTTTTCCTTACCTCTATCACATACCAGCAAGGGCCTTCCATGTGGATGAAATTAGAGCCAGAAAATTTTTTTCCTTTCCACCTTCTAAAGAATGAAATTGTCAGTAAGTCAAATCAAGAAATTTTTAGCTGCTCTGTTTTTTTGGCAAAAAGAGGTTCTTTATAGATATCTTGTTAACTGACATCTCCCTGGTATCACTATTAAGTCATGTGCAAGGCTTATTATCTGTTCCCTGAACTCATTTCTTTCTTCTTTCTGTCGAGGTGACTTGTAAAATAATCTGATGAGAGAACTACTCTCCCTCCCAAATTTCTTTACTTAAAATACTGTAATGCTTTTCCCCTGGTTCCTGAATTTGTTCATGTGTGAGTATACATTTTTCATTTACAAAACCACTGTGGCCTCTTTTACCTATCTTATTATATATGTCTACTCAAAGCCATTTCCCAGACATGGGTCTTATTGCATTAAGTTTAATATGAAGTTAAATGTGTCCCCTTCTGTTAAGATCTCTTGTTCATCTTCCTTGTTGCCTATACTTTATCCAATTGGAACATTGTAACTTTGAGATCAGGGATTTTCCTATTGGCTCTTTTTTTGGACTTTGTCTCATCAATTTATGGGTTTATCTCAAGTATTATTCTTCTTATACTATGGATAGTGTCTATGGAATCTAACTGGGTGAATATATGTATGTAGACTGTCTTCTCTTTGTCACTTCCCCTTCCTTTTCAACTTTCATCTGTCAGTTCTTTTAGGATCTAAAGCCAGTTCATCAAAGGCAATGAGGTTCTCTTACTATTTCTATACTTGGACTTCAAGCTACCTTTGTTCGGTCCTTTCAAGTCAAAAAAAAAATTCTTGATAGGGAAAACAAAACAAGGGTTGAACTGCTATGTATTTTCTCCAGTCAGTGGGCCTGTCCTTTCTCTGATGTTCCTTTTTTCTCAGTGCAGATAAGAAAAAATACCATTTCCTGTTTTATTATCTTTATCTTTCATTGGACAGGCTCAGTTCATTCTGAGCTATAGTATTAGTGACACTATTACTTTATGACCATCCTATGCCTTTGTATTCTTTTGTTACCTATCAATGCTTTTATATAGTATGTATACATCTTTTAAAAATGAGAAGTTGGTGATGATTTGCCTGTGTATACACATCAATCTCTTGAGATAGCAGCTAGTGGTTCAGTGTTTAAATGTGAGTTCAAATATAGCTTATATACTTCTTCAACTGTAAAATGGAGATAATATTACCTACCTCCCAGGTTGTTGTGAGGATCAAGTAAGATAATTGCAAAGTGTTTATTACAGTGCCTGGTACACAGCAGGTACTTAATACATATATCCTTCATTATCTGAAGATTTTATTTTTATTCTAGAGATTCCTTTATTCCTCTTAGGCTAACTTCTTTAGAACTTGTGATTCATGGGATCCTACCTATTCTTTTTATGAACCTTCTGCAATCTGTTGTCTTAAAATCTAGGCTGCACAGTAGAAAATTCATGGCTTTCTTTCCATTTGTCACAAATTCCATGATGAAATGGTAATTTTTCTCCCAAAGGTTCTTATCATTTCCACCTCCAAAAACCACTATTCCCACTTGCTGATAAGAATCAGATCCAGAATAAAATTGCCTCTTGATGGTACCTCTTTCTTTCAAAAGATAAATTATCATTAAGGCAATTATTAGTTGCTTTATTTTAATGGAAAGATTTTAGTTAATCTTTACTCCAGTGTTCTCTGCCATGTTTCCTCCTGCTTTCTCCGTTTCTCCCAGAAAGAATAAAGAATCACTGAAGATTTTCGGGAATGAAAGGATCAGATTTGTGTCATTATGAAAACAGCTCTGGCAATAGTTTGAAGGGCAGATTAGATAGAGGAGATTGGAGGTGGGGAGACTGGTTAGATGGCTACTTCTAACAGTCTAAATGAGATGTAATGAGGGCCTAAATTAGGGAGTGGCAGTCAGAATAAAAGGGAGGGACAGATGTCACAGATACTACAGCAAAATTAATGACATGATTTGGCAAATGACTGGATATAGGAAATGTGGGAGAACAGTAGAAGACAAAATGAGTCTCAGGACAAACTGACATGTGTTGCTTAATCACCCTACATGGCACAGGTTGCAGCTTCCTGGCAGAGACATGCTAGGGATATGATCACATTCCACTTGGTTAGACAGCCTGGATCATCTGGCAAAACCAGAATGGAAAAACTGGGGACCTGGTTGCAGAATAGTTCAGATGAGATACAGCATTTATTTGAATAAAAAAGCATTAGTCTTTTTTCAGGTCAGTGATGAGGTTTTAAGTCAATGTTTATCTGCAAAATGTTCTTTCTTTCACCACCAAAGGTCACCGATTATGAGCCTGATGGGTTGAGAGGTTAATTCCAGATGCAAAGAGCACTGAACCTCCAACTATCCTGCTTTCAACAGTGGAACACTGAGAATCTCAGTTCAAAAGCTTGTGCCTCATATATGAGCCAGCGAGCCAGCATCTGTGGCTTTGAGTTTGCAGTGAAAGAAAAGTTACTATGCCTAAATGGCTTCACAATGAATGACTAAGGATGAAATTTAGAGCAGAAGAGAAATGAGACTTCTTGTGGTTAACTATATTGCCTATTTTATATCTCGAGTAGACCAACACTAGCCCTTTAAAAATCCCAAACCAAAAAACTAAGCTCTCGCCTTTCTTCCTCCTGCTGAGGCGGTTGCCGTGCCACAGTCCAGGCATCTTGCTACCATGGTGGCTATGTCTTTCAGGCCCTTTTAAGTCCTTCTTTAAAAGGAAGGGGAGGAGGAATAATCGTGGAAGAATAACCTGCTACTATTTGTCCCATGTGCAAAAGGATGTAAGTTATTTACAGGATTTGTAAACCCAAGATCTGAAATGAAATGCTGCTGAAGGAAGGAAGTATCTTCCATGCCATGATTTGAAATGAAGTTATGCTATCCTGAGCTAAATCCAACTTCCTAAATATTGATCTGTGCATTACATTGTTACCAAGGAGAGAGCTCCCTGCTGTGTTTCATGCTAACATTTGATTGTTGTTAAGAGTTCTACCTCTGCCAGCTGTCTGGCCCAATAAGGCCCTCCCTGCCTTTGATTTTTCAAAAAATAAAACAAAAAACCAGGCCTCAGGAAAGAAGTAATCAGCTTCTTTTTATCCCAGGAAGTACAAACAAGTAAGTGTCCAGTGGAAGAATCTAGCAAGGATGTTGCATGGCATCAAAAACATTTTAGTTTGGTTGAATGCCTAGGAAATTTTGCTATTAGGAGCCCTCATTTTTCTTTTTGTTTATTTTGCTTCAAATTTAAGAAATAAAAGAAGCATTTCTATATTATGGTAGAAGAGAAAAAAAAGATGATTACATATGAAACTACAAATTTTAAATCTATATTGTCTTTCTGGCAGATAGTTGGCCATTCTGGGATGTCTCATCAATGTCTTGGAAGTCAATTCATTCAACAAGTATTTACTGCATGTGTTCAGCTCTGAGGCAGACCTTTGAGATGAGAAATATAAATGAAACAGAAAGCCAGAGAATCTTACAATTGGAAGGACCTTAGAGGCCAAACAACAATAGAATTCAGGGCTAGAAAGGACCTTAAAGGTCATCTTAGTCCAATGCCCCCATTTTATGTATTTGAAGTGAGACCTGGAAAGCATAAGTTATATAATCTATAACATATACAACCAACCTATACCTGAATAAAATACCTGAACTCTCTATGTCCCAGACAAATTCACTTACAAGTCATAGTATCACCTTCCTGATGTCATGATCTTCTTTGAGAATGAAAGACAAACAACAATCTCGTATACTTCTCTGCGACCTACTAAAGTGTGTGAATTTTCTTCTAATGGGGTGCTCAGAAATGAATCAAAGAAGTGAAAGAGGAAATGATCAAACTAGAGAAAAAGAATTATCATAGGGGGTACAGTGGATAGAGCACTAGCCCTGAAGTCAGGAGGACCTGAGTTCAAATGTGACCCCAGACACATCATTTAACTCCATTTGCCTCAGGGGAAAAAAAGAATTATCACCTTCCTAGTTCATGATACACAACTTCATTAATATAGCTTAGAAGTACATTATTGGCATTGATTTTGCTAGAATGTAACACTGTTGACTTATTCTGGACATCATCCAATAAAAACCACAGATATTTTTTCATGAACCATTATCTAGCTATATAGTTCTCATTTTGCATTTGTGTAGTTGATTTTTTAAAAAAGATAAGAATCCTATGACATTACTACTCCGCCTAACTAGGCTATCTCCATCATCATTCATGTAACTCCATGTTTCTCTCTGCTGTGACATGTTTCCTCTATGTGAAGGCTAAAATTTAAGGGAGGGCCTGAAATAGTTTAATCTCATGCCATCCTCAATGAACTTTTCTTCAATTACTGATATTCTGCCTGGATTCACCACTCAATAGTAAATATATTCCAGTGTCTTATACTCACTCCATTTTTTTTCCAATTCAACATTTATTGATATTCTATGAAATGACAAAGATAAAAAGGGACAAACCATGAGAAAGAAAAAAAAAAAAGGGAAAACTTATACTCACTCCATTCTAGGGTTCTTGAACAACTGGGATACCCTATTCTTTATCTTCACAACTTGCCTCTCCCTCGGCCTATTGATCTCAACCTTACTCTATCCCTCCCCCCATCCCTAAATCCTACTCCACCCCCCCCCCCTTCCTCTGGAATGCCTGCCTCAGAAAAAACAAACTTCTTTTCATCTGAAATTTCTTTCTTTTGTGATCCTTCTATTTTCAGGCCCTCACAGAAACATGGATCCCTCTTATTATCACAGTAGCCATGTTTATTGTTGCTAGGACTGCCTACACTTTTTCTCATATCTCTAATTCATTGTTTTTGGTAGGGGAAGTAAAAATACTCCTTGTTTCCCATGGCTACTTCCACTTCAGCCATTTTCACTAAGCAGTCTCTCTTCCCTGGATGCTCATAAGAAACAAATATATCCCCCAATCCAGAATCTGGGGGCTGTTATCTCTAGCCTCCTAGAATATTCTCCTACCTGTTAATTAGTCAACAAGTATGTATTAAGTACTCACAAAGGGCCAGACCCTATGCTAAATGCTAAAGATACAAATAAAGACAAAATACAATCCCTGTTCTCAAGAGGCTCACATTCTAATGGGGAGGGATCATGTCAAAAATTGTACCTACCAGATAAAGCACAAAGAAAAGATAATCTCAGGATGAAGGCAATAGCAGTTGGGGGCATCACAAAAGACCTCTTGAAGGAGGTGGGTTTTGAGCTTTCTTGAAGGAAACCAGAAGGCAAAAGATGAGAAGAACTCATTCCAGCATGAATGATAAGCCAGGAAGAAGGCATACAGTCAGAAGGTGAAGGACAGATGAAGGACAATCAGAAGATGAAGGATAGATTAAAGACAGTCTGGAGACGAAGCACAGAGGAAGGGTAGTCAGGAGAAGAACAGATGGAGACCAGAGCTGCTAGACCACAAAGTACTTGGGAAGGGAGTAAAGATAAGAAGACTGAAAAGGTAGTAATGGGCCAGGTGGCAAAAGTTTTAAAAGCTAACCAGAGGACTTTATATTTTGATCTTAGAGGTAATAGGGAGCCACTGGAGCTTACGGGGGGGCGGGGGGGAAGGGAGTGACACTATCAGTTCTACATTAGGAAAATCACTTTGGCAACTGAGTAGATGATTTGAAGTAGGAAAAGACTTGAAGTGATACCACCTAGGAAGCTACTATAATAATCCAAATGTGAAGTTATAAGAGCCTGTGCCACCATGGAAATTGAATGAGTGAAGAGAAGGGCATGTATAGGAGAGAAGGTTGAAATGGTAAAACATAGCAACAGCCTATTCAAGTGGGTTAAATGCAGGTGAAGAATAGTCCAGGTTGACAGTGTGAGTGGGAATGATGGGAAGGAGGGCGATACCCTCAGTAGTAATCAGGAAGTTATGGAAAAAGGGGAAGGTGTAGAGAGAAAACATAATGAATTTATTTTAAAGAGGCTGATCTTGAAATGCCTATGGGATATCCAGTTCAAGATGTCCAAATGGAAGGTAGAGGGACGTGCTGACTGCAGCTCACAAGACAGGTTATGTATATCCATACATAGATCATCGGCATAGAGATGATGAATATGGGAGCTGATGAATTCACCAAGTGAATGATCATGACTAAATTGGCATAGCATGATTCATCATCTGTGAAATTGTGATAGATCACTTCATTGATCAAAGTCTTTCAAAGTTGTTTCTTCCTTACTATGTTGTTATTGTATAAATAATTTGAGAAGAAGCAGTGAAAGAGAGAGAGAGAGCTCAGAACCAGGAGAGAATAGAGTAGTGTAAACCTAGAAAAGAGATTATCTAGGAGAAAAAAGGTTATTAGACTTTTCAAATAAGAGATTATTGTAACTTTGGAAAGTACGATCTCAAGGGAATGATGAGGCTGGAAGCTGAAAGAAATGGTTGAACAAATTGTCAGATATGAATATAATGGAATATTATTGTTTCCTAAGACATCATAATTTGGTTTCAGAGAACCATGGAAAACTCTGATGCAAATCCTTCTTTTATACCTGACTCTACTCTACACATACTACAATCTAGCTACACTGGTCTACAAGTAGCACCCCAAATACATCACTCCATCTCCCACTGCCGATGTACTGGCTGCCCTTCAAGCCTGGAATGTTCTACTCCCTCAACTTTGCCTCTTAGGTGTCTCTAGTTCCTTTTATCTTCTGTAGCAAGTCTTATCTTTTTAGATTATCTCTTCCTATATATATTCTCCAAATATATCTTATATCTACCTATTTACATTTTGTTCCCTCTTATTAGACTGAATACATCCTGAGGACAGGAACTGGGCCTTTTTTGGGGGGGGAGTATTTCTTTATATTCCCAGCACTTAGCATAGGGTCTGAAAAAATAGTAATTGAACAACAAATGTTTGTGGTCAATTAAATGGTCCTATCCACAAGGACAATAGAAAGACTCTGTAAAATGTCTACTAAGGTGTGCTAAGACTATTTCTAATCTAGAAGAAATTTTATCAAAAAAAAAAAAAAAAGGAAATTATATAAACTCATAATATTTAAGATCTTTAAGAGTTTGTCAAAATACAACCCAATGCATGCTGCAAGATACAGACCAAATAAATCTCCACTAGATCACAGAGTACGACCACAGGCTCTAGCTAGATTGAAACTTTTTTATATTAGAAATTGTATTAGAATCAGAACCGTATTAGATCTTTGTAATCATTTCTCTTTTTAAATACCTACAAACTATTGTTCAAAGCATACATTCAAGAATTTTCCCAAGGTTGTAACCTAACTAAACTAAACCTAACTAAAGTCAAGCTCATTGGCCTATAGTTTAAGTAAGGCTTTTTGAGTATTTCACTCTCTTCTCTTTCCCCTCCCCCTCAAAAAAATTTGGAACATCACTTGTTAATAGGCAGTCCTAGGGAACTTTCTCTGTAATTTTTTAATATTCATTTAAAAAAATGTGAACCCCAAAAGATAAATATAGCTTTTTTATATGCAAAGTAGAAAAGGCTGTATGTGAAATAATGAATTGTCATTATGTACAGCTTGCTTTTTCAAAGCATATAATACGTTCAACATGTTACTTTCAAAACAATCTTGCTTATATTTCCTTCTAAATTTACTTTTGCTCTCTTCTGTATATTATCACAAATGCTTCAGTGATCTTTTTTTCTTGTTGCTTTTTTTTTGGGGGGGGGGTACATATTAGAGAAGGGAAGAAGGAAAATAAAACTATTATCCATAATTCTCTCCTACTACAAAAAACAACAACAACAAAAGAAAAACATCATCTTTGCAACAAATAAGCATAGTAAAGCAAAGCAGATCCATACACTAGCCATGTTGAAACATGTACATCTCTTCTGCACCTTGAGTTCACCTCTCTGTAAGGAGGTAGGTTGAATGACTCATCATTGGTCCTCTGAAATCATGACTGGCATTGATCAAAGGCTTTCAAAGTTGTTTTTCTTTACAATACTGTATTATTATTATTATATAAATCATTTTCTGGTACTATTCTTTTCACTTTGCATCAGCTCACACAAGTTTTCCAAGGTTTCTCTGAAACTGTCCTTTTCATGATATCTTAAGGAACAATAACATTCCATTACATTCATCTATGGCAATTTGTTCATTCCTCTGTTGAGGGGCACCCCCTTTGTTGCCAGTTCTTCGTTACAATAACATTTCCTTGATTTTTTGACACAAATGAGAGGAACTAAGAGCTATGGCACATGCCCCTTCTTTCAACAGGTGGTGGATTAGGTTGCCTGGGATTGGTGACTAGAAGTTATATACTGAGGACATCATAGTTCTCTCCTCTCATGGTTTCACTATCTTCTCAATAATTTTTATTTCATCCTTTCCAATTTGAAAAATCACACTTTTGTTAGAAAACACAGGGAAAAAATGAGTTGAGTAGTTTTGCTCTCTCATTTATTTTTCAGCCCCCATCTATTCTCAACTTCAGTTCTTTCCAAGTTTTAAACACCAAAACAAATTGAAATGCCTTTTTGTTGTTCTCAGCATGTAGCACCAACCTCAATTTATTCTGAGCTTCAGTGTATCTCAGGCTATCCTTATATGCCTGTGCCATGCTCTTGCATTTACTTATTTATTTATCCATTAATCTAGATAATTTGTAATTTATATGATATGATAATATCTATAAATTTGAAATAATTCTGAATGTGTATGGGTGGTGATGATAAAGGATGAATTCCTTCAGAAATGAATGATTCACTAGTCCTAAAAGTTCAAAAGAAATTTCTTAAAATGTAAAATTGTTACAAACTATCAGCAAGATAAATGATTATTTTTTAAAAATAGACGAAAATTTTTTGTGGCTTCTGACAAATTAGAACAAAAAAAATTTTTGAACAACAACAAATAAGACATGTTCTGGTTCTGTATCCAAGCCCATCTAATGTTTCTCCATCTTTGGTTTCATTCCCTATCTTTTAGAAATACTACATCGCTGTAGTTGATGTATATAAATGTTTTATTTCTGCTGCTCTTGCTTTATATTGCTTTATTGATTTTTTCCACATTTCCTTGTATTCATATTTATCATTTTTATGACATCATAAATATTATAGTATTATACCATAATTTATTAAGCCATTCCAAATCATCAGACATATAAGTTGTTTCCATAGTCCTATCAATGGAATCACTGGGTTAAAAGGTCCAATTAGTTTTGTGAGTCTTATTATGTAAGACTGACAGCCAATGGTTCCATCAACATTGTATTAAACTGCCTGTTTCTCTGCAGCACTATTAAAGGTATTTCTAATACTATCTATAACTCCTTTCATTTTAATGAGCAGGAGATGGTTTCTTCAATTTGCATTTCTATGATAATTTATTCTATGATAATTAAAATTTTTGAATTTTTTCCCTATTTGGTTTATCTCTCCTTCAAAAATTATCTATTATCTTTTCAGATTGTATCACTAAAGACTATGTATTGATCTTAGATATAAACATATGTTTCTATTAGATTCCGAATACTGAACATTTATCTTACATGTTCACTATGAATATTTTTCCCAGTGCTTCTTTTCTTTTACATTTTGAGGTTCTGGTTTTTGTTATGCAAAATTATTTTATCTTTGTAGCATGAAAATCATTAATAGTCTACAATCATTTCTTCTATTTGCTTGTTAAAATGTTTTTCTAGTTCATATTGATAGATTTATCTTTTCTTCAATCTTCTTACTGGAGGGGAATACTCATTTTCTTTCTTCTCCTTTTTTAAAATTTACTAGTAGCTTGGTATTTTTATATTGCCTACATTTGTCATACTGTCCCTCCCTTTTCTATCCCCAAAGAATATCCTATATAACAAAGAAAAGAGGAGGAAAAATTCATCAAAATCAATCAGCAGAGGAAGAAAGCCTGACAATGTTTAGTGCTTCATACTCATAGTGCCCATCTCCTAACTTCTCTTCAGAGATAAAAAGGATGTGCTTCCTTTTTTTCGATTCTTTGCTGTTGGCTTTGTCATTACATTCTTGTATCATTAAATTCTTTATATTTATACTGCTTCAGTCACTAGATACGATATTCTTTTCTTGCTTCTGTTTACTTCACTTTGTATCAGATTCATCTAAGTTTTCCTAAAGCTTCTCACCAGATTCACATCATTAGATTCATGTTCTACAACTTGTTTAGCCACTCTGAAATCAAAGAGCAAACACTCCCATTTCTAATTCTTTGCTACCACAAAAATGCCCCTACAAATATTTGTGTATATGGAGCTTCTTGCTTAAGAAAAAAAAATACTGAATTCCTTAGGAATATGCACCTAATTTAGGCTCTCACTTGGTTGTTTTTATTTATTCAAGTCTATTTTACTGCCAAAGTAATTTTCCTTAAACATAGGTCTATTACTTTCCCTATGTCTGTAATATAAGATATATAAACTCTCTTGTTTAGCATTTACAGCCCCACACAGCCTAGCTCTAATCTTTCTTCTAGCTTCATCAGGTATTACCACCCTCTCTGCACTTTGCAAATCTGCCAAACTCTGCTTCTCACTATTCTTCACAAACAACACTCCATCTGCCTCCATATCAGAGGCCTGAGGAGAGAAGAGAAGGTTTGGAATAGTTTCTGTGAGGAGTGAAATTGATAATTTCCCATTTATTAAATACAACTTTTATTTTACCTTGCCCTCTTCCTTACCCCTTCCCCACCCCAGTCTAGTATCTTGTGGAAATAGTCATCACAACTTCATATCGAGTCATATAACTGAGTGTAGGGGTCATGAAAAATTTGGCAACAGTAAAAGGCATCAAATATTCCACCAAGATTTAATTCTTTATGTAAAAATAATCAAGCAATCCATCTCATTATTATGAAGATTTGCTTTTGTTGTTAATAAATGGTAAAATTATATATATACCAAAAATAGTTTAAATTTTTTTTATGATTTATTATCAGTAAATGTTTGATTTATATGCCTATTTTATATATCCAGGGTCTGTAAAAATTTGTAAAAATTTCTTGGGCAAAAAGAGACCACAAATGGAAAAAAGTTTAAGAAACTCTGATCTAAAACAGTTAGTGACTTAGTACAATATTCAGATGGTCCTCACATTCTGCTAACAATGGAATTATTTTGATTTCAGAAATGTCCATTTTTAAAAATCCTTATCTTTTTAACTAGGAGTCTTTGTTTTTAGTCTTCCTTGAGATATAAACATGTTTTTGCAAACTCTTCAAAGGCGAAATATTTGTCCATTGCCCATATTTTGCCTTGATATCCAAATGTAATTCCATATATTTTATATTCCAGTTTCTGACCTAATTCCCTTTTTAAAATCTCCTTTAAAAAAAATTTTTTTTTTCCCCCTGGCGACTTAGTGTGTTATTTTCTTATTATTAAAATGTTGGCATTTTCTGTATTATAGGAGAGTTGAATCATGGGTTTATCCTTGCCAGGGCCCTGACAATTCCACTTATACACTGTTGCTTATTTTTGCTAATAGTGGAAATTTTTCTTTAATGATTCATCATGGTATATAATTGGAGGAACAATAAATTTAGAAACAGTAAAACTGGGTTCACATTCCATCTTGGATGCTTCCTATCTATGACTTTGGACCAACCACTAAACCTCCTTGAACCTAAGTTTCCTCACAGTCAAAATGGGGAACTTAAACTAAATGGCCTCTAAGGTCTGTTCCAGTTCAGTATCTTCCATGCTAGCATTCTACAGGACTCATTTGGCCATTGTCCTGCTGATAGACATCTGTTTTTATGCACTTCTGTGGAAAAAAAAAAAAAAAAAAAAAAAAAGCAGCTAAAATATTTTTCTATGTGCCAGGCTCTTTTATTGATCAATTACCCTTCCTACTGTGATTTAAAATTTTCCCTCTTTAAAATCTACTTTTATTTGGTTTTGTGATTTTTTTAAACTAATAATTGTTGCTTAATTTCTTTAAATAGGTCATTTATCCATCTGAAGACATCTCAGGATGCTTTACATTATAGATATTTCCGAATGTTTGTGGTACATTAGTTGTTTCAATTGTTGTATAGTATTATCATCAATATAATGGCACTTTACTCAAAGATTTTAAAAACATTTTCTATTGTGCCTTTTAATTCTTAAGCTAAGAAACATACACAAAAAAATTCCACACACAAAGGAGATCAGAAAAAAAGGGAAATGTGGACAACCACATTGTTCATACTCCATACAGCTTGTTTTTTAAAAAAGAATGTAATAAAGTCAATGTGTTATTTTCAAATTTATCCTTGTATTCTAAGCTTTCTTCTGTTCTTTGATGTATTTTTTTTTTTTTTTCTTTTTTTGCTGGGGCAATTGGGATTAAGTGACTTGCCCAGGATCACACAGTTAGGAAGTATTAAGTGTCTGAGGTCAAATTTGAACTCAGGTTCTTCCTGACTTCAGGCCTGCTACTGTATCCACTGCATCAACTAGCTGTCCCTTTGATATATATATATATGTGTGTGTGTGTATATGTGTATATATATATGTATGTAGGTATATATGTATATGTACATATATGTATATGTATATATATATGTATATGTGTATATATATATATTTTAAAGTTTTCTTTTCCCAGTAATAATGGAATATTATTGTTTGATAAGAAACGATAAACAGGCTGATTTTAGAAAAGCCTGGAAAGATTTACGTGAACTGATGTTGAGTGAAGTGAGCGCAGAACCAGGAGAACATTGTATACAACATCTAGATTGTGTGATGATCAACTATAATAGATTTGGCTCTTCTCAGCAATTCAGTGATCCAAGGCAATTCTAATAAAGTTTAAATGGAAAATACCATCTGCATCCAAAGAAAGAGAACTATGGAGACTAAATACAGATGAAAGCATACTATTTTCACCCTTTTTTCTTCTGCCTTTTTTTCTTTATGGCTTTTCCTTTTTGTTCTGATTTTCCTCTCCCAACATTACTCATGTGGAAATATATTTTAAAAAATGATTGTACATATATAACCCAATAAAATAAAATAATGTTGAAAACTAAAACTAAATGAAAAAAAGTTTTCTCTTTGTAGTTATTATGTTGCTTCTTGTACATGAAGAGTTAACTTTTAATTTTAACTTTATAACTTTTTGACATCTTGACTATAATTAATAGGATTTTGAAATTTCTCTTAACTATCAATGGAATTCATTCATTCAGTTTTATGTAATACCTCAATCAGTATTATCCCCAACCCCTAATTCCATTAAAATAAACAATGACAATCCTTGTCTTTCTCCCCTCCCCCAACCTCTCCCCTCCAGGCCTTCCAAACTTCCCAGCTACAATTAAGATTACCACCCTTATTGTGGTCTTCCATATTCACAACCTAAATGCCATCTTCATCTCTTCTCTCTCTCACCTCCCATATCCAATTTGTTGCCTATTTCACCTTTGCAATATATGTTCTTCTATTCTTTGAAGCTGCTACCATCCTGATTCAGGTTCTTATCTCTTTATATTTGAACTCTTTTAATTAATAGCCTGTTGACTGCTCTGTGTGCCTCCCTATTTTAGCTCAGTTGCCAAAGCAGGCTTCCTAAAAGTGCAGAGATGACCATGTTACTTCTTATTCAATTAATTCTAGTATCTCCCTATCACCTCTCCAGGATTAATTAAAAAAAAAAAAATCCTCTGTTTTGCCTTAAGTACTTTAAAATATGCTTCCTCTAATCTATCCAATCTTCTCATTGCTTCCTCCCTGCTTCCCCTCCCTCCACAAGATATTCCAACTGATACTTAACTCTAGGCACTGTCACTAGCCAGTCCCCATGTGCAGTATTCTTATGCTTTGTTTTAGTCTCATAGCTTCCTTCAGGTTCCAGATAAAATCTTACCTTATACAGCTTTTCCTGATCTCTCTTCATTCTAGTGCCTTCCTTCTGTTTATTCTGCCAATTTTCTCCTGTATACAACTTGTTTGTACAGAGTTATTTGCATGCTGTCTCCTCCATTAGACTGCGAGCTCTTTTTATATCCCCAGCACTTGGGGAAGTTCTTGGCACATAGTATGTGGTTAATAAGTATTTACTGATTGACCCTGAGCAAGTCACTTAAATTCCTCATTTGTAAAATGGAGACAATAACAATACTAAGGTTGTACTAAGGAGAAAGATAATATTTATGAAGCATTCTGCAAACTTTGACGTGCTATGTAAATGCTACCTATTTATCATGAATGGTGACAATTTTATTCTTTATGACTTAGAATAATTATTCTGAACTTGATTTAGACCAAGACACAGGAATGGACTGAATGGACTGTTAGAGCAGAAATATTGGGAACCTTGGAGGGAAGTGACCTCCTTACCTTAATATTTATGACAGAAAAGAATCAGAAGTTGGGAATAGTCTGACTTACACTCTAAACTTGTGGTGAACAAATTTCATAAAGGATCTGAGAATTTCACAGGGAAAGCTGGCTTGAAAGGAAAGAGAAGTTATCAGAAATGAGATTTTAAAGACATAAACAATTCTAGTGTACAAGAAAAAAAAGAAGCCACCTCACTAGGTCTAAGGAACCAACTTAGATTTTACTTGTTTTCTTTTGAGTTGGGTCCTTGTTTTTAAAATGAGGATTAATATCTTTTGTTTTCACATTACCTTCATTTTTTAATAGCTATCCATTCTAATCCCATATCCATAAAGTCATTCCTTCTAATTAAGAATAAATGAGAAAGGGGAGCACTGGCCCTGGAATCAGGAGGACCTGAATTCAAATCCAGCCTCAGACACTGGACCCTTACTGGCTATATGATCCTGAGCAAGTCACTTAACCCTGATTGCCTTGCAAAGAAAAAAAAAAGAATGAGAAAAAAAGCAGTTCCTCAAAACCAACCAACACAGCAATAATGCAATCTGATAGTAGCCTTCTCTCTGCAAAAAGCTGAGATATTCTTATCTTTTTAAAGACAACCTTAGTCATGACAATTGTGGAGGATATTGAGGGGATTCCTGTTCTAATACAGTTTGGGCTAAGTAATCTCATATGTACCATCCAAACTTGAAACTTTATGAGCCTGATCTGAGAAGCTAAGGCACCAGCTGACAAATTCAAGTGTAGTTCAGATGCGACTTTGGGCAGCCCTAGAGCATTAGGCTTCTAAAAAGAGCAGACATGTGGGAATAAGGGATACAGAAAGAGAAGTGATAGGGTACCAAAAACAAACTCTATCTCCTTCACAAATCTGTATTCAGAGCATAAGGAAAAGGCCTAGACCTGTGATTTCACTGGTACAGGAAGTCCCTGGTGAGAAAATTTCTGCTACCACTCAGCTTCTTAAACTGTGGTTCATGCCAATATAGGATCTTATAACTGAATGTGGGAGTCATGAAAGTATGATTTATTATCAGTAAATGTTTAATTTTATCAGTTAATAAGTTTATATGCCTCTATGCCCAGAATCACATAAAAATTTCTTGGGCAAAAAAAGTAGAAAAAGTTTAAGAAGCCCTGATCTAGCAGAGCAGGTTAACACCTTTTTTTTTTTTTTTTTTTTTTTTTTTTTTTTTTTAATTTATTTTAAAATTATAGCTTTTTATTTACGAGATATATGCATGGGTAATTTCACAGCACTGACAATTGCCAAATCTTTTGTTCCAATTTTTCCCCCTCCCTTCCCCCACATGGCAAGTTGACCAAAACATGTTACATATGTTAAAGTATAAATTAAGTACAATATATGTATACATGACCAAACAGTTATTTTGCTGTACAAAAAGAATCGGACTTTGAAATAGTGTACAATTAATCTGTGAAGAAAATAAAAAATGCAGGTGGACAAAAATAGAGGGATTGGGAATTCTATGTAGTGGTTCATAGTCATCTCCCAGAGTTCTTTCACTGGATGTAAATAGTTCAGTTCATTACTGCTCTATTGGAACTGATTTGGTTCATCTCATTGTTGAAGAGGGCCACGTCCATCAGAATTGATCATCATACAGTATTGTTGCTGAAGTATATAATGATCTCTTGGTCCTGCTCATTTCACTCAGCATCAGTTCATGTAAGTCTCTCCAGGCCTTTCTGAAATCATCCTGTTGGTCATTTCTTACAGAACAATAATATTCCATAATATCCATATGCTACAATTTATTCAGCCATTCTCCAATTGATGGGCATTCACGTAGTTTCCAGTTTCTGGCTGCTACAAAGAGGGTTGCCACAAACATTCTTGTACATACAGGTCCCTTTCCCTTCTTTAAGATCTCTTTGGGATATAAGCCTAATAGTAACACTGCTGGGTCAAAGAGTATGCACAGTTTGATAACTCTTTGAGCATAGTTCTAAATCACTCTCCAGAATGGTTTGATGCATTCACAATTCCACCAACAATGTATCAGTGTCCCAGTTTTCCCACATCCCCTCCAACATTCATCATTATTTGTTCCTGTCATCTTAGCCAATCTGACAGGTGTGTAGTGGTATCTCGGAGTTGTCTTAATTTGCATTTCTCTGATTAATAATGACTTGGAGCATCTTTTCATATGGCTAGAAATAGTCTTAATTTCTTCGTCTGAGAATTGTCTGTTCATATCCTTTGATCATTTATCAATTGGAGAATGGCTTGATTTCTTATAGAGTCAATTCTCTATATATTTTGGAAATGAGGCCTTTATCAGAACCTTTGACTGTAAAAATGTTTCCCCAGTTTATTGCTTCCTTTCTTAACTTATCTGCATTAGTTTTGTTTGTACAAAACTTTTCAATTTGATATAATCAAAATTTTCTATTTTGTGATCAATAATGATCTCTAGTTCTTCTTTGGTCACAAATTCCTTCCTCCTCCACAGGTCTGAGAGGTAAACTATTCTCTGTTCCTCTAATTTATTTATAATCTCATTCTTTATGCCTAGATCATGAACCCATTTTGCCCTTATCTTGGTGTATGGTGTTAACACTTTATTTTTGACTTATGAGGATAAGGGACATTCCCAAAGTTTGCCTCTCTATATAGATCACAAGATGGTGATGATGATGATAGCTAGTATTTATGAAGTGCCTGCTTTGTGCCTAGCATTGTGCTAAGTGCCTTCCAAATATGGTCTCATTCGATCCTTACAAAATCCTTGTAAGGAAAGCTGGGTGCTATGATTATCATTCCCATTCTACAAATGAGGAAACTGACACAAAGTCACACAGCTGGTGTCTGAGCTGGATTTGAACTCAGATCTTCCTGATTCAAATCCAATGCTCTTTCTGTTGCATTTTCATTTTCCATCTGCTGTTCTATTTAGTTTCAACTCCACCAACATCAAGTATACCCCATTCTGGGTAGATACTTTTGTGTCGGCTTCCTCCATTAGACTGCCTTGAGGGCATTTTGTTTGTCTCCCAGCATTTTGCACAGTGCAAGCTTGCTACATAGTAGGTGCTTAATAAATGCTTACTTACTATGTCACCTAGCTGCCTTAACCCCCAGTTTAGAGCAGGAAAGGGCTTTAGAGATAAGCTAATCTAACTCCTTTTATAATCTTATCTGATAGGCTCTCCTACCCATAATCAATACTTATGGCTGCCACAACATATGAACCTATTATCTGATGTGGATATTAATTGTGCTGTAATTATGTAGAGGTCTAATACTGCTTCCGTTATATTTGGTTTTATAGCTGTAGTCTAAGGCAAGTTCAGATTGAATGAATGCTGAATTTACCTTTTAGAAGTCCAAGGACAAAGAGATGCAGCAGAAGCATTATCTTAGGGGGGATGGAAGGACTGGGGTATGTGTGTGTTAGGGGGGAAGCAGTAAAGAATGAAATGAAAAAGATGAACAGAAGAGTGAAGGAGTTAGAAATCTACCAAAAGAACCAACACAATCTTAAAATGTTGAGAGGAGGAGGAATGGGGAGGAGAGTAAAAGAAAACATAAGAATTGAAGATAGCTTGGAAGGGAAACAAATATTTCTGAAGAAAGAGAATGTAAAATAGAGAAAGAGAAAAAAAGGCATAAATAGCCTGATAATAGACACAAACTGATTTTCCATTCCTTGTCAACATAATAAAAAGTGACAGCTTATTTGTGTGCCAGTAGCCACCAGGAATTCAGAAATAAAAACACTGAGCAAAAAAACACTGGAGACCAGAAGAAACATTTCCCATTGTGGGGAAAAGTAAAATTAACTAATTCTTTTCAATCACTTTAAAGATGGAGAAGGTTGTTTGACTGACTGGGACTGGAACATAAGAGCTTTCTATTCTTATGGCACCAACCAATTTTAAATGAATATGGTAGATTGCTGCTTTATGTGTTCCTAAATCTGACAAGTGATTTCTATGTTTTTTATTCTCACTGAAAAGACTATACATGAATCTGATTCTTTTTTCCTTCCTCTATATTGGCACTCAAAGAATCCTCTGACCCATTGTCAATGAATGCAATAATGTATAAGAATGACATTTATTAAATGGAAATAATGTAAACAAGTTATTAGAGGTCAAGGAGAAAAACCCAATTAAGATGGAAAATGGGCAAATTTTTAAAATCTATAACCCAATGATGCACTGTATAATGCAGATATGTAAAAAAATAGGGGATGGTCAAATGTAGGAAAGTAATGGGATTACAAGGTGAACAAAATTGAGATTTTAAATGTGGAGCTATGTGTCTATCAAATGAAGTCAACTGGGATTTATTTTAGTGATTATTTTATCTTAATGACAAATTTACTTAACAGTGGACTAGATAATCATTGCTCTTCATCATACTAGAATAAACACCACCACCTTTTTTTACACACTTTTAATGATGTGACGGTATAAGGCAAAATAAACCCCCAAGTTTCCAATTATAAGATTTCTTACAAAGGACTTTTTTTTAAAGATTCAATCATTTAATATGCCTCTCATAAAATCAGTTGCTTAAAAATAGCTACAAAAGGTAAAATGAAAAAATAATTTTTTCCTTTTATTGTTGTAAAACATTTTAAAATGTTAAAATAGATCATGAGTAGTACCATGTAATTAGAGAATTTGTTTTGAATTTGTAACATCAGCATTTCAGAACAAAAAGAGACTACAGAGACCAAACAGTCTAACCCCTTTTCATATTTTTATCTCTATATGTCTCTCATTGAAAAGCATGGGACTTTTCCTGTAACAAATATTACTTGGAAAATGAAGCCAATATTTGTTGAACTGCAAGTTCCCTGATGGCAGGGAAAGATCTTGTATAGCTTGTTCTCAGTTTTGCATAGTGCACTGCATATACTAAATATTTAATGTATCTGTGTGGAATAAGTGACAAAAGTATAACAGTGAATGGTTCCTAACATATTATCTGTGGGTAAATTTCATAAAAGGATGTTCATTTCCAAACTATTAATGTTGCTGTTTATTAAATTCTATAATTACATCCCAACACAAAGTCAGAAACTTCACATTTATGTCCTTTGTTCAGTTGCCCATTTATAACATTATTCTCTAAGAACTGTATGCTGTCTGTAATATTTCACTGGAAAGTGATATCATGTATTATTGTTTTATAAGAAACAATTTCAGAAAGGGCTGGAGAGCCTTACATGAACTGATGCTAAGTGAAATGAATAAAACCAAGAGAACATTGTACACAGTAACAAGATTATGTGATGAACAACTGTGATGGACTTGGCTCTTTTCAACAATGAGGTGAGTCAGGCCAATTCCAATGGACTTGTGATGGAAAGAGCCATCTGCATCCAGAGAGAGGGGACTGACTGTGGATCACATCATAGTATTTTCACCTTTTTTGTTGTTGTTTGCTCACTTTTTGTTTTCTTACTTTTTTTTTTTTTGTTCCTTTTTGATCTAATTTTTTCTTCTGCAGCATAACTGTGGTAATAAGTACAGAAGAACTGCATATGTTTAGCATATATTGGATTATTTGCTATCTAAAGAAGGGAGCAGAAAAAATTTGGCATACAAGATTTTGCAAGGGTGAAGTAATTTCATGGAACCAATGAACACTGTTGACTTGGGTTTGTCTAGATGTTGTGAATGCCATTAACTCTGGATTTCTGTGTCCTTATCTGAAAAACAAAGCAATTATGGACCTCAATGATCTCCAAGGTATTTCCTGGTTCTAAGATTTTTATAATTTATATTTAATTAGGCCAGTGGTCGCCAAAGTAGAGACCAGCATAAATCTATTGGGCCCATAGCTTAATTCCCAAGAAGTGTGTGATGAATCAGCGAGAGGGCAGATGAGTCACATTCAACCTGTCCCATGATAGCTAGTTATAGATCTTGTTTTCTGGTAGGAAAGAGTGAATTCCATAGGATGCACAATCATGAATGGAATATAATTATATTATCTTTTCTCTCAAATCTGCCTTTCTTCCAAACTTCCCTATTTCTATTGAGGACATACTCATTCAACCAGCCTTGCAACTTAGTCCTTGATTACTCAGTTTCTCTCACCACATCTAATCAATTGGTAAATCTTGTCATTTCTACCTTCAAAATCACCTTTCGTCCACTCACACCACAATTGCACTTCAGTTCCTCAACACTACCTGATTCCTTGTTTCTAATGTATCTTCTATGTATATCCACCAAAATGATTATCCTGAAGGGCAGTGTAACCATTTCATTCTCTTATTCAGTTAACTTCAGTGGCTCCCTATGGACTCTAGGATCAAATATTATTTCATTTATTTTTATCCTTTATTAATTAATATTTTGTGTAGGTTTTATGATACAAAATTATAACAGTAAAACATATTTATAATTTACAAAGAAGTAAAAAATATACATAAGGGGGTACATGCTCAATTTCTTTTTAATGATGGTCAGAAAAGTTGAGATCTATGGCTCTCACAAATAAAATTTTAAAATTGTCAGTAGTATGGAAGATCTCAATCTATTATCATAGTAGTGTGGTGATATCCTAATGTGGAAATTACTTGAGGCTCACAGAAGCAGTAAATGTCAGAGGGAAAATCTGAACCCAAGTCTTCTGGACTCCTTATATGTCCTATACCATATTGCCTCTCATAGTAGGAGAGAGCAATACGATAACTATGCTGACAAGTCAGTAAGAAAAATGATGTTAGTTTTATTTTTCTCCTCTTCTTTTAAAGGAATATATAACCTGAACACTTCATTTAGGTCATTATAATTCAAACAACTATTACTTCTTAAAAAAAAACCCTATAAATTAAACAAAAGTCACACTTTCAATCAAAGCATGTAAAGTATCTCATTATTAATGTATCTCCATATAATATATTCAAAAAATCTTACTGAGATGTCCACATCATTCATTTCCATTCCATCATGTTTTCCCTATTAAGAATATTTTAGTCACTGATTCCTTACAAAAAATACTGGGAGAGGGTTTTACTCTACAGAAAGTCTTTTGTTCCTAGGAAATTCCATGAATGGCAAGGCAGCCAAACAGCTTTTGTGAGGCTGGAAAGTTCACTTGTTCGAACTCTCACCATAAAACTGAAGTGCAAACTATCAAGGATTGAGAGACTTGAAGGTGACTATTAAGGAACCACAGGAAGATCATGCTGGAATTAAAAGCTCATATATGGAAGAATATTAGTATGATGTTTAGTAACTGTTAAAGTGTTTTCTGAGAAATAACCTATAAGGCAAAATGATAAAAATAAAATCATTTTTACCACTGACTGCCATTATATAAATAGATGTTCTATATATAAAAAACTGGACACAAGCTATAAAGAAATGACATTTAAGAAAGTGATAATCCTTTCAAATATCATATGTTTAAAGAAAAATCTATGCTTAGAAAATGTTATTACATTTGAAGAAACAACAATCAAAAATAAGTTAATAAATATTCAAAATGCAAAGTATCAGAAACTGCTGTTTATGTTCTTAAACAAAAAACATAACATCTCAGAGGCACAGGTGGTGCTTTCATTACAGCTGTTGATCAAAGGCAAGGGTCACAGTAGAGAAAGGCATATTTAGGAAGTATTTAAATAGTTAATACCTGGAAAATCCTGGAAGGCAGATGGGAACACCACAACTATTCTAGATTGTAAAGTAATGCAGTTGTTCCTCCACAAATATCCCAAGGTATTTGTACCAAGCTAAAAAGAAATAATAAAAGCCATCTCTATAGCCTACTATCTAGAGTAGGAATCCAGAGAAGGATCACTGGAAGATGATCCAGGGTAAACAGAAAGCTGAACAGGCTGGCTATAGTGTCTCGCCGGTCCTGAGCCCACAGGTTAGGCATAGTCCGTAGGCAAGAACTAGCCATTGATGATAATAATAATAACAATAATAAACATAATAATATATAGAATTTATATATCAATTTAATATTTACAAAGTACTGGTAGGTACCCAGTTAATACATTTAAATGATAAAGGAAAAAATATGAGGAAGCTCCCCAGTTTAAAAAAAAACTTGGGGAACAACTCCCACTTAGGGAGTGCTACAATAGGCTGATTTGAAGACCTGAATAGAAAAGGAAGTGAAAACCTAATTGAAAAATAACATTTTAAAATCAGAGGGCCAATCATATCCAAAAGTTTTAAAAGTTCTTCAGTTATAGAGGATTAAGTTAAATCACTTATAGGAACTCTAAACTTAGTTTATACAATATCCAAGTGAAATTTAGGATGGTGTCATTAGAAAGGAAATAGGAATAAGAACAGTAATAGAAACACCAATAGAGTACTTTCTTATTTGCAAAGAACTTAAAGGTATCTCCTTTGAACTCTCCCAGAATCCTATGAGTTGTAAGTATTATTATCTGCATTTTGCAGCTGAATAAACTGAGGCTGAGACAGGGTAAATGATTTGCCCATGATCTCAGAAAATGACTATTCTCAGAGGCAATATTCCAAGAAGCCTGACCTTCTAGGAATAACAGTAAAAGTGACAAAATTGAAGAGAACAATGTTGATAAAAATGAAAAAAAATCTTTATTTAAATTGAAGGAAATATTTTAAAATTTCTTATACTATATTTTTAATATAGAAATAATTTTTCTATATTCTATATTAATTGCCATGTGCAGACTAATAAAATCAAGTTGGTAAGCCTGTAGTAGTGAGGATAAGTGTCCTTGACCTTCCCCACCAGGGCCACTATAACAAGCTCAAGCTCAACATCCAGTTAAGCCTCCTCTCCCTGTTCTGATCATTTCTCTTTTTAACTTTTATCAAATTTGAACATCATTCATACCATTTATATAACTTTAACAGTTAGTGTTTTGGCCTTGTTTCTTTCATAGTAGGACAAGCATTCTATAAGCTCCATTATTGTTGTAGAATCTTAACAAATTTTGATATTCCCTCTTTATGTAAGAATGTGGTGTGATTCACAATTATCAGCTTATGCTGGGAAGGCCAGATTCATTTCAGTGTTGCATTAGAGTCACTGCTAATAGGGTTAGAGAAAATTCAGAATATTATTAGGAAGAGCTCAGTACTAAAAATCCAGTGATGGTTGGGAAAGGAAACCAACATGTCTGAAGGTGAAATGAAATAGTTTCATGATGACATCAGCATTTCCCTGTTTTGGGGAGTTTTTTTGTGAGTATGTGGTGGTTGTTCAAAGTGTTTACCCCTATCAGTCATCAGGGGATATCCTGGACAATCCTAAACAAGAAGTCTCTGAGTACAATATTTTCTGTCTTGTTACAGAGGAGAAATTACTGACTCAAATAATTGCAGTTATTTGTTTAAACCTCTATAATTAAACTTAAAAATGAAAGAAATTAATCTGGCCCCATCGACATATAACTTACCTAGGTTTTTCAGTGTTTTATCTCATTGTCAGTAATGTTAAAATAATTAGAATAAGTCACATTTGTTCAGCATTTTGAAGTTTACAAAGCTCTTTAAATGCATTTATTTGTTTGTCCTTTCTTCTTGAAGAGGAAACAATGACATCATGAGGATGATGTCTTGACTTGCATGTGAATCAGATTACTTTGGTTCAGCCTTATATAGTAGGTACAATAGGAATTATGACCCCCATTTTACAGATGAAGAGTGGCTAGATAGCTGGCCTTGAATCCAGAAAATCATTTAATAACTCAATGGCATAGGCACTCCCTAAAAATGCACATTGCAAGAGGATAAAGTGGTGACTGCAAAGAATGAAATTTTAAAAAAATGATTAAATCATGGGAACAGTCTCTTACTTTATAAATAAGAAAACTGAGGCACAGAGAATGAATTACCCACTGCTACATAGTAAATATCAGAGGTGGGATCTGCACTCAGATCTTCTTCACTGAAAACTTAACACACCATTGTAATGTTCTGTTCTCTAAATTGTAATCATTCTCTGGGTGCAGGTTTCTTGGGGAGCTTCTGGATGCCTCCAGTTTCAATTCAGTTCATAATCCCAAATGCAGCCCAGAGTTAAAGTCTAGATCCTTTATTGGTCCTTCAAAATCCCGAATCTTTTCCTGGGCTCGGTTAGCTTTTTTAGAGGCCTATCTCTCTTCTTGGCTCCCGAGAGCTCTTGTCCAAATGTCTCTAGCCAGCACAAAGGTGGAAGTTGGAATGACTCTGACTCTGCCTCCGAGTTTGGGATTGTGGATTTCTGTGGGCTTGTGAATCTCCCCAAGTCAATCCTAGTTGTGAATCTCCCAAAGTTCCCCCTGGCCCTGAGGGCTTCTTGCTTATATGCTGCATATCAATCATTTCATCACTAGGAAGCCATTATTTGTTGTAGAATTAAATCAATGCTAAATTAGATTTAACCATTGTCTCCTCAATTCCACTCAGTACCTTGTTTCAAGTTCTGGCCCATAACATCTCCTTGTAGGATCAGATCAATCATACTGAACCATGATAAATTAGATAATTATTGTCTCTATCCTATTCCAGTGACTTAGCACCTTGTAAGAATCCTAATACACCATGTACTTTTTTTTTTTTTAACAAGTTGAAATAATAGTCATATCATCAAATAGTCAGAGTCAACAACTACTGTTTGCATATATTTTCCTCTAACTTTCATCTTCTCCTCTCCCCTTTAAATTATGCCTTATGTTAATGTCTCTTATTCTAATACAATCTAAAATCTGGGAACTCAGTATTTAAAATGATTTAACAGCAGGTTATTAAAATAATTCACTTTGGCTAAAAAGACAAAGGAAAGGGATCAAAGAAATTACTTGAGAGGTCTAATATGTAGGGACTGGCCTAGTACTGACCAGCCTACTGCCAAGCTCAGTTTACTGTTTTTAGGTATCCATGGAGATCAAATGCTTCCTTTAGCTTATAGTTTTAGCCATATGGTTGGTATCATCCTATTAGTACTGCCTCCAAGTCACTTTCCTGAAAAATAGAATTTTCATTTGAAGGTTCTGTAAATGAAACCAAATACAGTAGTCTGATGTAGTTTTACCAATTTTTTTTTTTTTAATCACTTGCATTTGGAATCATTCTTAGAGATTCAAATTGGCTGATTACTTAGCAAGTTCTAATTACTCCTAAGAGACTATGTATGGGAGCCTAAGCTTTTAGCACTGTTAACCATCTGGCTGTGAAACAGACATCCTCTAGATATATGTAGGACTCAATCTGTTACAGATTAAAAAACTGAACTCAAGACCAATTTGTTCTTTGGCACTTTGAAATTTTTTTTTTTTTTTTAACTCTTACAATGTTTTGATGTTATTCGTTAAAGTATTCCTAAAGCCTCTATGCAGGATATTTTATGGAGAAGTAATAAAGAGATTGTTACACAAAATTTTCTATATTGTTTAGTACATTTTTAGGATGAAATGATCCTAAGGGATGGGGATTGATGAAGATGGTCAATAAAAAGTCCTGTTTTTAGAATCTTATTCTTGGGTTTCTGGGGAAAATGGCATTTGAAAGCAATTTCACACCTATACTTTCTTATTGAACTTTTTTTTTTTAAAGAAAAAATCTTAGAATTAAACTATGTCTACTAGGAAATTAATTCAGAATTTTCAGTGTAATAGATAGGCAGGAGAAAAAAAGAGCCCAGCAGCAATTCTTATTAATTAATCAAATATTTAAACAACTGTACTATATGCCTACCACCATATAAGATGCAACTGGGGATATATACATAGTATAAGACATTGTCTCTGCCCCGAGGGAAAACAGGGGTTCTCAAACTAAAGCCCACAGGCCATGCGGTAGGCTGAGGACGTTTATGTGGCCTACCGGGTTGTCTGGCAAATGGGCTGAGGGGCGAGACAGAGTGTGAGTTTTTGTTTTACTATAGTCCGGCCCTCCAACAGTCTGAGGGACAGTGAACTGGCCCCCTCTTTAAAAAGTTTGAAGATCACTGGACCAGGAGGATCAACACTGATCTATGAAACAATCAGGGAACAATTCAATAGAAATACAATAAGGATTAATAAAAGTTAAATTTAGTGTGGGCTGACAGTAGAGGAAGGCCTCCTAAGGGATCTCAGGATTTAAAGTTGGAAAGTAGGATGGTGGAAAACTAGGAATTGTAGGAATGTTTAAGTTCACTGAGACCAGCTAGGATCCACTGAGAAGCACTGACTGACAAAGCTAAATAATACACTGGAGATGTGGAGTTCTAGATTTAGAGTTTGAGGTGACTTTAGAGGTCATCCAGTCCAAAGGTGTCAAACTTCCAACATGGAGTAAGAACAGTTCATAGAAAATTAAAATGTAAATAAAAGAGGACCAGCTAGATGATGCAGTAGATAGAGCACCAGCCCTGGAGTCAGGAGGACCTGAGTTCAAGTCCAGCCTCAGATACTTAACACTTAGAAGCTTAACCCCAATTGCCCCACAAAAGAAAAAGAAATAAATAACAAACAAAATAAATAAAATGTGAGGCAGAAATGTTTCACAAAATAAAAACACACACAAAATAGATATAAAACCACAAATTAATAAGTCAGTATAAAGCAGCATAGATCTATTTCTATTTCAGTTTGACACCTCTGATCTAGTATAGACCCAGTATCATCATCATCATCATCATCATCATCATCATCATCATCATCATCATGATAGCTAGCATTTATAGAATTCTTTAAGCTATGCAAATATACATATACTTATGTATATCCATAAGTATATACTATATGTGTCTAGAAGAGGAGAATAAAACTAAGCAGGCACAAGTTCCTTGAGTTCTAGGTAGATATTCTACTCATGTCTTATCTACAAAATACTATGTTATGTAAATAAATCTTTTAGGGGAAAAAGGCACCTGCATTTATGGAGATGGCTGATCATTGTATGCAACACCTGTCTTCAGAGAAAAGCAATTATTTACTCAATAAGGACAAACTTGCTCCTGCACACTGTGAACTATGTCTATGTTTTAAAAACACTCTTCATTTAAAGGCTTCTATCAATGGATTAAACAGACATTCTAGAAGATAACGTATTTGCAAGATAGCTTTTGACCAAATGGAATCTGTTGCTCTCTTCAATGTTAAGACTGATCACATTGCAGAAGTTCATTCTTTATAGCAGAGGACGGAAATTATGATATAATCACACATGAAACTTATGAATCTGGCATTGACATTTCATCAAAAGTGTGCTCAGTCACAGTGTATTCTCTGTGGAAGTCAAAAATCCTATCAGCTGCCTCTTTTACTCTGCATTAGCAGTATGTAAAACCAGTTCAAACTGCTTGATTTGCTTCTATCAGATCTTTTATCAACAGTGCTAAAATATTTACTGTAAGCCAAAGCAGCATTTGAAGTGTTCAAGGTGCTCAGCAATGCGTCACAGTATCTTGACATTAGATGCAGTTTTTCTAAATCAGGAGGTGACATTCTTTTGAATTGCTTTTTCTGTAATTTTGGACTTCCCTACTCTAAGAAATAAGTTAGCCTGGCTCCTTAGCTCATGAAGACATCTTACAGGTTCTGCAAAAATTAGGAAGCAGCTAGCCAGCTGGGGTCAGTTCTCTAGTAAAAGACATCCTGGAGTAAGCAAAACTTCAAATGTCAAACATACAGAAAAGAGGAAATACATTTTTCTGTAGGCAAATCCTTACTTTACGAAGCATTAAGTCTAAGAAAATGAGTCCACCATCAACTCTCTGGACATCTCTCTATACCAGAGAAATGGAAGTTCTATACAACTCAACCCTGTTCCAAGATCAGAACAAAACAACAAAAGTCAACTCTTCAGGGATACCTCACAAATCAGAAAGGTCTTTACTGTGCATACTGCACTTGATCTCCAGGGACTAATGACAAGAATCTATGAGTTCACCTCAAAGGCCTCTTTCTTTTAAAAAACCATGTGTCCCAGGCTATTTGGCTTTGTTTTTTTTGTTTTTGCTTTTGTTTTTTTTTTAAGAGAGCTTCTAAGACTCCTAGGAAACAAGAAAACTTTGGTAACTTTCCTCCATTCAATTGTCTTGACAATGATATTCAACACTTCAGAGTGGAGTCCAAAAATTGACATGAATTAATCTCAGAAACTAATTTATAATGAGCAAGGAAAGCCTTCTATTTCTTTTTATAACTCAAAACTGTAAGTAATCAGGAGGAAGTCTAGTATCTTCTGTGTCTTCTTTCTTCAAACAAATGTATAAATTCCAATCTTCATATCCCATGTACAACTGTTACCTCCAAACTATGTTCCTAGAAATAGCCATTTTTCCATATTTCTTATTTCATTCAGGCTATAATCCTTTACTCTTTTTTAAATTATCCTATTATATATCCAATCATTTATTAATAGCCTTCACACTTTTTTCTTTTCCATACCTTTTAGAAAAGAATCAGAAGAGAGGAATAGTGTCATATTTATCTAATACTAAAATGTCACTTTAGCAGAGTCACCCTATATTGAAATTTTCTACTGATACATATGATAGTAAAATTATGTATCTAACTACCTAATCTATGTATCTATCTACCTATGCCTCCCCCCACGCGTGTGCACGCGCACACACACAAACATATACTTTTTCTTCCTTTTCCCTTCCCCAATCCCCAAGAATAAGCAGTCTTAAACGGAAATCACTGAAGAGCTCTAGGAATCATTCAAAATACCAAAGTTCATTTACTTAATCCTACTTCATGACTAATCCTTTATTCCCCTCTCCCTTCTCCCTTAGCACCAGCGACTTTTTCACTATCTTTAATAAATAACTGAATTACTGCTAGGTCAAGCTCTATAAATTCTGCTGATGTAGAATCCATCTCATACTGTTCATCAAAAACAAGTTCGAAAATATTTCTGTAAAACCACAGCAATGTTTTAAAAATTTCCTCGGTTTCTCTCCCCTTCACTCTCATTTTTGTTTTCCTGACATGTCCATGATTCAATTCGAAACATTTTGGATAACTTTTAGAATGTAAAAGGCCACACCAAATAAAGAAAGGCCTAACATTTTGCTGGAATGCGGACAATTCTAATAGTGATGCAGGCAACAAGGAGACAGGGAGCAATGCAGCAGGCGATGTCATGTTGGCTTGCGAGGAAGGGAAAAATATGGTGTTAGCCAAGTGGAAAAAAGGATCCAAGTGGAAAGGAAAGGAAAGTCACTTTCAAGCTTCTAAGATATTTTCAATATAAGTAAAGAAAAAAAAATCAGTATATAAAAACTCCCAGACATAACAGCTAAAAATATAGAACCAACCCAGTTTTGAATGGAGGAGCTATTTGGATGAGAGGCACTGGATTTAAGTGTTGAAGAGCTGTAAGGATTAAGCACCAACTTGTGCTATATGTGCATCCTGCAACAAGTTGCCAACCAGCCAGTGGGTCACTGGCCCAGCTGTGATTTTAACTTGTAGGTAGGAAAAGTAGCTTGCCAGCAACAGGAAGCCAGATATTGGATGGAGGGCTATGCCCATGAAACCACCGGCCATATGGAGCACTAATAATGTCAGATTTTTGGCTTCTCTCTATATCTTTGTGAGTGCAGCCAAATTCATAGTGCATGGAGAGAAAAGGAAATAAAAGTTGAGGAGAAAGAATAAATGGATTATATCCATGATTTGGGAGAGGAATGGATAATGGAGGAGCTAGACAGACCTAAAAGAGAAAACTGAGCTTTAACTATGTCTGATATGATCTGGTTTATGTAAAAACCTTTTCCCCACTTGGTTCCTGTTAAAGATAAGCATCTTGATAGAGTTGACCTTGTCTTTTGCACAGTTTTCCTTTGAATATGTTTGATGGGTTTTGATGACAAAAAATACAAAACCAGATGAAGGTCATTACCTAAACAGAATAAAACTTAACAATAGTTAAGGGAAAAAATTAGTTCCTGTACTAGTGTTTTGGCAAACCAACAAGAACTTAATTGACTCTTCTTAATGTGAAAAACATATGTCAATCAATAGACTCATAAAAACTTTATAGACTATGCAAACAGTGATAATCCAGGCACCACCCAGATTTGTGGCTTACCAGAGAAAATAGCTATTTTTAAAAAATCACAGTATATTAGTTATGAACAAAAATCTATTATCCATCTCAGCAGTTTGCTAAACCATGCTGTGAACTTGGACATTTCACAGTTCTAACTGGGTATGGATCATGGGAAAAGTGACTAAGTGAAATAATGGCCTCCTTTCATATAAAGCATGAGTGGAGATGTAGTAAATATATCTGAATTTGTCATGGTGAATTAAACCAGCTTAAGATTCAGGCACAGAGACAGATTATTAGTCCAAAATGGTCCATTTCCTAGTAAACTGCAACACGTGGAAGATTCAGACATTTACTTTTTACATGAAAAAAAATTAAATTGAGAGTTTGTAAATATATATACACACGCACACGTGTGTGTGTGTGTGTGTGTGTGTGTGTGTGTGTGTGTGTGTGTGTGTGTATTTCTCTGAGGGATTTTTTTGGACTGGATCTGGGATTTCACTAATGTAGCTAACTCTTAGTGAGAAAACTCCTACGTGAAAAGACCAGCAACTATCTTGCAGTTAAGTGTCTTAGAGAGATGCATGGGACATGAGGACATTAAATGTTTTGTCTTGGTTCTCACAGTTAGGATGTGTCAGAGATAGGCCCTGAACTCAGGTGTTCCTGACTCCTAGCCTGGCTAGCAAGGTGCTATTAAATGTAATACTTGCCACACACACACACATTCGAACTAGTTGTCTGCTTAATTTTTCTATTTTAAAATTTTTATAGAGATGACTCCATGGGAGGCAGGAAAAAGGACTCACTGGGAAATGTAGGTATATTTGCCTTTGAAAACCTTTGAAATATCAGGTTTAATTTACCATGACAAATTCAAATAGAAATAATTATAGGTAGATATAAACATAAAAGATATCAATCAGGAGGACCTGAGTTCAAATCCAGCCTCAGATACTTACTATGTGGCCCTGGGCAAGTCATTTAACCCTAGTTGCTTCTAAAAGAAAACAATAACTGTAGGGCTGAAAGATTCCTTCTGGAACTTTTGCTTCCACCCTCTTATTCTGCAGAGGGGGAAAGAAAGATTCATAAAGAGTAAGTGACTTGTCATACAATTAGTGGCAAACTAGGAACTAGAATTTGGGTTAGTTGGATTCCAGTATGTTTCTACCATATTACCCTATCAGCCTCCCCTTTTTACTTAATTTTATTTTTTTGGTCCTTCTTCTTCAGTGTCCATGGCGGTGATCTGAACATTGTCTACATGGTGCTGTCAAATGACTGAGTCAATAGGGCAGGGCACATTACCAAAATTTATGAAGACATCTTTTAATTTGAAAAAAATTAAGCCAATTATAATTTTCAGGTGGACATGTCTTTATAATATTTAATATATTTGAGGAAATTTAGCACATGCAAAAACCTTAAAGAATTTAAATTGTGCTATCTGACCCTTCCTGGGCTTCAGTCCTGCCCTATCAATTTGTAACTGAATTCACCACAAGGATCTTTTCTCCTTTCCTCATGCTTACAATCTTTTCTACTTACAAGTACACACCCTGCCATACCTATTTTCACTACAATCCCCATTAACCTTCCTCTACATCTATTACTTTCAACAGATAACCTTCCTTCTTACGTTACTGAGATTATCTTACAAAAGCAAATTAAATTTCTGTCTTCATTTTTTTTTTTTTTTTACAAAATTTATTTTGGTTGGGGTTAAGTGACTTGTCCAGGATCACACAGCTAATAAGTATTAAGTGTCTAAGGCCAGATTTGAATTCAGGTTCTTCTGACTTCAGGGCTGGTACAATATTCACTGTGCCATCTAGCTGCCCCTACATCTTCTGTTCATTCATTCTTCGCTGCTTTCTATCTCAGAGAAAGGGAGTTGTTTTCCTTTTCAAGGCTAACCTATATGCTTCTGAACCTTACTCCTTCCTCATCTTCTAGACTTAGATTCACAATCCTTCCTTCTCTTCTTTGAATTTTCACTCCTCTCTTCACTGATTCCTTTACCATATTCTACTGACATTTTCAGGTCTCCAAACTTCAGTCCTCTATTCTATCTAATTTGCTGCTCTCTTGAGGTTCTATCTCATCTCTTTTCTATATTTCATTTGCAAACCAAGAAGTTGGTAATAGCACTATCCTATTTTTCATGAAGATGGCCATGTGAAAGATACAGAGATGTCAAACTCTCCTTTGATTTCTATCAATGATCTACAAAGAATACAAACAAGAATTGCAACGAAAAGCTTCAGTTAAGCTCCTATGTCCAGTCCAGGATTGAACAAAAAGATAACCAAAAGTTACAGAAAGTGGAAGAAAACTCACACCAAAAAAGTCAGCATAAAGGCAAAAAAAAAAAAAAAAATAGACACAAAGCCCAAAGCATGGAAGTAGGAACTCTCAGGGAAAGCAGTAGATTATGGCAGCACCTTGACCAGACATCAAAGTAATGACCAGGAACATCATTTCATTTGTGATTCACAAAGAAGGTTTGAACTAAGGAGGCTAAAGTTCTTAAGAAAGCCACTTACGATGGATGCCTCTATTTCTTCAACTCTTTAGTCTGGCTTACAACTTCTCCATTCAACTGAAACTACACTCTCCAAAATTTCTAATGATCTTATTTGTTAAATCTAATATAGCTTTTTCTCAAGCATTATCCTTCTCGAACTCTATTAAAGGCTACAATTGTCAATTACCCTGTTTTCCTGGATACTCTGTCTTCTCTAAGTTTTTGTGACACTTCTTTCTCTTTTGATTCTTCTTCTTCCTGAACTACTGCTTCTCAGTCTCTTGCTTGTAGGATCTTTACTCAGGACATACCCAAAAACTACCACTCTCCGAGGCACTATTCTAGGCCCTCTTCTCCTATTATACATTCTCTTGGAGATCTTACTGGCATCCATGGATCATGAATTCAAAGATCATCTCTTTACAAATGATTCTCAGATTTGTTTACATACTCCCTACCTTTTCCTGACCTTTAGTCTATCTGGATGTCCTGTAGACATCTTAAACTCAACAGGTCCAAAACTGACTTCATCACCATTTCTCTCAAACTTTCCCCCTTTCCAAACTTCTCTGTCACTATCAAGGATACAAGGATACCATCATCTTCTCAGTTACCAAGACTCTTAAACTATGTATCATCATTGACTCCTTACTCACGTACAAACAAAATGCTATTTGACCTTTAGACACTATTAGGTTCTTACTAACAACAGAACTTTACAAGACACAACTTGATTCCTATTCTTCCAGTCTTCTTTACTTCCCTTTATATATTCTTTGATGCAGTAACACTGGTCTTCTTGCTGTTCCTTGTCCCAGCTCTAAACATTTTCACTAGATGTCCTCTCATGCTTAGAATGTTCTTCTTCCTCATCTCTGACCTCTCTATTCTCTTGGTTTCTTTTAAAATTCAGAATTTTACCTTCTACAAAAGCCCTTTTCTGTTATTTATTCTTGCCACTCCACCCCGTCCCACACCTTCCCTCTGATATTGCTTCCAATTTACACTGTATATATATATATCTTGAATGTATATATGTGAATGTATATAAAGGACAAGGAAAAGGGAGAAAAGGGATAAATATGACAGGTAGAATCAGGGAGAGAAAGATAAGCAAAGTAAATCAACTGTAAGGAAAAGTGGATTAGAAAAGAGATATTAGTCTAAGAATTAGTGATTGAAATCTGGGTGATGTGAAAAAGGAAGGGATGTTTAGGGGAAACTGATCAGTTCAATTAAAGACCATCAGTGTTGACTACATTTCTTTTCTTACAACAACTTTTTCATCTCTGTGCAGAGGAGATATGAAAGAGGAAAACATATCACTAACAACCATTACTAAAAGCAACTTGGAAGTTCCAGCTCATACCTATCAGATAGACAAAACTTATAAAAAGGAAAATGACAACTATTTAAGAGGCTATTTTAAGAAAGCCAATACATTAGTGTATTATTGGTGGATCAATGATGTGATCCAGTCATTCTGGAAAACAATTTGGTAATATGCCTTCCAAGTCATTAAACTCTGCATGTTCTTTAACCCAGTAACACTGTTACTAGGCCTGTATCCCAAAGAGACTGAAGGAAGAGGAAGTGGTGCTACATGTACAAAATATTTAAAGCAACTTTTTTTTTTTTTAATGGCAGCAAAAACTGCTAATGAAGGGGATAACCATAAATGGTGAATTGCTGAAGAAATAATTGTACATGAAGGTAATAGAATACTATTATCAATAAAAAAATGAGTAAAGGGATAGTTTGAAAGAAACTTGGAAAGACATAAATTATGCAGTGTGAAAAAAACAGAACCAAAAGAACAATATAATACAACAATATAAAGATAAACAACTTTGAAAGAGTTAAGCTACCTGCTCAACACAATGACCACCCATGATTCCAGAGGACCTAGAAAGAAGCATGCTACTCACCTCCTGACAAAGAAGTGAACTTAAAGTATAGACAGACATACTTTTTGGACATAGCCAATGGGCAAATTAGTTTTGCTTGAAAATGGATGTTTATACAAGGGATTTCTCCCACTTCCAATGGGGGAATAAGAAGGTGAGAAAATAGGTTTTTATTAAATTTTAAAAAACATTTTCTGTGAATGTGATTATAGACTCATCTGTAAAATGAAAAGGGAAGAAGTATATTAGAAGGTAGAAACAACAATGTGTTTAAAGAAACACATGAAATAAAATTGACTTGGAGTTTTTAAAGTGAGAGACTGGAGTAAAATTTATTATGCTTTTGTTATTCAGTCATTTCAATCTTGTCTGACTCTTCATGACCCCATTTAGGGTTTTCTTGGCAGATATATTGGAGTAGTTTGTTATTTCCTTCTCCAGCTCATTTTAAAGATGAAATACTAAAACAAACAACGTAAAATGACTTGCCCAAGGTCACACAGCTAATATCTAAGTCCAGATTTGAATTCAGGAAGATGAATTTTCCTAACTCTATCCACTGTGCCAGCTAGCTGTTATGCTATTATGCTTTAGATGAACTCAAAAAAGAAGGGGAAACAATAGTGAGCTCTGTTATAGCAACAGTAAAAAAACAGACATGTTGAAAAAAGAAAAACAGGAAAATTATATTAAGTATAATATAATATAAATATAATATAAAAGCATCACTGACAATGATATAATATCAATGCTTAATATATGTGAAATAATAGCATTGCTTCTAAGTACTTAAGTGAAAGTTAACTGGATTTTAAGAAGAAATAGAAAGTAAAATTATAATAGTTGAAGAGCACAATGTAGTTCTTTCAGACCAATAGAATGTAAAAAAAGAGATAAGAAAGTAACAGAAGACTTGAATAAAACTTTAGAAAAATTAGCTATGATAGACCTCTAGTGAATATTAAATGGACTATAAAGGAATATACATATTTCTCAGCTATACATAGTATCTTTATAAAACTGGCCACCTGTTAGATCTTAAAAGCCTCACAAATAAATACAGAAAATAGAAATATTAAACATATACTTAATAAAAGGACTTTGATGAAAGGACTCAAACTTAAATGGAGGCTAAATAATCTAATCCTAAAGACTTGATAGATTAAAGAATAAATTATGGAAAAGACAGAGAGAGAGAGAGAGAGAGAGAGAGAGAGAGAGAGAGAGAGAGAGAGAGAGAGAGAGAGAGAGAACAATGAATAAATCTTCTAAAACAAAAAGTAGCCCTGAGAAGAATATTTATCTTTAAACATTCATCAACAAAAGATATGATATATTAAAAAAACAACAGCTCCCCTAGACAAATTTTAAAATTCCAACTAAAGACAGAATAGAAACTTTGAAAAATCAAGAAAGAGATGGACAAAACATGAAAGAAAAAAGCCCCTGAATTGCTTAAAAAAAAAAAAAAAAGCTGGGATTTGAGGGGAAAAAAAAAAGGTAGATAAATGTCAGCTGTTCTTATTAAAACAAGGAAAACTAAATGACTAATATCAAAAATGCAAAAGAAGAATTAAAAATAATAAAGATAAAAATGCAAATTATTGAAAACATGTTGTTAGCCATATGCCAATGAAACTAATAATAAAAGAAATGAATAGGTATTTACAGAAATATAAAATACTCATTTAAATAGTATTACACAAATCAATCTCAGAAAATGAAATTAGGCAATTAATAAATGAACTCCCCAAAGAAAAAATACCTATATAAAAGACCCCAACCATTAAGTTTTCTATATATTGCCAACAAATCTGATCAGGAAGAAAAAAAAAAAGACAAATTTTATTCAAAATAACTACAGAATATGTAACATATTTTAAGAATTCTCCTGTCAAGACATACAGAGAAATTATATGACTGCAGCTGTAAAATATTTTTTACTGAAATGTAGACAGACCTGAATAAATAGGAAAATGTTAATTATTCATTATTAGGTTATAGGGGCAGCTAGGTGGCGCAGTGGATAGAGCACCAGCCCTGAATCAGGAGGACCCGAGTTCAAATCTGCTCTCAGACACTTAACACTTCCTAGCTGTGTGACCCTGGGCAAGTCACTTAACCCCAGCCTCAGAAAAAGAAAAAAGAAAAAAAAAAAGATACAAATACCCATTATTAGATTATATCAATAAATTAAAATAACAATATTACTAAATGAATTTGTTTATTCAGTTCTGTACCACTCAATCTATTAAAGGGTTCGTTTTGTAGATCTAGAAAACAATAACAAAATTCATGGGAAGGAACAAAGATCAAATGTCTCAAGGGTAATCATTTTTCAAAATTAAGAGGGAAGGTTTTGTGGCAGTATCAGATTCCACTATTTGGTAATAGTCAAAAACAGAAAAAGTTGATCGGAGAGACCAATTTGGTGCACAAGCCACAGCTGCAAATGAACGTAAACAAAAAAGTGTTCAATAGATCTAAAGGTATCAAATACTGAGGAAGACTAGCTGACAAAAATTGATATAAAACTGGAAAGCAACCTGGTAGAAACTACCTCATACCATGTATCACAATAAATTCCTGGTACTTTCCTTGTTTTTAGAATTACCTGTTCATAGCCTCTGAACATTTACCTAGATAAGATCTTGTTTTTCTATTTGAATAAGTTCCCTTGGATCTTGGATAACAGAGAAAGAGAGGGAAAGATAGAGACACATACAGAGGAATATATGTGTGTATACATATATGTACATATACATGCAAACATGCAGAAATTCATACATATGTGTATACGTGTGCACATATATGCATATATATGTATATATAGTATGGGATTACAATAGAACAGGTAAGAAGTATGAGAATATAACTAGGGAAATAGAAATGAGAGGGAGGAGATTATATTTCTCTTATTGCCCTAGGGAAATGCAGATGTGTGTTTATATGCATATATACACATACATATATACATATATGTGTAAATGTATATATTATATATGTAAACTAAACTAAACTAACTAAAGTATAAACAAATCTTCCCCCCTCCACCACTAGCTGTTTCTATTTTAATTTTAATTGCATAGATTTTGTCTGTTAGCAAGCTTTTCAATTTTATGTAATCAAAATCTACCTTTTTACTTGGGTAAAATCTGTTGCTCCTGATTCCATCTTCACTATTTTATTTTCTATGATCTTTTTTAACCTCCTTGTTTGGTAAAGGACTTATGCATAGCTGTGAAAAAGTATCTCTCTTTTTTAAAACTCTCATTTGTTTATGATATGACCTTTTGTTTAAGATGTGGAGCAGAAGAAGATTAGTTAGTATGGGATTACCATAGTCCATGTAGGAAGTAAGGAGAATGTGACTAGGGAAATGGAAATGGAAAAGGAGGAGACTCCACTTCTCCAACTGAATTCAGGCTCAGGTAAGGGTGATGACACTGAGGGGAGGAGCCTAATCTGAAGTGAGAGAATGAAGAGAGTCATCAAAGAAGGAATCAGGAGCAACAAATTTCACCCAAGAATTCTCTTGCAAACAAGAAGCCTGAAGCTCCTACCTAATAGGAATCAATCTCTTAGATAAAAGGCAGCTGTAGTTTGTCCTTTGTCTCCAAGAGGACCACGACATCAAGGAGATGAAACCATGACATGCAAGTGAATAGGGTTTAAGTGAGGGAGAGCTGGGCAAGGTCACTGGTCTCACTTTCCCCTCCAGAGTCAGCTGGGTCCAGGGGTGAGACATAGATCTTAGAGGACTGTCTACCCTGGGCCCTCTAGTGGCTAAGAGAGGCCAGCACAATATCCTCTGCATTACCAAAGAAAAACATGAATTAAGCTTTCTGTATCCTTAACAAAATAATAACAATAATAACTTGCTACATTATAATTTACAAAGCACTTTCCTAAGAATCTCATTTTAGCCACATAACAACTGATCTAAGCAGAAAGTATCTTTCTTTTATAGATGATCTGATAATAAAACCAGACTATTTGGCAACTTATGTACTTTTAACTATGGTTTTCAGGCTTTGTAAACAGATGAGTTGATATTTTCCATTATTCTTATTTGGGTGCTTTCTTTAATATTACAAGAAAGCCATGATTTCATCATATTTTCTTCACTAATGCAGATCATGACCCCTCCATTCCTTTACATACAGTTTCATGACTTTTTGAAGCCCAAAAAACTCATCACAGAAGAATTGCATAAATGAAAAAACTTCATTTCTTTCCACTTCCCATAGCCAAACAAAATGACAATAAAAAAGTCTGTGCATGCTGAGAAACCTTGAGAAAAAAGGCCACAAAACTCTAAAAGAATTTCAGGGAGCTGTAGCTCTTGAGTAGTAGAATAACATAAAATGGGCCTGTCTGAGAATGTAACAAGGGCCACATGGTATTGAATGAACTCAAAAGAACTTTCTTGATACTTGGTAATAGTAAGCTAAAAATGTCAAAAGTCAGTATAATTTTTTCCAAATGCAAACAAAGTTGAAAGGCAGAAAGAGAGGGTCGAGTTGAACAGAAACTAGGAGACTGAGTTGTATCAAATTCTTCAAAGACTAAATTCTAGTACTTGTTCTCCTGAGCTTTTTAAAAAAAACTACCTGGTGGTCAGGTGATAAGAATATGGAAAGCTATGGTTCACTAATCACTTTTATTCTAATAACAATGGAAGCAGTTACTTTGGGCTAGACAGACTCCATTTTAATCCATACCCCTTTTTCCCTTGATGGCTCTTCTACATGCTATGAATTTACAAACTTAAATTTATAGAGACTGTACTAAAGTTTCATTCTGATCACTCATCTTGGAGGTGACTTTGGGTCCAAGACCAACCTAGAGTGATTTGGTGTACAGCATACAGTAAAAGTATTTAGTAAGTACTCTATCTAGCTATCCACTGACCTACCCATCTCTGTCTCTGTAAGTGTGTGTGTGTGTGTGTGTGTGTGTGTGTGTGTGTGTGTGTGTGTGTGTGTGTGTCTTTCTATCTCTTTCTGTCTGGATGTTTCTCTCTCACCCTTCCTCTTGAGTGTACACACTCACACACACATACACACATACATACACATATATGACTGGCTAGTGGGCATTGAACTTTTTAGTCATTAGAACTTATGAAAATAATCTAAACTATAGAGGGACTATAATCGCTATTAAAATAATGAAGTTACATATCCTTGAAGTAAGTTACAGATATCCTAGCATTCCAGTATAAGTGCTAGACTTATACTTCCTTGGAAAATACAGCAATAGGAACAGCTAGGTGGCATAGAACACCAGACCTAGATCAAGTGGATCTGAGTTCAAATGCAGCCTCAAACACTAACTGTCTGACTCTGGGAAACTTACTTAACTTCAATTACCTTCAAAAAAAAAAGAAGAAAGAAAGAAAGAGAGAGAGAGAGAGAGAGAGAGAGAGAGAGAGAGAGAGAGAGAGAGAGAGAGAGAGAGAGAGAGAGAGAGAGAGAGAGAGAGAGAGAGAAAGAAAGATATTAGGAGTGTGATAAAAGAAAAAGAATTTTAGTGGCTTTATTGAAGAAATGATCAATATCAGTAATTGTTTAGGATTTGACTTAGGCATTCAAAAGAGAATTTGTTGTTTTCTACTGCAGAAACACTTTTTAACCTAAGTATACACACACACACACACACACACACACACACACACACACACACAGTATGTTATATTTCATTCTAAATTCAATTGATAACTTTAAAATTTTCCCCCCAAAAATCCTACTGGGGTATATTTGATATTTGGTTATACTCCTACCAAATTTTTAAAAATTAAAAAAAAATTTAAAGACCTTGAAAAAAATAAAATATTTTATATTGCTTTTTATATATCTTAAAATCTAGCTGTTTCTAGTAAATTTCACTCATATTGCTTCTGTGAAGATAAAAGTACTCCTTTGTATTCTTGCTTTGTCATTTATACTGAAAAGAATCTTTATCTTTAGGTAGTAAACCACTTTCAGCCCTAGAGCTGGAAAGGGATCACAGAAGCCATCTAGTCCAAACCCCTTAGTTGACAGATAAAGAAAATAAGAGTCAGAAAAATTAAGTCAAATGGATAGTAACTGATAAAATATAGGATTTTGAGCCCAAGTCCTTTGAATCCAAAGTCACTTTCAATGTTGCCTCCCCTATTTTGAAGAGACAATCGACAGCTCTATTTAATTTGAATGCAGGACCAATCATTATTATTTACATTCTTTTCAATGTTAAAGTCTTTCCTTGGAAGAGGAAAAAGGTCTCTAGGTAGTAACATCGACATTTTTAGATTGTTAGGATATTACTTTATAAACATACGCACATATATGTATATGCATATAAAATATATACATATGTATACAAATATCACACATACATATAAACGCATATATACACATATAGGCACATGCATACATTTTAAATTTTTAACATTTGTTTTTTAAACTTTGAGTTCCAGATTCTCTCCCTCTTCCCTCCCCTAGCAAGAAGGCACATGTGAAGTTACACAAAACATTTCTATAAAAGTCATGTTGTGAAAGAAAACATAGATCCCCCTGGAAAAAAATACCTTAGGAAAAATAAAGTTTATGGAAGATGAATGATGTCCATCAATTGGAGAATGGTTATGTAAATTATGGTATATGAATGTTATGGAATATTATTGCTGTATAAGAAATGAACAGCAGGATGAATACAGAGAGGTTTGGAGAGACTTGCATGAACTGATGCTGAATGAAATGAGCAGAACCAGAAGATCATTATACACTTCAACAACAATACTCTATGAAGATGTATTCTGATGGAAGTGGATATCTTCAACATAAATCTTCATCCAATTCACTTCCATTTGATCAATGATGGACAGAAACAACTGCACCGAGAGAAGGAACACTGGGAATTGAATGTAAACTGCACTACTGTCTTTCTACTCAGATTACTTATACCTTCGGAACCCAATTCTTACCGTGCAATAAGAAAATTGGATTTACACATATATATTGTATTTAGGTTATATTGTAACACATTTAATATGTATGGGATTGCCTATCATCTAGGGGAGGGAGTAGAGGGAGGGAGGGGAAAATTTGGAAAAGTGAATACAAGGGATAATGTAAAAAAAAATTACTCATGCATATGTAGTGTCAAAAAATTATAATTATAAAATTAATAATAAAAAAGCATTTATATATAATTACAAAATCCAAGAATTAATCAAAATAATAATGAGGGAAATCTCATATGATATAATTACAAAATGCATTAAAATGTTTGGGAATAAATATATCAAAATATATTCAATACCTTTAAGAAAAAGAATTTAAATATTTGAAGAACATTCAAGTGATCATAGATATGCTGTACTAATATAAATAAAATTATGATACTGCCAAAGTAAAAAGAAAGAAAAAAAGAAAAATAAAGTTTAAAAAAGTATACTTCAATCTGTATTCAGACATAATCAGTTCTTTCTCTGTGTATGGATAGCATACATAAGTTCTTCAGAATAGTCTTGGATCATTGTATTGCTGAGAATAGCCAAGTCATTCATTAAAGTATTTCTTACTGCACTGAAAAAGCCTTGCTTACAATGTACCTCCCAAATGCCCGATGTTAATTTCTATGCTAAGAAATCTCCCCAATCATTTCACATTTCTATTTTTTATTTTTTTTTTTATTATACCTTTTTATTTACAAAATATATGCATGGGTAATTTTTGACCCTTGCAAAAAATTCTGTTCCAGCTTTTCCCCTCCTTCGCCCCACCCCTCGCCTAGATTGCAGGTAGTCCAATACATGTTAAGTATGTTTAAGTATATCACATTTCTATTTTCAAAAATATATATATATAAAGACTTGCAGCTATTTGACACTCTCATTGAGAGCCTAAGGTCCACATATATATTTTTTATATCTATTTTTAAGTGAGAAAAAGAAATAAATATTTGAGTGAATTTCCCAGACTTACCAATTCAGGGGCACACAGCTAAAGACAAATATACAAATGGTGCCCTCCTTGTTTGTGAAATCTAAGCATATTAGACAACTTAGATAATTTTAGACCCCAAAGTCTTTCCTAAAGTAGGATTTATTCTAAAAAAGTTTCTCATTCTAAAAAGTAATAAATTAAATCAGTTTAAACACAGATCATGAATCATTTTTTGTATTTCACTTTAGTTGGGCAGTGATTAAGTGGCTTTCTTTATTTATAAATTAGCTAAGTTAAGAAGAAAGAATTCCCTTTATGACACTCACTTCTTATTAATGGTAAATGCAATCTTATTAATAAAATTTAATGCAGGTTTAGACAGTCCTCACTTTATTTCCCTTAATTTTTTAGAAACATCTTAAGGGTTTTAATTTTCCTTTTTCTCCATCCAGCTCATAACCCCCCCCCCCCAACTTCCCCACTCTTGTACCTTTTTATATACCAATTCACAAATCTAATAAGTTGCATGGAATGTTTCTAGTTTAAATTGTCAGTGTTGAGAACTTTATTTCATTTGTTGCCTGTTCTTTTAGAAGAAATAATGGAATTTCAGATGTCTAAGATTCATTCTGTCCTGGATCCTAAAAGATATATTTGGGGAGTAGGGGATAAATACCAACTTCATCAATAATTTAAAGAAATCCAAAACAGACAGCTTAAATTCAAAAGTTTTTGCTCAAAAGAGCTGGTAAGACAATTACTAGATGTGTGACGAAAGCCAATGACTCCTGCAAATGACTAAAAGAACCTTATGGTTAATTTGTATAAACATATATTCATCTGACACTGAATGCCCCAAAATTAAGAGGCTAAGAAATAGATTCTATAACAAACAGAATAAAAGAGAGGGAATGTGGAATAGTGTATGGAGGCTAACCTGAGGGTCAGGAAGACCTGGATTCGGGTCCTGCCTCTGACACAAGTTACTGGCTGTATAGTCCTGGGCAAATCACTTAACCTCTCAAGGTTCTATAGAGACATTTGTCTAAGACTAAATTGCAGAGAAAGTACCAGTTACAGAGTTTACTAGCTTAACTTTTTTTTTTTTTTTAAATAATAGCTTTTTTCTTCAAAATATATGCAAAGATAATTTTCATCATTCACCCCTGCAAAACCTTATGTTCCATATTTTTCTCCCTTCTTTGCCCTGTACAGTCCCTAAGACAACAAGTAATCCAACATATGTTAAACATGTGCAATTCTTCTATACATATTTCCACATTTATTATGCACAAGAAAAATCAGATCAAAAAAGGGAAAAAATGAAAAAAAGTAGCTTAACTTTTAGTCTTTCTTTTCTGTACTGCCTTCTTTTATGAAGAAAGAGAAGGTATAAGATTCTATCAGCATATTAAATATTTGATAAACAGAATTTGTCTTCTAAAAGAGACAGTAGTGAAGAGTTAGATTTTTTCTGCCCAATAAGCTCCTCCCTGATATCAGCTCAGGGCTCACAGGTAAATGTATAGAATCCACAAGCTGGCTAACTATGCTAAAGAACTACTTTATAAGAAGCCCTGAAAAAAATTAATATGGCAAACATTAAGTTTATTGATCACTGAATTGAAGTTAGAAAGGGACGATGAGATAATCTAGCCTAACATCTCAATTTTACAGCTTTGGAAACCAAGATGCAGAAAGGTTGGAGGCCTTGGCCAAAGTCTCAGACATAATGGGTAGCAGGTCTAGGATCTGGGCCCAGCTCCTTTCAAGTATACTTTTTTTTTTTTTTTGCTGAGGCAATTGGGGTTAAGTGACTTGCCCAGGGTCACACAGAGAGGAAGTGTTAAGTGTCTGAGGCCACATTTGAACTCAGGTCCTCCTGACTTCAGGGCTGGTGCTCTATCCACTGCACCGCCTAGCTGCCCCATATTTGGCTCTCTTAAATGATACCACCAATTAAAGCAATTTCCCCCACTTCTTTCTGTTATTAGTGTGGGACTTAGCAGATATTTCATACTTCATTTTTACTCAATGACCCACTGAATTTTACCTACCAAGTCTGGCTTGAGTCGAAAAGTCAGGGGAAGGGAATAACACAGAGCATACAGGGTTGTAAACAGCGAAGAGCTCCAAGACTGCTGGATCTCCCGACTCCTTGGAATGAGATGAGTCGTGTACTAGAAGGAAAGGAAAAACCCAACTCTACTGTTATATTGCCATCACAGTGAAATATTACCACTTCTAGCATCAGCATGAATCATTCTTTTTGCTTAATCTTCTTTTCTTGTCTAAGCATTTCCAAAACATAAAGCTCATTTTATTCACTTAGTTGAATGGAACACACCTAACTGGCCCATTTAGTATCACAAAATTTTAGAGGTAGAAGTTATCTCAGCACTCATTGAATCTTATTTTTAAAAGTGTTAAAAATCTAAGTTTCCACATAAAACAACATTTAAAATTCATAAATAAGCCTGTTAGATTCTTTGGGCTTGAGGAAATCCTATTTTTTTCCCCAATAGTATTTTTCCAAAATATTTTCCAAATACATGCCAACATTCACTTTTGCAAAACCTTGTGTTCCAAATTTTCCTCCTTCTCTTCTTCCCTCCTCCCTCCTCAAGAAAGTAAGCAATCCTATATAGGTTAAACAAGCAATTCATTTAAACATATTTCCATATTCATCTTGCTGTGAAAGAAAAATCAGATCAAAAAGAAAAAAAAAAATCCACAAGGAAAAAACCTCAAGCAAACAATAACAAAAGTGAAAATTCTATGTTTTAATCATAGTTCTCTCTCTGGATGCAGATGGCATTTTCCATCCCAAATCTATTAGAATCTCCTTAAATCACCTCCTTTTTTGAAAAGATCCATGTCCATCACAGTTGATCATCATACAATCTTGTTGTTATTGAGTACAATATTCTCTTGGTTCTATTCACTTGATTCAACCTCAGTTCACGTAAGTCTCTCCAGGCTTTTCTGAAATCAGCCCCACTCATCAGGAAGTTCTAGTCTTCACAAACAAAAATTCCTCTCCCACCTTCTTTAAATGCTACTGTCTTAACACATTTGACCTTAACACACTTCTACAGTCACAGAATCATAGAATTTCAGAGTTGTCCATCTAGTCCAGAATATCCTTGAAAAATAATCCCCTTTAAAACATAATGGGAGGGCACAGTACATATAACATAAACATAATGGGAGAGCAGCTGGGTCTGAAATCAGGAAGATTAATTTTCCTGAGTTCACATTTGGCCTCAGACACTTAATAGCTAGGCAAGTCACTTAATGCTATTTGCCTCAGTTTCCTCATCTAGAACTAGAAAAAGGAAACAAAAACGCCCTCCAGAATCTCTGCCAAGAAAACCCCAAATGGAGCCACAAAGAATTACAACTGAATAACCCCAACAACAAAAATCCTCAAAAAATGGTCATTTAGCCTTTGCTTCAAGAGCTCCCTTGAAGGGGACTTACTACCTCCTAAAAAAGCTCATGTTACTTTTGGATTGCTCTAAGCATTAGTAAGTTTTTCCTTAAATCACCAATCCTGAATATGACTTGCTGTAATTTCCACCCTTTGGTCCCTAGTTACATCCTCCAAGGATAAGCAGCACAAGTCCATTCCTTCTTCTTTGTGAAACTTGTCAAATAACTAAGGTAGCTATAAATGTCACCTGTGAGTCTTCTCTTTATATGTCACCCCTAGTAGAAAATGAACTCCTTCAGAGCTGGGACTGTCTTGCTTTTGTGAATGTATCCTTAGCTAAATCATAGCATAAATTATGATGGCTATACCAGTAATATAAAATTATAAATATTTAGTAACAGTAAACTTTAAAAATGTATTTTATTACATATTAAAAGCAGAATATTTGATATCTTGATTAATTCAGCAAGGTTATATGTAGTGGTTTTTAAAGCCAACTATTTAAATTTCTCACTTTTCTCTATTTGAAATTGACATTAAAATTTAGCTACTTTATAAATATAAACTTGCTTTTTATGAGTAGAAAAAATTCTTTTTACTTTGAAAATCATTTGATATGTTCAGTGGTTGGTTGATAGATTAAGCAAATGTATTAAACTTAACATTATTAAAAACCACAAATAAATCATAGCACAGAACTTTGCACAGAATAAGTAGTAATAATTTGTAGTTTAAAGTGGTACAGTAACTAGAGAACTGGGCCTGGAATTGGGAAGACGTGAGTTCAAATTTGTCCTCAGACATTGCATGTCTTTGGGTAAATCATTTCAATTCTGTTTCAGTTTCCTCATCTGCAAAATGGGGATAACAAATAGTATCTATCTTTCAGGGTTATTGTGAGGATCATATAAGATAATAATTGTAAAGCACTTAGCACAGGTATCTGACACATATAAATGGTAACTATTACTATTATCATTACTTGCTTCATTCTCTTCTCCGGTCTAAGTATTCCCAATTATGGCATTCCATGATGGAATAAGAGAAAAGACATCAGGTTCAATCTCCTCCAAAAAGGAAGCTTCCTGATTACTGGTGGCTTTTAGTACTCTGCCCTATTCTTACATGTTAAGTTATAACTGCCTTTTCAACCTAGATTCAAAGATAGAGAACAGGCATAAAGAATTATAAAAACAATTAAAAGTTCATCTTATACCCTAAAAAAAATGTAATATGCCTCTAAAAATACACCTAAATGAGTATTTTTTCACACATATGTATTGCTACATATTTAATACAGTATAGAAGAGGTGGTTTGTACAGTCAGAAAAGAGAAATTTTATTTCCTTTCCTTTTATAGAAATTAAGAGAATAAGGTTTAATATTACTGTCTGGCACTAAAGTAAGTTTCTTTCCACCTTCCTTTGAAGGACTCAAGGCATTGAATTACTGCACCTGAGTTGAACATTAAACTTGTACATAATCAATAGGTGAATAAGCATTCAGGAAGCCCCCCCCACTATATTCCAAGCACTATGCTAAGTACTTTTTACCAATATTATCTGATTTGATCATCACACAATTTTGTGAGGTAGGTACTATTGTTATTCTCATTTTAAAGTTGAGAAGACTGAGGCAAACAAGTTAAAGGACTTGTAGGAAAGGCTGAATTTGAACTCAGGTATTCCTGACTCCAAGCTCAATGTCTTCTCTACTGTGCCATCAGCTAGCTCTGAAAACCAAATATTTTTCAAACCATGAGCTGTAAAAATAAGATTGGAAAAATACTTTTAAAGGAATTTAATCTGCATTTATGCAAAGAGATAATGTGCTGGAAATATGATAAATAGAATACTATTATTATAAAAAATAAAACTCCAGGCCAATGAGAATTCATATTACAATATTACTATTATACTATAATACTACTACTATAGTAGTACTACTACTATAATAAACTCTATGAGGTTACTGTTTATGATTTTTCCCTAATGAACTTTTAACAGCTGAGATTATTTTTATGTTCATAATATTCTATTTGCCTCCTAAATTTTAATCTCCAATTGCCTAATAATGTTTTGTCTATTAGCTCTTTTCAGTAATGCAGTGATCTGGGACAATTCCAATAGACTCAGGGTGGAAAATGCCATCTGTATCCAGAGAAAGAACCATGGAGACCAAATGTGGATCGAATTAGAGTATTTTCACTTATTTTGGTAGTTTGTTTTCTTTTTCTCTCATGATTTTTTCCTCTTTTTGTCTGATTTTTTTTTTTTGGTACAACATGACAAATATGGAAATATATTTAGATGGATTGTAGACATTTAGCTTATTTATATCAGATTGTCTTGGGGAAGGATGGGAAGAAGAAAAAAATTGGAATTCAAAATCTTACAAAAATGAATGTTGTAAAATTAAATACTATCGAATGGAAAAAAACCCAAAACATTTCTACCAAAAAGAATGTAGTATTTTGTCTAAATTTTTAAAAGCTATGAGCAACAAATGAGAAAAATGGAGCACACATGAACAGTTCATTAGTGGCCTACAGCAGTAATTCTTTTTAAAAAATTATTATTATTATAGCCTTTTATTTACAAGATATATGCATGGGTAATTTTACAGCACTGACAATTGCCAAGCCTTTTGTTCTAAATTTTCCCCTCCTTCCCCCCAACCCCCTCCCCCAGATGACAGGTTGACCAATACATGTTACATATGTTAAAGTATAAATTAAATACAACATATGTATACATGTCCAAACAATTATTTAGCAATAGTTCTTAAATATAATCCAGAGAATCATGGGGGGGGGGGTCTCTGAAACCCTTTTGGAGGGCCTAAAAATTCAAAATTATTTTTATTTCTAATACAATAAATATAATCCACATACACAAAAATCTTTGGACATATCTCAATAACGTGTAATAGTATTAAGATAATGAGAACAAGTTTGAAAACCAGTGGCTTAGGGAAGGCCTTCTAAGATGAACCAATCTAGATTTCCTTTCCCATCTCAGCTACTAAAATATAAACTCCCTAGATTAATAGGGTCTGTTAATGAGGAGCTGATATGAACAAGGATCCTAGTCTTGGCTTTGATAGGCTCCTTCCCTCAGTTCTTAATCATGTGAAAAGCAATCATACTTTGTGAGGCAAAGGGCAATCTTCTGGAGGACAAAGGAAAATGACTGGAACCCATCCTGGAGAGAAGCAAAGGGGCTGTACGAACTTAAGATTAAATTTTTTTCTGGGGTCAAATCAGTATAGAAGCTGTTCTGAAACTCCACTAAAGCCTCCTTGATATAAAACTCAAAGTAACTGTGGTGGGTAAGTTTCCTTGTTTCTTTATCAGGATGGTAGCTGGGCTCTGCTGGTCCCCTAACAATATTATAACCACATCCCATTCTTCCCTTATTTAGTTATACTGCTTGAAATTCTACAGAGTTCCATTTGAAATCTTTTAAAGTTCAAATGAGGGATTACAAGCTAGTCACAATTTCCTATTAATTAGTTTAACTAAGGGCAGCTAGGTGGTGCAGTAGATAGAGCACCAGCCTTGAATTCAGGAGGACCCGAGTTCAAATCTGGTCTCAGACACTTAATACTTCCTAGCTGTGTGACCATGGGCAAGTCACTTAACCCCAGCCTCAGGGGAGAAAAAAAAATTAGTTTAACTAAATTTCTTTCTACTACCTAGTTGAGATCCACTTATCTGAAGAAAGGATAGAAGGAGGAGGGGTGATTTTGCAACCTGTATTATGGAGGCAAGGCAGGACTGGGGAACAAGTTATTGGTATGATGGTAAAAAGACTGAACAAGGGCACATGCTAATTACTGGACAAAGAGAGGGCATTTGAGGAAGGAAGGGGAGCAAAAAGGCACGTGGGAGGGCGTCATAAATTTCTGCTACTTCTTAATTTTTCCTTTTTATAAATGCCTGATAGGAAAACTTGACTCCAAAACTGGAGAGACCTCAGGGAAACACAAGGGTATTGTGGCTCTTCTCTTTGGGACACCGAATCCAGAATCCAGTTTGCCTATCCCATTCATCATTCTATGGATTCCTATCATGCAATGGAAAAAACATTTAGACATCCTGGGTTCAAATAATCAGTCCATCATCTTTATGCTCATCTGCAATTCCATTTCCATTTCCTTAGCTATAAAAGGATGTGCCTGCACTAAATAATATTTAAAATTCCAACCAACTCTAGAATCCTATGATTAATTAAAATATAGTATTTTTTAAAAGTGAAACTGAGTGGAATATAAAGGAAAAAATCTCTATAGTTTTATTTATTCAAGAAATTTATCATTTAAGTATACAAATCCATGACCTTGAATATATCTGAAAAATATTCTTTTAACCTTGGACAGCTGTAACGGGTAAGAATAGAAAAGGAGAATGAAGGAATATAAGACTGAAGAAAGAGGGGAGGTAAGAAGACAGTTGCTCTGTTCAAGACCACGTCCTTCTTTTACCCCATGATTGCAAACCCCCCATGATAGCACTGGGATGAGTGCTCTTTCCATTGCATGATGCACAAGAAAACAAGGAGAATCAGAGCCCCTCAGTGATGAGATACACAGATCATGTGGATGCAATGCAGTCAGTTCTAGTTCACCCAGGACTTCAGCAGGTATGGATAATTCAAAAGGTTTGACTAAGAAGACCTTCATTACTTGTGATGGTTTCCAATTTAATAAGCGGGTAATAGGACTGGATACCCTCCAGAAAGCAGACAGCTTCTTCCTTCTTCTCCACCCCCCCTTTTTTTTACCACCCCCTGCCAAGCCCCTTCCAGAGTCCTGAGCAAACCAAATCCTGCAGGGAGTTTACTGGATGTGGATTGAGTAAATGCCTAAACCTTTTTTTGTTGTTCTAGAAACCTCCATCCTAAAAAGCTGCCCTCCTAATGTGCCCTCCTCTTTGTCTTTGCCAACAACCAGTGGACATTATTCCTTTAGGAAAGGACTTATAATGTTTATCTCCTTGAAAGGAAGTGTTATATATTTATTCAGTATAATATGTGTATGCATGTTTATATGTGCATATATATACACACACAATCATATCTGGGTATAACATATATGTTTAGAATGACATGACTTGTATTATTATATTCTCATGTGTAACTCCCTCAGTGAGAGTAGGAGCGTCATAACTTTGCTTAATAACTTCCTCAGAATCTAGCATAATTTGTAACACTCCCACAATAAGCATGTGTTAACCAGCTAATTAAATATATATATATATATATATATATATATATATATATATATATGTATGTATGTTAAATGGTATCAATAGGAAGATTTTCAACTGGAATTATTAAGTATGGGTAAGAATAGTGAAAATTTAATGGGGAACTGAACGTGTCTACAGAATGTGAAGATTTCTTGAACCTTAATGGAATGCTAAATAAAAAACACTAATTAATAAGGCAGCTAGGTGGTGCAGTGAATAACATGCTGGGCTTAGAATTCTTCCTGAATTCAAATCTGACTTCAGACATTCACTAGCTATGTGACCCTGGTCAAGTCACTTCACCCTGTTTGCCTCAGTTTCCTCATCTGTAAAATGAGCTGAAAAAGGAAACAGCAAAGCACTCCAGTATTTTGCAATGAAACCCCCAAATGGGATCATGAAAAATTTGACCATGACTGAAACAACTAACCATACTCTATGAACACTAATAATTTAAAGAGTATGCTTCAAAATGACAATACTGCTAAAACCCACAGAAGTAAATTCATGACATAAATTAAATAGTATAGCCTAGTGATTTATATGGAAATTATTTTTACCAAGGAACCCTGATGGCATCATCAACCACAAAAATACAATTCGATGGTCTATGAAATCATTCTTTGATCTTACCAATTCCTGCAACTCACTGCAATTAATTTATTCTCTTTATGAAGGCAGCATTATTGTAGAACTCTGGAAACACTAAGTAATCTTTACTTGATATAACAACCAAATGAAATGATTAGATAAACTTTATATAATCAAATGGTTTCTGTTATCTTTTGCAACTTTTTAAAAATGGCATCATGGTAATAGATATTCCAAAACAAATTATGTCAGACTGTCTATGATTAAAAGTGATTATCTGAATGATTCATTATTACATCTCATGAGTGGTATGTTGCAATAGCTGACTTTTATATGGTACTTTAAATATATTATCTCATTTAATTTTCATAAAAACCTTCTAGGGTAGGTATACAAATATTATTAGCCTCGTTTTACAGATGACAAAACCGAGTCTCAGGTTATTAACAACAATTTTATTAACAACAAGTCATGATAAAGATGGTGAAAGATAGACAAGAAAGCTATGCATTCTACATTTGGAAGATGGCATGCATTAATGCATAAAAGTGGGAAAGACATACCCAATGGGAATGGCTGCTGCTAGTCCAGTTTGGCTGGAATATGCATGATGGAAAATAACATGAAATGAAATGGGAAAATATCTACTCTAGAGCCAGATTATGGAAGATCTTAAATGACAAAATAAGAAGATCATATTTTATGCTATAGTCCAAAGCTTCTTAAAACTGTGGGTCATGACCCCATATGGGGTCATTAGCTGAATGTGGGAGTTGCAAAAAATTTGACAACAGTAAAAGGTATCAAATATTCTATGAAGAATGAATTTTTGTTTAAAAAAGCATATCCATCTAATTAATATGCAAATTTAATTTACATATACACCAAAGGCCCCCCCCCTCCCAGGCTGGGGCTGACTTGCCCAGGGTCACACAGCTAGGAAGTGTTAAGTGTCTGAGATCAGATTTGAACTCTAGTCTTCCTGAATTCAGGGCTGGTGCTCTATCCACTGCGCCACCTAGCTGCCCCCCAAAGAATTGTTTTTAAATTTTTTATGATCTATTATTAGTACATATCCAATTTGTATATTAATTTTATAAACCTATATATCTGGAGTTGCATAAAAATTTCTTGGGAAAAAGGGGGCTCTAGAGAAAAAAGTTTAAATAGCCCTACTATAGCCAATAGAAGACGCTGAGGGATTTTTAGCAGACAAGTAAAATAATCAGACTTGTGCATAAGCAGAATTATTTTGATGGTTACTTGGAGAAAGCATCTGAGGGGACTTGAATGGATCTGGAAGCAGACCAACAAATACGAAGTTTTAGGTGAGGACCTATATCATAGTGGTATCAGATGGGTGAAGAGAGAGGGACAGAGTTGAGAGAGATTGTAAGGATAGAACTGACAGGACCCAGCAGTTTATTAGATGAGAGATGAAAGAGCAAGGAGAAGCCAAAGATAATTCCAAGATTTCAAGCCTGGATAACTGGGAAGAAGATGATATCATCATCTTAGGCATGCTAGGTTTGAGTATATGCCAGATATCCAGTAGAAATGTAAAACAGGCAACTGAAAATACAATAATGAAATCCAGGGAGATGATAAAGCATGTCTATGTGTATGTATATATGTGTGAGCACATATATATACACACATATATGTAGCATGCATATGTGTACATATACAAATGTACACATATCATGTACATACACAAATATACAACACTTCTATCTTCATCTCACACACACACACACACACACACACACACACACACACACACACACACACACAAAGCCTCTTTGGAAATCTGCACAGAATTGAAACAGAATTCACCCCTAAAAGCGGGCATAATAGAGTGTCAGGGACATTAGAGTAGGGAAGAAACAAGACTGAGCCAAGGAAGAACAGCATCATTAAGGTCAAGATGAAAAGGCAGGACCCAGGAGGGGAGGGTGATCAGAGGTGTCAAATGCAGCAGAGAGGTCATGGAGGATAAGTTATCTTGTATATATGGTATGCCCCTTACATATAGTACACCTTTAATAAGTGTTTGAAAGATTGATCAATTCATGACATTGAATGTACTCTGAGAAAAACCTTTGGATTAGTCATTAAAAAGCTATTTGGGAAAGCAGTTTCAGTAGATTGGTGAGGTCAGAAGCCAGATGACCAGACTGAGAAGTGATGCATTTTTAAGCAACAACAAGAGAAAAATGAAATTATGGGCCTATTATACAAGGGAATGCAGTTCTGTATGGCATGCATTCTAGGACGGACAGTTATAAAATGGAGAGTATTGTGGTAATCAGAATGGAGATGGAACTTCACAATATCAGAATTAGAAACAGTGGGTGGAAGTTACAGACAGATTTTGGCAAGATGTAAGGGAACAAACTTCTTTGTGGGGCTGCCCATAGAGGTAATGGGTTCTTTCTTTCTCATTGGAGGTCGTTAAGATAAAACTGGAGGATCCCTTGTTGGGTCTGCTAGAGTGGGCATTCTCAGACAGGTGTGTGTTGAACTGGATGGACTCTGGAGCTTCCTTTCCACTCTGACATCCTGTTATTCTGTGAAGGAACAATCAGGAAATGGAGGCAGGAAGGGTTCAAATTTAGCAATGAAAGGAAACAGATTTGTAGCTTGAGGAAAGGACAAGGTAGGTCAAAGCAATTTTTAAAAATGTTTTTTAAGAATAGGTAAGATGAAGTTTCTCTCTTTATTCTAGCTACACAAATAGTTTACTAAGCAAATGAAGTGGGGGGAAAAAAATCTCTGGTTAGAAAATACCATCCACATCCTGAGAAAGATGGAGACTGTATGTGGATCAAAGCATAGTATTTTCACTTTTTTGTTGTTGTTTGCTTTTTTTTTTTTCTTTCTTGTAGTTTTTTCCCTTTTGATCTGATTTATCTTGCACAACATGACAAATGTGGAAATATGTTTAAAAGAATTGTACATATTAACCTATATCAACTTGCTTATTGTCTTGGGTGGGGTTTAAGGGAGGAAAAAAATTTGGAACACAAAGTTTTATAAAAATGAATGCTGAAAATTATCTTCACATGTATTTGGAAAAATAAAATACTATTTTAAAAAATCTCAGGAGATATATTTAAGCTACTTAAGAGAACAGTTTTGGAAAAGCAAAATATATCAAAGAAAATCAAAATTCCAGAACCTTGATAACAAGAGGTCATTCAACTTCTTTGAAGACTATCAGCACTGTTTTTCCTCCGTTATATTTTTGAATAGCTTTAACTACTGGTCAAGTATTTTTTTTTTTTAATATGGAATCGAAACCTGTCTCCATTTAATTTCTGCCTATTGCTTCTAGTTTTGTCTTACTAGGCTAAGTAAAACAAACCCATTTCTTCTCACACAATAACTCTTTGGATACTTAAGGGCAGTTATCATGGCCCCCATTAGTCTTCTCATCTCTAGGCTAAATGCCCCTAATTCCTTCAACCAATTTTCATATAATCAACTCTTACTGAGGTATTTTATGATCCTGGCTGCCCTCTCTTGAATGCTTTCTAACTTATCAATGTCCTTCCTAAACAGTTTAACTCAGAAGCAAAGTTCAGATGTAGTCTGACTAGAGCAGAGTTCTGTGGAACTAAGATATATTAGCAAATCATTTTATTAAATAAGATAGGCATTTATGAGACCCTCTTGAGCAATATCTCGTTTTACTACTTATAAAATAAAAAAATTGCCAAAGTAATTTTTTTTTAATCCAGACTTTTCATTATTGCCTTCTAACCAATACAGATCAGGTTAATGAAATTTTAATTTATATATCAAATGATTCTTCCTTCAGTTAAATTTCATTATTACAATAAAGAAAAAGAATCTTTTTCAAAGGTAGAGACTAAATATATTACATATATATATATATATATATATATATATATATATATATATATATATATATATATGTATGTGTGTGTGTGTGTGTGTGTGTGTGTGTGTGTGTGTGTGTGTGTGTGTATATACACATCATGGTTAACTTTACAATATATACCAAACAAACTGCTGAAGAATTTTTAAAAATCATGAGCTGCAACCCAGCTTATAGGAAGAAAAGCAGAAGAAAATGATCTATTTTTCATTATCACTTGTAAAATTTTAAAGTAATATATTCCAGCAAATCTAAGCTGAAAAAATAAAAGGGAATAATGTTAAAACAAAGACAAACTGGATTTTTGTGTATAGTATGTTAAGTTAGCGCCCCACCTTGTGGAAAAAATAGGTATTGTTAAATAAAATTCACTTATTGAGTCCATCATTTTGAATCATTCTATTTTTATGGTTTAAAAAAAATTTTGATGGCTCAAAGAAGAAATAACATATATACTCAATAGGGGTATAGAAATATATCTTACCCTGCAGGAAAATAGGAAGGAAATGGGATATGAGAAAGGGGTGTGTGATAAAAGAAAGGGCAAATTGGGGGAGGGAGTGGTCAACACCAAAACATTTTTGAGGAGGGACAGGGTGAGAGGAGAAAGAGAATAAATGAGGGGAAATACAGTCAACAATAGTAATTGTAAAAAGAATTTTGAAGCAAGTTTCTCTGATAAGGCTTCACTTCTCAAACATAGAGGGAAATGAGTCAAATGTATGAAAAATAAGAGCCATTCCCCAATTGATAGATGATCAAATGATATGATCTGTGTACAAAGGGCTATAAATTCATATATATCCTTTAACCAAACAACACTACTACTAGGCATGAATGTTAAATGAGATTCAGAAAAAAAGGAAAATAACCTATATGTGCAAAAAATATTCATAATAGCCCTTTTCTCAGGGCAAAAAAAATTAGAAATTGAGGGGGTGCCCATCAATTTGGGAATGGTTCAATAAACTATGGTATGTGCTTGTGAGGGAATATTATTGTTCTACGGACAATGATGAGCAGGACGCTCTCAGAAAAAAGACAAAACAAAACAGACAAACTCTGGAAAGTCCTTCATAAACTCAAGCAAAGTGAAATGTACTGTATACAAAGTAATAACAATATTCCTGGATGACCAGTTATAAATGACTTTGCTGTTCTCAGTAGTATAATCATCCATGACTACTCTGAATAACATAGGATAAAAAAATCCTCTCCATAACCAGAGAAGGAACTGACTATGTCTGAATATAGATTGAAGCATTCTCTCTTTCTCTCTGTTTTTTTAAACTTAATTTTTCTTGAGGGTTTTTATTTTCCTTAGGGTAGGAGACCTATGTTTTCTTTTATAACTTGGATTTTATGGAAATGTTTTGCATAACTTCACATGTAGTTTCTTAATTGTGGGTGAGGAATAAGTAAGAAAACCTAGAACTCAAAAATTTTTAAAACAAATGTAAAAAAAAAGTTTTGTTTTATAATGTAACTGGGGAAAATATTAAATAAATAAAATACTTATAAAAATTTCAGAGGCACTGACCAAAAAATAACAAACATTCAAATTCTACACAATGTAGAAACTTATACTAACAGATAGATAAAAGTAGGGCTAGAAAAAAAATCTGTGATAGAAAATCAAAATACATGTTGATAAATAAGAAGCAAATTGTTCTTCTGACCATAAATTGAATTCTTCCAGGGGCACAAATAATTCATTTTATTAGCCTACAAACATTTCATTATGATAAGTATAGTATTTTTTTGGCCCAATAAGTTGTATGTTCATTTTAAAGTATTTTTCAATAGCCCAGAATTTCTATACAAGAACCAGTTGTGAGGTGAACCCTTAGGTATTCTCCCCAACCCCCAAACAATTCTTATCCAAAATTACTATGTAAGTAGGTTTGTTTGAAATTGAATGGATTTTACTGTCAGAAATAAATACTAGTATGCCATTCTCCATGATCCCCTGACCCTTTTGCTGAGAAGATTTCGGTCCTTGCTCCCTCATCTCCCTTCCCCAGTTTATCCCATCTTAATATCATATTTTCACTTAACCTTTCCTTTTCTCCCTCTGGTCTCATCATGAAGTGGCTTTTCCTCCTTGCCAAGATTGATCTTTTCACTTGTTCCCTTGATTCCATCTCTTCAGAGACCTTTTCTTTCTCTTCTCATCTCTAATTTCATCCTTTTTAAAAATATTCAGGTCTCCCCATCTTTTTAAAAACAAAAAGTAGCCTTGCTTCTCCTTCACACTCTTTTTTTCCCTCTATGGCACATTGCTCACAACTTTCTTGAAGGAATGTCTTGATCTCACTTTTATTCCTATCATAATTTATCATGTACCACATTTATTTGTGTTCATGCCCCATTGGAATGTGGTGTCCTTCAGAGCAGGGAACTAGGTCATCTAGTACAGACTAATGTAGAGGATATCACCACAATATCCTATGTATCATTTTCTTCCTCTTTAATGGAGTGCTGTTGTTGAGTCATTTCAGTCATGTCCAACTCTTCTTGACTTCATTTAGGATTTTCTTGGTAAAGATAAAGAAGTGGTTTGCCATTTCCTTCTCTAGCTCATTTTACAGATGAAGAAACTCAGGCAAGCAGGGTTAAGAACTTGCTCAAGGTCACATAGCCAATAAGTATCTGAGGTCAGATTTGAAGTCAGGAAAATGAATCTTCCTGACTCCAAAATCCACCTAGCAACCCCTCACATAAAACAGATACTTAATAAATGTGTGTTGAATTAAATTTGCTGCTTAAGTTCTAAAAGGGATAGTTTAAATTCATTAACCCCACTATGGGGAGGCTCTAATTATTCAGAAGCTTTTCCAGACATCAAACAAGTCTATTTCTGCAACTTTTACCTACTGTTCTTGGTTCTATCCTCTAGGAACAAAACAACCAATCTATTCCTTCTTCCATATGACAACTCTTCAAAGACTTGGCCATTCTGTCTTTCTCCTTTTCTCCAGGTTAAACACCTCTCATCTCAGCAATTCCTAATTTTCTCATATTTTCCTTCCATAGGCATTCCAGAAGTCTTACCTGTCCCTTAGAAAAGCAAGCAACAATTTTCTGATTGGCTGAACTCTGATACCTACTTATTAAAGAATATTTTTGTTTTGGCAGCTCAGGTCTACACCAAAACCAAGTTCTTCTTTAAAATTAATGCACATGGATTAAAGTGGTTTTATTATAACAGAAGTGGGGGCCAGGGGGCAAGGAGGTATAGCTTTATGAGCAAAGAGGATGGGGAGAAGTATACCTTTGTATCCTGGGTTATAACCCAGAAATCTAGATAGCAGTTATTTTGATTTGAGAAGAAAGCTAATATTTTTAACCTTGTTTCTTTTTTTTCCTTTTCTTTCTCTCTCTCTCTCTCTCTCTTTCTTTCTTTCTTTCTTTCTTTCTTTCTTTCTTTCTTTCTTTCTCTCTCTTTCTTTCTTTCTTTCTCCCTTCCTCTCTCTCTCTCTTTCTCCCTTCCTTCCTTCCTTCATTTCTTCCTTTCTCTCTTTCTTGTTTGTTGAGGCAGTGACTTGCCCAGGGTCACTCAAGGACTTATGAAAGGACTTATTTCTTATGAAATAATTTATTTATTCTACTACTGAATACCTTGAGTGTTGTGTTGAATCTTACAATCACCAAATGGCACAAAAAAGAACATTGGTCAAGAGACATTGGTTCAAATCACAGGATGCAAAATCTCAGCCTTTCCTAGGCTGTTAACACCTTATTAGGCAGGCTTGTCTTATTTAGCATTCTTCAGGAAGGGGGTGGGAGGAAAGCAGGAGGGAAAGTTTAAGGCTTATGCAGTCTCAACAGATTAACCTAAATTGAGTGGCCCAGACTGCTATCTTTCACTGGACTGATTATCAGGGTCTTTTAAAAAGAAAGATTAAACAACACAGCTAAGCAAGCCTAAGCCAGTCCTTATGAGTGATAAGTTTGCTCAATGGAAATCCCAGGTTGCGGTCTGCCTAGAGCGGCAAGGGTAGCAGACTCTCCATATCTTCTTTAGTCCTCTGGGGATACCCAAGCTGCCAGAGAGACCACAATCACCTGGATGCCAGAGACATCTGACACAGATAGGGTGGGAGAAAGAGCTACCTGGGAGAGGAAGAAAAATGAAAGTAAATGAATGTGGGACAGTAAGTATCCTAGGAAAAGACCCAGGCATCTCCTGACTCTGAATACAGAGTCAGAAATTTGGGGAGATGTTGGAAAGATAATCCTTTCTCTATCCCCATTGACTTTGGGACTGTGCATTTTGTATGTGTGTATGGAGAGAAAGGAGAGAGGTCCCTTGAAGCTGGGAAGAAAGTTAACAAAAAGCGGAGAGATGAGTCACTTTTAAAAGATTTTAAAAATATGTTCTTATGCCAAAGAATTTTTGGATATTCAAATTTGGATGAAGTTGTGAACTAAAAATAATTATTTGATTAAGTTTTTAAGATATTTTTAAAAAATGCATTTTTTTCTTCTAGACATTGTTGAAGCCAAGTCAATTGGTTGGTTAATAAATATTATTTCTTAATAATGAATGAATAATAATGAATTATTAATAATGAAATGAATTTATTAATAATGAATCTGAGGCACTGAGCCAGGGATTCAAAGAAAGGTGAAAGATAATTCCTGCCCTTGAGAAGGATATATAATGTACAAATTACATAAAGAATAAATTGGAAATAATCAAGAAAGAATAGGTATTAGAATTAAGGGTAGAATGAGAAATGCTTAAGTATCAAAATATTATAGAATTCCTATAATGAAGAAATAATTCATGTACTCAATTGAATTAATTACCTGGTATGACTTCCGGAATAAGGAATTTCACATCATGAGAATCAGCAGCATTTTGTAGGAAAAGAATGTGCTCTGGTAAGCTTGATATTGCTATGAATGATTTACCTTATTATACTTCACACACTATGACACATTTGTGTGGGTTTCGCACATCTCTTTTAATTCAAAGCGCTCCTGTATAATGTATTATGTGAAAGGGCCTCTGCTTTGGGGGTTCTAGGACGATACTAACTAGCTTTAACTAAAGAACTATGAGATTTGCTGAACTTTATAAATTCGGTGTTTGTTGAAGGTTGGGCAAGTGATTACTCTCAGAAATACAAAGTTCTGCTTTTTCCAGTTTGTTGTAGAGAGCATGACATGAAGTAATTAATTGCATGGGATCACCTTTGCACTTTTAGGATGTGTCTAGAACCCAGTGCCAAATCTTGCTTTTATTCAGTTCCATGACAATGCTAATTTCTGCAGTGAAGGAAGCTTTTCAAACATCCTTTTATGTTCAGATTTGTGAAATGTTGTTCAATTAAAAAAATCACTTTAAACATTATTTGTAGCAGAGAGAAAATGGGACAGGTTCTGGGAAGTAGGGTTTATGTATGCATATGAGAGGTCTAGGTTGATAGTTCCAACTGGGATCGCCATCTGGTGGCTAATATAGAGAAAGCACTCTTTATAGCTATTCCAGTGTTGTGGGCAGATGCCAGGGCACTCTGTCCCACACCCGTTCTTCTTCCTCCACTGCCCACAAAAGGGCAGATACTTCTATACAAAGGAACATGAGCAGTACCAGCACTCCTTATATTTAAAAGGAGGATAAAAAATGACTGACATTTGTTTCACTAAACTGCTGTAAAGCACTGTAAATATGAACTACGCTCTCCCATCTGGTACAAAGAATTGTACCAGACACTGATCTGGTGCACAAAGAAGGAAGGGGTCAGCAGACAATTCTGCTTGATTAACTCCATTGACTCCCTCTCTCTTTAACTAGCTTTTTGGCTTTAGCTGTTTGTTCTCGACTTATGACACCTTCTAATTTTATTTTTGCTCAACCAATTTCTTTTCAAAATCAACTTACAGAGAGAAATTACTCACATTTCTGTTAGACTCTCAGATTTAGCACCGTTAGTTCATTAATGAGATTGATTGATAGAGTTTCTTTCTGTGTTTAATCTTTCCCTAGTTTATGTAACAGATTCTATTTGTCTCATAAAAGGATACTGGGTGCTTTCTTTCTCAATTTTTGAGAATAAATTAGGAATTATAGATGCTAACTGTTCTTTAAAAGTCTGACAGAAGTCACCATTGAATCCATCAGGTACAAGAGTTTTTCCTTTGCTAGCTTCTTTAATAGCTTTACATTTCCTTTGCGAAAGTGGATTATTTAAGAACTCTATCTGCTTTTCTGGTAATTTGGGTATTTTACATTTTTAAGGTATTTCTCTATTTCTTTTGTGTTCCTTGGCATATAACTGTGAATAATATGTTATAATTATTCTTTTCATTCCTTCTGGTTTTTGCAATGATTTCACATTGCTCATTTTCTATTTTATTGATGTATTTTTCTGCTTTTTAATCACATTAACTAAGGTATATTGATTAGTCTTCAAAAAAACCCAGCTTTTAGGGTTTATCATTTCTGTAGGGGCTTTTTTTATTCCCAATTTATTGATTTCCTCTCTAATTTTTACTATCTCCTCTTTTGTGCTAGTTTTTGTTTTAGGCAGTTCTCTTGACATTGTCTCTATATATCCTGTCTTTGAGATATAAATGTTTTACTTGTACAATGAGTATATTTTCTTTTAATATTTTTGTCTTTTGCTTCTCTCCTTTTTGGTTTTCCTTTACCTCTATGCATTTCTGTGGTGAGGGTTGTCCATGTAGGTTTAAGTTTTTCTATTCTGCTTACTATTTTTGCAAGACAAAAATTTTGCTCTCATAATTTTCATTTCTCTTTTAAATCACTGAAAACCAGACAATGTTGTGTTTCCATGTTCTTTTCAATTCCATAGGGTCCTCTATCTCATCAGGTATTATAAGATTTTTCTTCATTTTGCAGATTGTGGTTTCTTTGGGTACTAGATCTTGGAATGTCTCGGCCTACTCTCATCAAGGTAATTCATGATGTACAAGCTTAGATCTCTGTCCCAGTTTGTAAAGGGCTGAAATTCTTAAAAGGTGTGCTTGAATCAGACAACTGAGCACTTAAGGCTAATTACCTATTGGGCAATGATTCTATTAGCATGTTTGGAAAAATGGCCCTTCTTACAGTTCTGTGCTGGCTTGATGCTTGGTTTATACAGATAATAATAGGAAGGATTAGAGGGTGGGGTGAGAGAGGGGAGAGAACTGTACTTGGCCCCAGGATGAGGAGGAGAAAAGTGTGGAGATTCTGGATTCTAGATTTTTGGCAAAACTCCTGATAGTTTTGTCCATTTCTTTCACTTCTCCCCTTAAAGACCAAGGACTTTTGCTTATCTTGACTCTGGCTGTTCCTGAGGCCTCCAGGGAGCTAGGCCGGACTTTACACCAGTTGACTTCTGGGAGGTCATAAATAGTCCCACAGTTGGGGTAGTGCTCTTTTCCTCAGGCTTGGTTATGTATTGAACAGTTCCCCACATATATGGGTTATATCGTGATGGCCTGTCCCATTCCCTCTGTTCCTTAGTTCTCTGGCCCAGCACAAGCAAACTTCTGTACCCTAAAGCCAGGATATCTATAACACTGGAAAGAGGGAGGTATGAGTTTTTGTGTCTTTGGTTCTGCTAATGTGGTTTATTGCCAGTAATGCAGAAGATAGAGGAGGGGTGCTCAGTGAGTTCTTAGATTGGATATTTCGCTTTGTTTTTTTAACTTTCTTTAAGTGTCTTAGATCATGGAAACAACTGAAGTTGTTTTATCTTTGGCATACAATTTCTCTTTGAGAATGGTTGTAGGAATCAGAGAAAATGTAAAGTCCATGTTATAAGATTAGATCTGATAATCTTCATGATGGTGTCCCATTAAGGGAAGCTGTAAGATTATATTCAAATATTTTTAAAGTTTTCTAAAAAATAATATTTTAAAAAGTTTAGTACAGCTGTGCCCTCAAATAATATTTTGTCTATCAACAGCTTACTTTTTCCCATGTTAAGGCTTCCAGATTATCTGCTAATGTCTCTGTGCTCTTAAATGTATTTGCATATTAAACAGTATATAGTGTATATGCCTGTATCATAGTAGGTTGAGTCCCCTTTTCTGTCTTCCTTTCCCTCTCTTTCCAATTGCTTAAATAAAACTTTGCATCAAAGCAAGTCTCATTGTCTTCTCAAAATGTTATTGTTATTGTATTCTCAAAATCCAAATTCATTAAGGGATTATTTACCTCAACATCTCTGGCTGGTCCATGGGCCTTCACTTAGATATAAAGCAGATCCCTGGACCTTTTAACAACTGCACCTATACTGGGGGAGTAAGGCAATGTGAGCCCAGTTGTAGAAAATAAAGGTCAGCAGGAAAATCCTAAACCCTTCCAGGAGGTCCTCCCTTATACTAGAAATATCACAATGCAGTCTACAATCTTGTTGCTTACATCCATGGATGGATTTCAGGAGCATTTGTGAACTTGAGTGGGGAAAAAATGTGCATCCTTATTTTTGCTAACCCTTAAATGAAATTTAGTATTTTCTTCAATCATTTAAAAACATTCTAAGGGTCCCTTAGTTTTCAAAAGACAGCTGCCCGCTCTATTGCCTGCTTCTGGGTCGACTGAATCAAGCTGGTTGAAGCAGTCCTTTGGCACTGATTTATTCTTCAACTTCTTTCCTGGTCTCCAGTATCAAAGAACAGTTAAGGGTTATGGGGGAAGCAGAATTTATGGTTCTTGTTCTCACTGGCCTTTTAGGGTAGAGAGGGAAGGTAATGCCCCTGGAAAACCCTCTGAGATTATTCTGAATTCCAGTTTCTTCTGGCTCTAATCCATCATACACTGTCATATCAATCTTCCTAAAACATAGCTCTGTCCACATTGCTCCTCTGGTGAGAAAATTTCAGTTCTTCTCCACTGACTACAGGATAAAGATGAAACTCTTTAGCCTGGTGTTTAAAGCTGCACACAGTCTTCCCCTGCCTACCTTTCCACATTTAAGTCCTACTACTCCACCACTGGTCTAGTTACTGTTTTCTATATATTCCATGAGCATTCCTATCTGCAAGAGGTTTCTTCCTTCAACTACTGGTCATCCTCTATAGATTCTTCACTCTTCTGCCTTTGTATTTTTGTACCTGATAATTCTTCAGCCAAGAATGATATTTGTTCTATCTCCCATCCCCATGTGAGTCCTATAAACAGCCTATCAAATTCTTACTCCATCTTTTAAAGTGTAAGTAAAATGTTATCTTTTCAAGAAATTTAACTTCCTCTAAGACTTCTATCAAAAGAATGTTGTTCAGTATAAAACCAACTTTCAGAAAGCAAGAGAATACTATATGTACAAGTTCAAATGTGTACTTTATCAAGGGATCATTGGATCAATCTAGGGAATTTAATTCAGGGCCCTAGAACAAAAAGAGGCTAATTACTAATGTCCTGTGCTATCCCCCCCAGGCTGGGGTTAAGTGACTTGCCCAGGGTCACACAGCTAGGAAGTGTTAAGTGTCTGAGACCAGATTTGAACTTGGGTTCTCCTGAATTCAAGGCTGGTGCTCTATCCACTGCGCCACCTAGCTGCCCCTCATTCTGTGCTATTTTAAAATAATTTTTTGTTGTAGCAGCCTTTTTTATAGTGGTAATGAAGTGGAAACAGAGTGGAAGCCCATCAGTTGGATAATGGCTGAATAAGTTATGGTATATGAATGTTATTGTTTTATAAGAAACAATTAGTAGGATAATTTCAGAAAGGCCTGGAGAGATTTACATGAACTGATGCTAAGTGAAATGAGTAGAACTACGAGAACATTGTACACAGAAATAACAAAATTATGTGATGATCAACTCTGATGGACATGGCTCTTTTCAACAACGAGATGATTCAGGCCAATTCCAATGGTCTTATGATGGAGAGAGCCCTCTGCATCCAGAGAAAGGACTGTGGGGACTGAGTGTGGATCATAACAGAGTATTTTCACTTTTTGTTTTGGTTTCTCTTTTTTTTTTTTTCATTTTTTGATCTGATTTTTCTTGTGCACCATGATAATTATGGAAATATGTATAGAAAAGTTGCACATATTTAGCATATATTGGATTGTTTGCCATCTAGGAGAGGAGGTGGGAGAAGAGAGGGAGGAAAAAATATTTGAACACAAGATTTTGCAGGGGTAAATGTTGAAAACTATCTATGATAATATTTTGAAAATGAAAAGCTTTATAAAAATATTTTTTTTTTTTGCTTTATATCATAAAGATCACAAGAATATATGTATTCTGAAATGCTAGGGTACACATTTTTTATTCAGCAAATATAACATTTAAAATTTTTGTACAATGAATTTCCTTTGTGGTCCATCTATGCTCCAGCTTCTTAAATAGTGGTTTATGACCCAATATGGGGTCTGATGACTGAATGTGAGGGTCATGTAATTATCATTTATTATCAGTTGATGCTCAATTTGAATACCTGTTTTATAAACCTATATAATACTCAGTGTTACATAAAAATTTCTTAGGTAAAGAGTGGTCATGAGTGGTAAAAGTTTAAGAACTCTTGGTATAGGCAACAGATATGGCAAAGACAGAAAGAGTGACAGTATGGAATACAAAGAGACAGAGAATGAATTAATCAACAAGTACTTATTAAATTAAAATATTAGTAATCAACAAGTATTAATTAAACACCTAATGTGCCAGACTTTGTGCTAAAAGATTGTTAAAGAAAAAAAGTTTTAAGAATGAAAAAACCTTTGCTTGCAAGAAGTTTACATTCTAATGAGGGAGAAAATGAACACATATATAATATACACAGTCAGTCAGCCAGTTAACTAAACACAAGCACTATGCTTAAGCACTGAAGAGACAAAGAAAGGTAAAAGACAATTCCTGACCTCAGGAAACTCACAATCTAAGAAAGGAGACAAAATGCAAATAATTATGAACAAACAAGATATATACGAGATAAACAGGCAATAATCAAGAGAAAGAAAGTGGCAGAATTAAGGTTGGGAAAGTTATCCTGAAAAGAAGGTCAGATTACAGAAACCAAGACGCAGCAATGAGGGCAAAAGCATCTCTACCATGGAGGACATCCAGTAAAAATGACCTTGGTCCAGAGGTCTTGTTCAAAGAACAAAGAAGCCGGTATCACTGGATTGAAGAGTACACTTTGGGGTATATGGTGTAAGGAGACTAGAGAGGTAAGAGAGGGGGCAGGACTTGGAACAACAAACAGAGAATTTTATATTTGATTCTGAAGCCATAAGAAGCCACTGGAGTTTAATGAACAAAGGGATAACACAGTCAGTCCTGCACTGAAGGAAGACTTTGGAAGCTGGGTAGACAATGGATTAGAATGACAAGAGATTTCTGGCCCACAGACCCAATGGCAGACTACTCACTGCAATAATGTGAAGCCATGAGTGCCTGCACCAGAGGGGTGACAGTGTCACAGGAGAAAAGGGGGTGTATTTGAGGGAAATTACAAGGGTAAAATCAAAGGCTTTGGCAGCAGATGGACCTGGGAGGGTAAGAATCAGGATGACATTTAGTTTGAGAACCCGGGGGAGTGGGAAGATGGTTGTGTTCTCCATAGTAACAGAATAGTTTGGAAACAACAGGAAATTTGAGGGGAAAGGGGAAAATAATGATTTCAGCTTTGGAAATATAAAATCTAGTTAGAGATGAGAGACTGGAGGTCAGGAGAGAGGCTAGGACTGGATAAGTAGATTTGAGAATTGTCAGCTTAGAGATGATGAGTGAATCCAGAACTGAAAAACCAACTTTTTTTCCAATATAAAGAGGGAGAAAAGAAGACAGCTCAGAACAGAGCTTGGGAGACACTCCTGGCCAGCAAGCATGGTCTGGATAAGATCCAGCAAAGGTGATTGAGAAGGAGAAGTCAGGCAGAAGAATAACCAGGAGACAATACAGTCACAAAAACTTAAAAGAAATAAAAGTATCAAGGGAAAAGAGGGTAATCAATAGTGTTAAAAGCTGCAGAAAGAACAAGAAAAGATAAAGACCCAAAAAAAGTCCACTCATTTATTTATTTTTAGAAACTCATATTTATCATTCATTCATTTTAGTAGGGTGCTTTTTTTGGTGGGGGGAAGAGGAAATCAGGGTTGAGCCACTTGCTCAGGGTCACACAACTAATAAGATTCAAGAGTCACTAAGAGTCAAGTCTGAATTTGAAACTCCTAACATCAAAACTGGTGCTCCATTCACTGCACCACCTAGCCACCCCTTATCTCTTATCTATAATTGCTAAATATAGCTTTTGGCAATTAAGAAATCATTTGTAATTTTAGTTACTATATTACTAAAAATTAATATGTAGCATACAAGTAGATTGGAAAGGAAGACATTAGCAGTTGTGGGAACCAGGAAAGGCTTCATGCAAGAGACAGGAGGAAGAAGACCATGTGACAAAGGTAAAAAAAAAAAAAAAAAAAAAAAAAAAAAAAAAGAATTAATTTAGAGTTTCTGGAACCAGTACAAAGTCATTGAGTTGGAGTGTCCTGTGTGAGATACAGAAGCCAGTTTGGCTGGACTGCAGAGTAGTGAAGGGTTATCGTCTGAATGAACACATTCATTATAAACTTGTTTCTTTTCATACTTTGCAAGTATGGACTTTCTTCCTGAGTGTTATCCAGAAAGCCATCACAACCTTTAGTGAACAGAGAATTACTTTCATGCTTCATTTTCTTTCATATAATGCAGTTTGGTTTAGCACTTACACTGGAATCTCTATGCAGGTCCCACACTCTTGGTGGAAAATTTTACTTTGGCTACTATTTACAACTGATTAGAAATTGTTTTTGTTTTCTTTAGATGGCATATCAAATTGTTTTCTTACATGTGTAATTTTACAGTTAACTCATTCTTCCTATTTCTGTGGTGATTCCTTTTTCTTGTCTAGGCTCAACTGCAGCTAGTCAGAGGAAACCTGTTTTCTCTTAGAAGATTACCTAAATTTAATCTTCAGGGAAAGATAGCAAAAATGTCAAAGAACCTATTTGTTTTAAAGCAACCATAATCATTTCTCTTTTATCTTTCTCACTTTATGAAATCATATAAAATAAAAAATCCTATGGAAAACAAATAAATCATTGGATCTATACTTGGCAAAACCACTTTTGTAAAGCTAGTGCAATACAAGTTATCAGTCTCAACTTATTTCAAGGTAAAGCATTTTCAGGATTTAATTAAAAACAGTTATTAAATTTAAAAATGATATTACTAATATGAAATTCAGCTAAGAAGCCTAATATGCATTTAAATCTGATACAGGTTGGTAGAACACAGCATTATTTATTAAATTAGTTTTATTTAAAAAAAAAAAAAAAACAACACCTAACTAACCAAAGCAATTTGAAATCTCTAGACTGATCATCTAAATTTAGTTATGAGTTAAATTATAGAAAGCATTCCTTTGCACTGGTGTTAATTCAAATTAATGATTATATTGGCTGACAATTTCTTTCTTAAGGTTTCTGTGAAAATTTTGCTCTGTGTGTGTGTGTATTTTTTTTTTTAAAGACTTTGCTGAAAATGTTACTCTTGGCTTCTCACCAGGGCATTGTAAGAAGTAATGTAAAAAATATTTCTGAAGTGAGATAGTTAAGTGAAAAGCACCATAAAAACACAAATCATCATTATTGTTAATGGTTCAGGAAGGAGCAAATTTTCTGATTCATTTATAATCTCTTAAATAGACATGAGCCCCATATTACCCCATAGTAACAGGATATATTATTAGGAAGCTGTATTTGGCTCAGTTGTCATTTCAAAAAATCATGAAGGAGATTTTTTTTTTTAAATAATTTAGAACCATTTTATGGTCCAGAAGTGGCAGAAAACATGTTAAGTTTAAAATCAAATGGAGGAGAAAAAGAATGAGTTAAAATTAATTTCTGAATGTCTACAAAGATGAAATAATAGTCAGTTATTGTACATGTCATTCAAATGTAAATTTCAAACATAATTTGACAGTATACAATATACTCAATTGGGTCAGATAGGCATTTTCTCCATACCTTCTAGAGACATCCTACAGGATTTTTTTAAAGGATCCAATGAAAATGTCAAGGTTCCTTGAGTTCTCCTGATATTCTGGAATTACTAATTCAGCAATCAGGAAACCAATTGGTTTTCCTTTGCTTTTATCACATGATCAATCCATCTCTTTTTCAATCACATATGTCTTTCATGTCATTTTTTACAATTTTTTTACAATGCCTATTGACACCCATCACACACCTTTCCATTACTACTTGTTAATCTACAATGTCACTTCTTCAAAGACTGTAGCACTCCATTATTTAACAGCTCTTGTTGTTTGTCCTTGTTCTTCACTCTCAAAAAAAGAATAACATGACATTAGGAAAGAGATGCCATGATATACATACAAGTGAATTGGATTTAAGTGAGTTCGGAAGACTATGCAAAGTCATCAGTCTCACTTTCTCCTATAGTTCCATAATATCAATGGAAGAATACATGTATTAAAAATAGGAGTTTTTAGTTCAGGAAGAAACTGGAGATCATTAAATTTTCCCAATGGCAATCCTTTGCCCATCCTGGCCTTTCCTTTTTCAACTTTTATTTCCATTTACAGCACTAATCCAAGATGTATATATGACTTGGTGTTTCCTATGTGACTAGTTAGGCCAAACTCTTTTAAATAATTACCAATCTCATTCAGGAGGTTGGGTAATGTTCCAGAGCTTGATGCAAATAAGACAATGTTAAGGACCAACAGAAGCATTGGGTGATTTTTACCATCCATAGAGAATCCTTCTTTGTCATGAATCCTGGGCTGCATCTCCTCCAACATACTGTTGAATGCTTTCAGCAAGCATACGTTTCCTGTTTTATGCTTTGCTTAGTTTTCAAAAGAGTGAATAAATTTATTTCAGCTGTCATGCTTTTCAAGTAATTTGACATAATGCATACATATCTATATCTATATTTATACACATATGTATATATATGTACATGTAAAAAAAATATGGTCTACTGTAGTATGTCATTTATGAAAGCCGGACTTGATTCTGTGTAATACAGAGAATGTTAGAAAATTATGAGTAATACTGTTCCAAAATACAATGACGATTAGTAAAGATTAAAAAGTTTAAAGAAAGCTTGACTAAATGTCATGCCAAGAACATTTAAGAATGAAAACAAGAGCAAATGAAAGATGGAAAGAATCTACTAAGATTTTTTATAATTAAGTCTTTTTACCACTAAGAAGAAAAGAACCACCATATGTGAACCCTACTATACACATTCTGGATGTGCTTATAGAAGAAGATAAAAATTGCCTAAAGAAGGGTGTGATGACCCCATTAGCACCCTGGATAAGCATAAAGAATAAGCAAAAGTCTTTATTCTTGGTCTTTAGCAGTAGAAGTCAAGGGGAATGGATGCAAAGTATCTCCATGACCTTACCTCTTCCTCTCCTGCCCAGAGTGAGTCTGGCTAGTCTCCCTGCACCTCCTAGTCCCTCCCACAATTCTCTGTATACACCAAACAATTGGGCCAGCACAGGATAGAGGGAAGGGCCATTTTCCAAGCATATTCTTATAAAGTATTGTCCAGTTGGTAATTTGCCTCAAGTGCTCAATTGTCCCACCTCAGTGTATTGACTCAAGAGTTTCAGCCCGTTACAGGAGGGCAAGTATGGGAAAAGTAATTGGATTGAACTTAATATGTGAAGAAATCTATGCTGGAAAAGACAGAATTTTAAGGGCACTGAATAAAACATGCCAAAGAAATAGAAAAAAAAAATCTCAAACCCTATTATGGATAAATGAATGAAAAGGCATTTATTAAGTGTTTACGATAGGCTGGGTGTTGTGCTGGGTATATAAATATAAAAGCAAAGTAACAATTCCTGCTTACATGTTCAATTAGAGGGAAAGCACATAAATGAGAAATGTGGGAAGGGAATCTCTGGGTGTTATAGCAATCCTGGTGAGTTGGTTTATAGGACATTCAGTTGACACTCCCTTTTCAGAAAAAAATGGCATTATGATAATATTGACTCCTGAAGGGGGGGACGGTGCTAGACAGATGATGGTAAAAGACTGGATTAAGGTAAACAACCAGAGAGGGTGTAAAACATTCTGGTGTGGCAGACTGGAAGTGGCTAGATATTATGGATCAGTTGAGTTTTTGCTTTTCTTTCACTAATCAATCAGAGTGGAAGTTCCAAAGCTGAGATAAATTAGTTCCTCCAGGGAAAGGGGACATTGGTTTTATTGAATTTTCTGTTACTCATATCCAGAGACGTCATTCCAGTTCAAGGGAAAGGAAGTAGGGCTATTACTACCAAAAAACTTAATAGTTCAATAATTTTTTTTTAAAGAAAAACGAGATCAGGCTCAATAGCCCCCAAATTAAAGTGACACATACAAAGTATGCTAAATTTAACGTATTGTAATCTGTCTCAAAGTGGCTTCATTTAGTCATTATACTGAGAATCTGGGACTTCTGAAAGCTTTATCTTTTACAAAGAAATAACTATGAATTAAAAAAAAAAGGAATTAATAAAGTCCAACATCTTGGTAGTATTTCTGCTATCCACAATATAATGGTTGAGAATAGGAATGCAAAATCAACAGCAGGCAAGAGATAACATTCTCACTTATTCCTTTGTTCTCGCTCATCTCTTGCTTCTCCTTTAGATTATTTGCATATTACTGGCATATTAGAGATTTTCCCCTAAATTGGCAAAGTAATTAATAACTGTGAACCTCAGATTAATAATCAAACATTAGTGGCTGGTGTTCATTTTATAGTTTTTGAGTTTTGTAAAAGAATATATTATAATTGGCTAGGTAAATCAGTCAGGTGGCTCCTTAGAGGGATAGACAAGTCTATAATTCTAATCTATAAGCTATAAATAGCCCACATTCCTTTCTTGTATCATAAGAAGCCAAGGTCTAATATCTCAATTTGTAATTAGCAGCAAACAATATAGTCAAAGAACGTTAGAGGTGGAAAGGGCTGTGGAGTGCAACTTCCACATGCTATAGATAAAGTTTTCACTAAGATTTAGTTTGGTTACAACAATGATTAAACTGTTTTAAACCTCTAGTGGTCCAGGGTGACCAAGTCATCAAATTTTCCATAATTCAATAAAAGTTCTTCATTAGAGCGAATTTGAATGGGTTAAGTGGGAGGACTCCCCTCTCTGGAAAATATAAAAACATGCAGTATTTAAATGTGAAAACACACATATTTTAATAGTGAATTTCTCAATGATCATTGATATTAACCATTATCTTTTTTCCCTCCCCCTGCCAAACCTGAGGCAATTGGGATTAAGTGACTTGCCCATCATTACACAGAGAGGAAGTGCTAAGTATCTGAGTCCAGATTTGAACTCAGCTCCTCCTGATCCCAGGGCCGGTGCTCTATCCACTGAGCCATAACTGCCCCATTACCATTATCTTTTAACATTAACAGACATCTTCATTATGAAAAAGGAAATGATATCACAAATGATGAGCCACAGAAAACTTGATATTGAAAAAAATCATTCTTTACCTAAAGCCTATCTGGTTCTGGAGAAAAAAGACAGTAACTTTTAACTCCTGCCTTTGCTTTGCAACCATATAGTCTACGTTTGGCTTTATGCATTAAACTGCATTTTTGTTTCTATTTCATAAAGAAATTGACATAGAGTTGAATAATGTTTAATCCTCTTAGACTTTGTCCCAGAACTCTTATATATATATAAATAATATATATGTATATATATAATATATATATAATATATATATATATATATATATATATATAAATTTTCTTTTCTGTTGACGTGCTATAAAAACTTCAATAATTCTGATGATGGCAGATGTGAAAAGTTTTAAAGTTTAAGAACTATATGAAAGTTTTTTGTTTTTCCTACATGGAAAAAAAAGAAAAAGGTCCTATAAGTATACTGAACTCAACAGAACCAACCATCTTTCAAATCCTCCTCTTGTATATAAAAGGACATCTAATTTCTGTATCATTATGTCTCATGAGTGTACTAGTCCATCATCTTTCTGTCATGAGGAGGTAAGCAACATTTTTCACTGATCTTCTGGAATAATGGTTGACTATTATCTTGGTCAGAGTTTATAAGCCTTTCAAAAGTGCTCCTTTTAAAAACAATAATGTTATCATGTCAATTGTTCTCATGGCTCTGCTCACTTCACTCTGTCATTTCATACCAATCTTTCTAAATTTCTTTGAAGCTATTTCTTTCTTCATTTCTTATAAGACAAAAATATTCCATTGTATATCACAATTTGTCTAGCCATTTACCAATTGGTGGCCATCTCCTTAGCTTCCAATTCTTTGCTACCAAAAAAAAAAAAAGCTACTTTAAATATTTTTAGGTATAAAGGGCCTTTTTCTCTTTGGAGTATAGACTTAGGTATCACTGGAATAAAGATAATGTAGAGTTTAGTTAGGCATAGTTCCAAAATGTCTTTTAGAATAATGGGACCAAAATGATTCCACCAAATAATATATCAATATATCTGTTTTCCTGCAGCCACTCCAGCGTTTGCCTTTACTTTTTGGGGGGTCAACTTCACCAATCCAAAAAGCATGAAATTTTAATTTGCATTTCTTTTGTTATTAATTATTTGGAATTTTTTTTTTATTAGGCTTTATATAGCTTATTCCCTTGAGAACTGACTGTTCATTTCATTTACCAACTGGAGAATGGGTCTTATTCTTAAAAATTTGAATCACTTCAAATCACTCATTTTGGAAATGAGACATTATCAGAAAAATTTGCTTCAAAGATGCTTTCCCAATTAACTTTTCATATTAATCTTAGCTGCATTAGAATAATGCAAAAAACATTTTAGTTTTATGTGATAAATTATCTATTTCATCTTGTATTATCTTCTTTATCTACAGTTTGATCATGAACTCTTCCCCTATCCATAGATCTGAAGGATAATTTCTTTCTTATTCTACTAACTTATTTATGTGACATTTTACATATAGGTCACATATTCATTTGGAGTTTATTTTGGTGTGTGGTATGAAGTGTTAGTCTAAATCTAATTTCTGCCAGACTGCTGTCAAGTTTTCCTAACAATTTTTATCAATTTGTGTCCTTACCACAATAGCCAGGGTCTTTGGATTTATCCAACACTAGACTGGTGGATTGGTTTGCTTCAGTATGGAATAGGCCTAAGCTATTCAACTGATTGACATTTTTATTTTTTAATCAGAATCAGATTGTTTTGATTATTATTCTGTAGTAAATTTTGAGATCTAATATTTAGGTTTCCTTCTTTCTACTGTTTTTCATTATTTTTCTTGATGCTTGACCTTTTGTTCCTCCAGACAAATTTTACCATTTTTTTCGAGTTCTACAAAGAATTCCTTTAAATATTTGATTATGGCACTAAGCAAATTAAAGTTGTTTTTGCCATTTTATTTATTGGTTTGGTTTACCTATGAGCAATTAATATTTTTCCAATTACTTAGATCTATTTTTATTTCCATAAGATATTTTAAAGTTGTATTCATGTGACATCTATGTGTCTTATTTTGTAGTTTTCTTGAATGGAATTTTCCTTTCTAGTTCTTCCTGTTGGGTTTCATTACTAGTAAACAAAAATGTTGATGATTTGTGTGGATTTTATGTCCTACAACTTTATTGAAGTTATAAGTTTTTTTCAAACAATTTTTTGTTAGTTTTCAGGTTTTAAAAGAATACCATCATCTTGTCTGCCTAAAGTGTTAATTTTGTTTACCTATGCTTATTCTTTCAATTTCTTTTTCTTATCTTATTACTATAGCTAGAATTTCCATTCAAATACAAGTGACAACAATGACTATCTTTGTTTCCTCTCTAATTTTGCTAGAAAGGACTCTAGTTTGTCTCTATTACATAAAATTCCAGCTCTTAGTTTTAAATAAATACTATTTAAATATATAATTTACATTTAAATTAATATTAATAATGATATAATATAATACATAAAAATTACAACCATAGTTCAATTATAATTTACTATAAACTAAGTTTATATTTAGATATATTCTATTAACATGTTAAATAAAGTTCCATTTATATTTATGTTTCTCTTGTTTTAAAGGCAACAAGGTAGTATAATGGATATAGTTCTGGATCAAAAGACACTTACTAACTATATGACTTTAGGAGAATCACTTAAACTTGTTTCCATATCCTCAGTAGTTAAATGAGGCAAATAAGATCTACTTTTCAGAGTTGTTATGAAGATAAAATGAGGTAATATTTATAAAGTACTTATCAAAACTGAAAAGGTTATAGAAATGCTAGTTACTATTATTATAAATTAGTGGTGCATTTTATCAAAAGCCCTTTTCAGTGTATAGTGACAATCACATTATTTTTGCTATTCTACTTATTATCATATTAATTAGTTTTTCTGAATAAACCAACCCTGCATTTCTGGTATAAATCTAAACTGGTTATAGTCAAGAAAGATTTATAAAAATTATATAATCTTTGTGATATATTGGTTTAACTTCTTTGCTAATATTTTATTTAAAACTGTAGCATTCCTGGTTCATGTATGTAGCGAGCTGTCGTCTCCAGAAGCTGCCGGATCGCTCTCTGGGAAGAGATCTGCTGTGTCTACTCAAATCTCTCCAACAGATTCTTCTTCCTGTAACGAACCGTTGTCTCCAGGCAGTTGCTGTTAACTCTTGTCCAGAGAAGTGACTTCCCTTCCTGCAGAGAGCCCCGTCAGGCCTGATGTAATGCAGAGACCCCCTCTCTTCCTGGAGTGCTGTCCTCTTTATCCTCCCAGAGAATGGGTGTGAGATAATGCAAGGGCTTCTGGGAAGAACCACTTCAGCCAATGAGCTTGCTCCTTCTATCAAGTCAACCTGAGTTCTCACCTTGTAATTGTCCAGACAACCTGAATTCTCACCTTGTCACTGTCCAGACAACCTGAGTTCTCACCTAGTAATCCTAACATCTTCTCCTTTATTTACCTACAGAGTCAATATTTTCAATCACAGGATATGCATGTATAAAATCACTTATATCCTGTCCTTCTCTCTTAGCTTTAACCAATGCTTTTTCTAATCTTGTCATAGGCTTAGGCTGCTTCACAGGCAATTCTGTTTGTGTTTCTGCCTCCTTCCCCTCCTTCTTCCTCCATCTCTGAAGGTGGGGTTGATGTGGGCCTGTCAATAATCTGTTCTCTAGGCAGGATTGAAGCTTCTTCAAGAGAATCATACCCTAATTCCTCCTTTAAATCCTCTTGCTCTAGGGCAAGATCTTGATCTTTCCTTTTTTCCTCACACTTCCTCCTCTGTTCATTTTTAAAACTTTTCCTTCTCCTACAACTTGCTTGATAGTTTAAGGCTAATTGAACTATGTTGTAGATATAAAATACTTCTGCAGAAATTGAACGAGGCCCATTTTTTGCATGAAATTCTTTCATTTCATATCCCACTAGCTTCCATTTATCTACATCTATCTTTTCTTCCTCTAAGAACCAAGGGGATGTGCGTCTTAATGCAGCCAAGAGTTTAGCAATCTGTACCCAGGTTACAAGTAAACTCTGCTCCTCAATTATGTTGATTATACTCTCTATAGTACCACTCCTGAATGGGGGTGGAGCTGAGGTTGCTTCTGGGGCTGGGGTTGAGTCGGCTGAGGTCCAGGGATTGAATATAGCTAACATCTGCCCCATTTCAGCTATAAGAGATTCCTGGTTTAGCCCTTAACAAGTTAAGTTCCTTATTTATCTATTAGCACGCTCACTTAATCTTTAACAAAGTTTCCTCGTTACTCACGGTTCTGGGTCAGAGAGACTGAGATCTAGATCGGAAGCTTTTCCACTGGAATCAGGACCGTGTCAGTCCCTGTTCAGGTGCCAAATTGCGAAGGTCTGGTCTAGCTCCTCTTGTCAGAATAAGCAAAAGTCCTTGCCCCACGTTGGGCGCCAAATGTAGCGAGCTGTCGTCTCCAGAAGCTGCCGGATCGCTCTCTGGGAAGAGATCTGCTGTGTCTACTCAAATCTCTCCAACAGATTCTTCTTCCTGTAACGAACCGTTGTCTCCAGGCAGTTGCTGTTAACTCTTGTCCAGAGAAGTGACTTCCCTTCCTGCAGAGAGCCCCGTCAGGCCTGATGTAATGCAGAGACCCCCTCTCTTCCTGGAGTGCTGTCCTCTTTATCCTCCCAGAGAATGGGCGTGAGATAATGCAAGGGCTTCTGGGAAGAACCACTTCAGCCAATGAGCTTGCTCCTTCTATCAAGTCAACCTGAGTTCTCACCTTGTAATTGTCCAGACAACCTGAATTCTCACCTTGTCACTGTCCAGACAACCTGAGTTCTCACCTAGTAATCCTAACACATGTATTTGGATCATATCTGCATCATCAAAGGAATTTGGTAGGATGCCTTCTTTTCCTATCTTTGTAAACAGTTTATGGAATTTTGGAATTAATTCTTCTTTGAATGCTTAAAAAATTCACTGCGTTTATTATTGGGGTTTTTTCATTTTTGGGGGGGAGATAATTTACAGTTTATTTGATTCCTTTTTTCTGAGACTGGGTTGTTTTAATTCTCTACTTATCCTATGAAATTGAACATTTTATATATTTTAGTGAATACCCATCCATTTCTTTTAATTATTGATCCTGTTGGCACAAAGTTAGGCAAGCTAGTTCCTAATCCTATATTTCTTCTTCATTTGATGTGAATTTGTTCTTCATTTTTGAAACTGATAATCTGATATTCCCATTCTTTTTTAATCAAAGCTAACAGTTTACCTATTTTATTCCCCCTTGAAATAAAACCTATTTTTTTTATTCCCTCTCCTAAAGTAAAGCAACATAGAGCTTTGAGGCCTTGCACCCAATGATCAAGTGTTAAGTCTCAGTTTTCCCACTTGGAATAAAGTGATCATCCCGACTCCCACCCTTTTGTTTGGGCACTAAGTTTCACATCTGCCTCACATCATGATGAGAGCAACCTTACTGAGGCCACGATCTTAGCTTCTCCAAACTCTGAGATTGGGGACTGAGTCATTTGCTGGTTAGGTGGTGCCTACACCTATCAGGGGAGATGGGCTACAGTGCTTCTTCTAATTTTGCCATCTTGGTCAGTAATTTCTGCTGAAATGGATCTATTCCTTTGGAAGCACCTCTCACTCATGGAAACCTTTATCATACAACCATGGACTGATTCTTTGGTCTATTCTACTTAACAGTTTACCTAATCAGAGCCTCAATCATGGCAGTAAACAATTTTAAAATGAATCTTTAGAGACAGAACTTTAACAAGGAGTAAATTCTTGAAGTGAAGATCTTCACTGGGTTCTTGAACACATCATTCTGTTCACCAGACAAAAACAGTGGATACACTCAATTGGGCTACAACAATGTGAGGAGGGAGGAAGGGAAGTTATTTCAGTTCTTTTAGGAAGGTTTTTTTTTTTCTCAAAAAAGGCAAAAATAATTATGTTTGATTTTTATTTTTAACTGAAGAAGTCTGGCTTACATACAACGGGGAAAAAATTTTAACCCTCTTCACCCCCAAAGGAAAAAATAGCTAAGAATTATTGTTAGTAAAAGGATAACAGATTTATTTATAGATTTATTTTGGCATGTACTTTCCATGAATACACCAAAAAGGAATTGTATGCTGCCTCATTGCAACAATAATTCTTTAAACTTCATTTATAGTTTTAAGAGTTACAAAATACCTTCTTATAAAAGTTTGGTCATACAAGTATTATTATCTCCATATTTCAGATGTGTAAATTGGAGATTAAATGTTTTGCCCATGGTCGTGTAATTTGTAAATGTCAGAGCAAGGCTCTTTCTAATATATCATGTTTCATATTTTTCCTAATCCATCATACATTGCTGGGTTATGTTGTAAAGAGATAGCAGAATAACCAACATAACATTCAATGAAGAAACATATAAGCATTTCAACTAAAATTAGATCCAAGGCAAAGTATAATCTTTCCTATAGATTTCATCTGATATATTATTAGAAATTCAAGCAATAAAAGAGGACTAAAAGGGGTTAATGCTGGGATTGAAAAATTCAAAATATCATTATATACACATGACATGGAACTCTATCTAAAAATCTGATCTTCTCAACCAAAGTGTTACCATAGACAATGAATGAGTGTGTAATGTGAAAAACAAAATTATTCTTTTTAAAGCTCTTACTAAGTAGTTATCATCAAAACTATCTGAGGCAGGGCAAAAAAATAGAGAAGCAGATAAATAAAATAAAACAGCCGAGATATCTAGTGCAATGTGAATAAAAGATAACTGTTTAAGAAAGTTTTAGGAAAAAAATTCTTAAACTGGGGAAAGGATTCATTATTTACCAGAAACAACAACTACAATGGAATAAAATGTTTCTCCCCATTATGAAAGGGAGATTTTCAACAAATGGAAGGAATTATTGAAGACAAAACAAAATGTTTACATTAATTTTTTTAATTGCACAACAAAAAAAAATCAAAAGAAAAATAACATACTGAGAAAACAGTTGGGTAAAAATTTATTCCATTTAGTCAACTTTTTGTAATGCTTTAGCATCTAGAAATATAAGACCCTTTTCATGCTTCAGCTGCTTCTCTCTTGGCAAATTAATACTCTTGTCTGCTTGCTCTTCCCTATAAATATCATTTGGATTTTGTATTATTCTATACAGAAGCCCCTTATACTGATTTCATTAAAACGGGGAACTTCAAGATGATAACAATGCAGCTCAGCAGTACCTTCTCTGCAATTTATAATCTTAAAGAATTACCTAGAAAACACTAAGGAATTAAGTGACTTTCTCTATTCAACATCCAGTATTGTGTTAGAAAGTAAACTTTAACCCAGTTCTTCTTAACTCTGAAGTCAGCTATCTATTCACAATGTCAACCTACCTCTTAGATGGTAAATATGACAAAAACTAGCCCCTAAAATATAAAAGGAACTATCAGAAAGTCACACTGGTAAGTTGTAACCTACATTGTATAAATGACCTAGGAATATAAACAACCAATTTTAAAAAGAGATTATTATTTACTTGAAAAACTATTAAATGTCACAATGATTAAATTAACAAAAAGTGATAAAAAAACAACAACAAAATTCAGTGGTTTTGACATGGCTATAGGCATACTCATTCATTCCTCATGGAACTGCAAACTTGTAGAGTACTTTGGGGGAACAATCTGCCAAAATATATACTCAACAATAAAGAAACAATCATATCACTATTAGAATGGACCCTAGCAGGGCTTCTATTTGTAGTCAAAAGCAGGGGAAGAAAAACATGTTATTGTTGTTCACCAGAACAGGGGATGGATTGTGGTAAACAGGACACAGCTAACCACACACTTAAGTGCAAGGAGCTGAGGTGATAGTTGGCTTGGGTCCTGCTACATGTTTCTATTCCTTGGTTTTCTCAAAAGTTGACCAACAGTTAAGAAGTAAACATCTCCTGGAGAGAATCTAATTAATAAGCTCCTACCCCTACTTTTTCCTTAGAAAATATCAATCCTGAAGTACCCCCTTAGATCAACCAATCCCCTGATGCTGTAATCTCTTCTGCTTTATACAACAATAAAGCTTTTTCTTTTGAGAAACCAGTTCAGTGTCCAGGTAATTCTTACCTATCAAACCTGCTCTTCCACTGTACTATGACCTAATATTTCTGTTGTTGGGAATATAGTCTAGCAATGCTATGAAAGACCAGGAAAAAAAGTCTATTTGTTCAAAGATTTTCATAGTAATATTTTGAAAATTGAAAATAAAACAAGAGTGGGGAGGGGAATGGGGGGTGGGGTGGGGAGAAAGCAGGTATTCTAATTGTATAACTCTAAGAGAAAAGTAAAAGTTTAAAAAAAATCAGATGCAGAAGGATGAATGCCATGCTAATGAAAATCAGATGAAGAAGATGGAAAGAGCACAAATATATTAAGAATCTCAATGGAAATTTGAAGGGAGAGGCTGGAAAGATAATCACTTGAGGAGGCCTATGATTTCATTGGTCTAGGGAAGCATAAGGTCACCTTCTCAGCCATTGGGAGTTTTAGAGAACTGTCCAGAGTCCTGAGCAGAATAAGGAAGTAATACTGGTTCCCACAGCTAAGATGCCACTTAATTCCCACTGCCTTTCATAATAACTGATCATTATTACATGATGGCACTAACATAATAGAATGATTTAGTAATCTTAAATGTAGTTACTAAATAAATTCTGCAGCTTGTATTGACATTCAGTATGAAGTTTGCAGAAGGCAGCTCTGGAGTGAGAAGATCTGAATTCTTACACTGAATCTGCCACTGTGCCCTGTATGACTTTGGCCAAGATACTCATGACCTCCAGAACTCACTTTCTGAAGCTGTAAAAAGGTGTTACATTACTTCTAAGTTCCATTTCAGCTCTAAATCTTATTATCCTATAAAGTCATTTACTTTAAAAAGTGGTAGTATAGTATACATGACATATACAAATGAATATATATATATATATATATATATATGTATATATATATATATATATATATATATATATATACACACATACACACACACACACACGAATTTTAGGGCAGATAAAAATATAATTTGGAACATAATAGAAGAATTAGTTGGGTCAACTCGAAATTATAATAAATGAACAAAAGAAATTTTAATGAAGAGCTAAGTAAACTCATTCACACATTTCCATGATCATGATTATGTCAACATAAACCCCAGGGTCAGAGCTTACATAAATGAAACAACTTAATTTAAAATAAGTGAATTTCCAGACATTAGGTAGAAATTTTTTTTCATTTAAAGTTTTCCATCAATGAAATATCTACAAGACTAAAACAAGTACTATCATATACTTAATTCTGGCGTTATAATTTTTCTAAATTTCTTTTCTAAGGTTAAGAGGTCAAAATTAAATTTCAACAACAATAATAATTATACTTATCTTGGCATTCAATAAACTGGATTTAAACTGAGAATTCATAGCATAAAAATTAATATATATACACAAATGAATTTCAGGACAGATAAAAGTATAATTTGGAACATAATAGAAGAATCAGTTGGAAAACAATAGTTTAGAAAGGTGAATAACTTACCAGGGATTCAGAGTCTAACTCAGCTCTCTTCTCTTCAAATAAACGTATTTTAACAGCACTCATCTTATCAGTATCAGCAAGAACATAATGTCTTGGATTATAGCCTTTGGATAAGCTACCAAGCAGCCTCAGAATTTCTGCAGTATGCCCACCTGAAAATAACATTGAAGATCATATATATTAAGAATTATACAATATAAATCAACAACTGACAAGCAGCAGGCCTATCTGCCATCTGATTTTACAATAAATATTTAAATAGAGGACTATGGTTCCTTTCTAACAAACAAGTAAAGAATGAAGAGACTAATCTCTGCCTTTGTGTACCATCCAATCAGAGTGGCAGCGGAACACCCTGAAGCAGAATCAGTTGGTGGTTTATGAGAGGAAGTAAAAAATGACTACCCCCCCCTTTGGAGTTCAATGGAGACAGTTCAGAAGACTTTAAATCCAAGAGCCTCCTAGATCATGGGCATTGCTTTCAGCCTGACCTCCACAGCTGTCACTGAAAGAAGTATTTACCGTGGATAAAAGACCCATCATCCTTGCCTTCACCAACAACCGAATGGGCAAAAAGGTCCAAGAATCCTGAGGGAAGCAGCGTCTCCCAAACCTTTGGTACTCCTGCTTCCCACACAGCTTCCTCAGCCTGCTCCAAGGAAGCAACCCCCCTGCAAAGATAATGGGGCCTAACAACTGCACCTGCAGGTGCTACTACCACTGTTCCCAAAGACTTAGGGAAGAGGGTTCTTTGCAATAAAATCCTTGGTGCTACCAAATCGTTCAATACCAAAAACTGGTATGATTTTAACAGAAAAAAGACATTTTAAAAGACATATTACCATTTGCTTTGCCAATGCAGCCTAAGGACTATAGGGTCTTTCCATGTGACTTATAGATGAAACTTTCCATGTATGCTTAACCTTACATAGGGTGCATATATGCTTAATAAGGGCATATAATTATTTTGTTAATAGAAGCTCCTATATAAGATGTCTCCTGATTCCTTCCTTCCTATCCCCAGAAGCTTGTGTCTCATCCCCAAGATTAAAGAGTACTTTATCTTGGGTACTGGGTATTTATTACTGGATATGATGTGTGTACATATAGTTTCATTCATAGAATGAAAGTTCCTCAAAGACAGGAACTATTTGATTTTATTCTCCCTTTGCATGTTCCCAATACCTCCAGCTCAGCATAGTAGCTGTCAACCTGCCACACAGGACCCATTCAGTCAATAGGTCAGCAAATTTTCATTAAGTGTTTACTCATTTCCACTCACCGTGCTAAGTGTTTGGCTCATATTTATTGAATGATCACATTTTCTAATTTTTTAAAATTATGGTTCTTACTATATTTACTTATACATGTTTATACATAGCATATTTATATGTTGGGAAAAGTATTAAATGAAAATCACACCATGTTACCTCTTCTGTTTAAAAAGACAAAGAAAAGTATTTTATTTAAAAGAGTAACAGATTAATTTCTGTCAGGTCACAGAATTAGACTAGGAGTTCTTACTTTTTGTCACAAATCCCTTTGTTGATTTTGTAAAGCCTATGGACCCCTTGTTAGAATAGGGTTTTAAATAACTAAAGGAAATGTTAACTTTGAGGTAGAGATGAACAAAAATAAAGATGTAACTTTCCCACTCCTTTTCACTCCAATTCATTTGTGGATACTGAAGTCTACTCACTAATCCCAGCTTAAGAATTCCTGATTTAGAAGGACCTTAGGGGTATACTCTCTCTCTTTTCCCCTGTCTCTCTGTTTCTCTCTGTCTCTCTTTCTCTGTGTCTCTGTCTGTCTCTCTCTCTCTGTCCCTCTCTTTCTTTCTTTCTTTCTTTCTTTCTTTCTTTCTTTCTTTCTTTCTTTCTTTCTTTCTTTCTTTCTTTCTTTCTTTCTTTCTTTCTTTCTTTCTTTCTTTCTTTCTTTCTTTCTTTCTTTCTTTCTTTCTTTCTTTCTTTCTATAAAAATAGATGAAGACACTCAGTAAGCTGCAAAAACATTGCTATCAAGAAAGACTATTCATCTTCTCTTTATCTAGAAGAAGTCCTACAATTCTTTTTTATCTCTATTGGTGCTGCTGATGGTGCAATGGATAGCACACAGTGCCTGGAGTCAGGAAAAGTTCAGATTCAGCCTGATACACTCTAGTTTTGTGAACCATGGCCCATCACCTAATTTCTGTTTGCTTCAGTTTCCTCAAATTAAAAATGGCAATAGTAGCCAGTATCCAGGATTATGGTGAAGATCAAATGACATGACATCTGTTTAGTGCTTTGTGGTGCTTAAATAAATGCTTATTCCCTTTCTTCCTATAGAGTCTCAGTAACATCATTGTTTTATGACTGAATTTCAAAGCACTTAATTAATCATTTACATTTTCAAGATTTAGTAGCCACAAATTTCATTGCCATATAGAAAGCATTGCTTACACGTCCTCCTTATCTTGAGAGGTCAATCCTCCAAAACTTTATCAGCACGTGTAAGGAAAACCTTAAATGGAAAGATCCTAATTAATGTGAATAAATGATGAAATTTCATAAAGTAGTTGCATTATTCAAATTTGTACTGAATGTTTCTACTGGACTAGAAACAATGACCATATTTTACACAGTCATAACTTCAAAAAGTGTGAATAAATACATGTGACCACTTGAGAGTTTATTATTTGTATTAATCAAGACCCAGATGTACAATTTTATTTTTCTTTATTCCTCTAACCCCAGATTTTGTAGATCCAAGTCTTACAGCCAATTATCTCTGTTCATCTATTAGTCACCTCTCAGTTTTTCAAGACCATCTACTTACATAGCACTCTCCATGTAAGAGTAGACAAGACTCATGTGTTTTGTTAATCTACTTTTTTTTTTAAATGATGTATTAACATCTTTTTTTTATGGGTGAAAAAAACTTCCCAATATCTTTCCCCAGCATCCATTAAAGTTAAATGACCAATAAAATGGCTATGGATAATAATGTATATAATTTCCTATATTTATCAAGTCAAAACAATCTTTTATTAAGCATGATATATGTACTGGACAATGTGCTACATGCTGGAGATTCAAAGGCAAAAAACAATTCCTGGCCTTAAGGACTGTCTACTGAAAGAAACAATATGCTAACAACTATATACAAAAAAGCTGTTTGGAGGATTACTGGGGTAGTATCAGAGGGAAGGCACTAAGATTAAGGAGGACTGAGAAAGGGTTCTCACAGAAGAGTTGAGACCTGAAGAGGGGCCAGGAGGCAGAGATGATTTGGCAGGGAATTCCAGGGCTAGGAGTCAGTGAAAATGTGCAGGAGTTAGAGATGGAGCATCATTGCCAAGGAACAGCAAAAGTCATTGTCACTGTATCAAGTGTTACTGGAGAAGAAGAGAGGAAAAGTAGAAAAGGTTCAGGTTGTAAAAACTCGAGATTTTATGTTGGATACTGGAAGCTACAGGGGCCACCGGGATAGAATGAATAGGACAGTATACGGGACAGAGCTGAGCTTCAAGAAGAGCAATCTGACAGCTGACTGAAAGAGAGCTTGGAGTTACGAGACTCAGGGAAACAAGCAGCACTTTGAGATCCGAATGCATTAGGGTTTTCTTGGCAGAGACAGGATGATTTGCCATTTCCTTTGCCAGCTCATTTTACAGATGAGGAATTTAGGTAAACAGGATTAAGCTAGGAAGTACCTAAGGCCAGAACTGAACTCACAAGTATAGATATAAATAAATAAATGTATAGGAACAAAAGTACAAATAGAAAAGTATAAGGATACAAATAAATACAAATATATAGAGATATAAATATAAATCAATACATATGCATAGGAATAGAAATAAACATACGTAAAAAGATATTAAACACAAATATATGAGGATAGAAACCTAAAAAAATAAAAATGTATAGGTGTTGGGGTACAGGGATTTGGGGCATCCCCCCCAAATATACTGGGATTCTAGATGGGTGTCCCAAAAGAATTTGGAAGCTTAGATAATTTCTAAATAAAGAGGCAAAATTTTACTATAAATTCCAAAAATTCCAAAATTCCTGAATTCTAAAAGAGGAGAGCTCACAGGTAAATTTACAAGGAAAACTGTTAGAGGTGGAGTGGAGGGGAACAGAACAAAGAACGGAGCAGGGTAAATGACATGATGGGACTGGGGTTCACAATACTGATGGAAAGTTTGGTGATGGGGGCTATTTGATGATAGGGGTTAACAAGACCTCATTCTTAAACATAAAAGTCTCCATTATCTAGTGTGAGACAGCAGCCCAGACTTTTAAATGACCAGATATTTCAATTAATGGAATAAGCTTTCTTTCACACACATTCTCCAAGGTTGTCACATCACTCAGGATTCCTAAGGTGACTACATCATTCTCAAGGCTTGTCCCGGATTTCTTGAAAAATAGCGGGATCTCTACTGCTATTGAGGTTCCCAGGGAGCCTGGGAGTTATTACTACAACAGTCCTAAGAGCTGCACCCCAGATTTAAACTCACAAATATAAATGCATATGCATATAAATAAATGTATAAGTATACAGATAAATTTAAAAAATTTTAAAAATATAAATATGGTATATGAATGTTATGGAATATTATTGTTCTATAAGAAATGACCAACAGGAGGAATACAGAGAGGATTGGAGAGACTTACATCAACTGATGCTGAGTGAAATGAGCAGAACCAGAAGATCATTATACACTTCAACAACAGTATTGTATGAGGATGTATGCTGATGGAAGTGGATATCTTCAACATAGAGAAGAGCTAATCCAATTCCAATTGATTAATGATGGACAGAATCAGCTACACCCAGAAAAGGAACACTGGGAAATGAGTGTAAACTGTTATTTTTACTTTCTGAATCCAATTCTTCCTGTGCAACAAAAAAATTGGTTCTACACACATATATTGTATCTAGAATATACTGTAATATATTTAACATGTATAAGACTGCCTGCCATCTGGGGGAGGGGGTTGGGGGAGGAAGGGAAAAAATCTGAATAGAAGTAAGTGCAAGGGATAATATTGTAAAAAATTACCCATGCATATGTACTGTCAAAAAATGTTATAATTATAAAATAAAATAAAAATTAAATAAAAAAAAATATATATATATAAATAAACATGTATAGGGATACAAGTATATACAAATGTTTGGGGACAGAAACAAATATTTAATGTCTAGGCAGAAGAATATATAAATGTATTATATAGTAATATTAATATAAATACAATTAATTAACAATTAATTATATTAATTAACATTAGTATAATTATATTAACATATTAGTATAATTAATAATCAATTATAATTATTAATTAGTTAATATGTTAATGTAATATATTATATAACGTATTATATGTCAATATAATGTAAAGGAGATATAAACATAAATACGTGGTATGTAACTACATAATTTTATAGGTATAGAAATATACAAAAATATAAATATGTGTATATGTGCTTAAATACATAAAAATGTATATAAAATATATACAAATAATGGGTATATATAAAACTATAGCTGAGACCCTGGTAAGTTCATTTAATGTCTGTATCAACATCTTCATCTGTAAAAAAGAGGATGTGAATCTCATTTTCTAGCTTTAAAATCGATTAACTTATTCATTCGGATCATCAAAAAAGGCACAGTCTGCATTTAGTGTCACAAAAACCACATAGACCAGCATGCAACGCTTCAAGGAAAGCCAGAAAAGGGGCGGAGAGGGATGAAGGAGAAACTACCATGCCGCGTTGTCTCTTGGGGGTTGTAGTCCTGAGAGAAACCAGAGCGGAGGAAATGTCATGTGACCCGCGAGGCTACTACCGGTCTACTTACCGGACCCGGCTACCACCAGTACTCTGACAGACACAGAATGTTGCCCCTTTTTTCGGAAACAGAGTACGAGCCACAGCCGTAGCACTATGAGAGCAGCAATCCCCCCCACAACGATGAGGCAGAGGAAGAAATTCATATTGGCCGAGAGGAGGACGTAGGAACGCCACAATCAGGAAACAAAGTCCGCCGTAGAAATTCGAAAAGTACGGGAGCCGAAAAGGCTCGAATGTCTCAGCGCCGGGGCTTTCCGTCGCGTTCTCGGCTACCTGGACAACCGATTGCTCGAGAGGTGGCGCTCGGGTCTAAGCGGGGCGGGGGATGGTGGGAAGTCGTAGTTATCCTCTCATTTACCGCACAGCTGTTGGCCGGGGGGGCGGGACTTCCGATTGCAGGAAATACGAAAGGCTGGGGTACCTGTGTTGTCTCCGCCTCCAGGGACTCCTCCTTTTAGAGTCGGGTGTTAAATCAGTCTCCTACCTCTGCCCCGGTCGGGCGCCGCGCCCTGCCCCGCTACTCTTAATGCTACGTTGTGTCCGCTAGGGCTCCGGATCCTTTCTTTCCTTCCAGTCCGACCCACTGATTCCGCCTCTACAGACATAAAGCCAAACCGCTGCTCGTAGCTCTGCAGGCTCCAGGCGGCCCGCGGGAATTAGCTCCGGGCGGGAATGAGCCGCTTCTGAGCCACGCTCGCCGGCTCTAGTCCACAGACGCCGTGTACATGCCCCACCTGACCCGCCCGTTCAGGTGATCGGAGAGGTGGATGTCTCCAGCCGATCTGTGGTCAAAAGATACGGAGTAGTCATTTAAAGGAAAAAAAAAAAAATCTGTCCATAGTCACGTGAAAAATGCTCTTAATCTGATAATTAGAACAGGGGTTCTCAAACTACCGAGGCCGGCTGAGGACGTTTATGCGGCCCGCCGGGTTGTGGCAAATGAGCCGAGGGGCGGAGACGGTGTGAGCTTTTGTTTTTACTACAGTCCGGCCTCCCACAGTCTGAGGGACCAGTGAACCGGCCCCTATTTAAAAAATTTGAGGACCGCTGGGTTAGAGAAATGCAAATTAGAACAATTGGGAGGTACCACAATCACACCTATCAAAGTGGCTTACATGCCAGAAAATGACAATGACTGCTGGAGGAGATGTCAGAAAACTGGGACGGGAATCACTATTGCATTGTTGGTAGAGTTGTGAACTCCTCCAACTCCTGGGGAACAATCTGGAGCTCAGAGGGCTTGAGTATATACTTTGACCCAATAACACCACGACTGCTTCTGCATCCCAAGAGATCAAAGGAAAACACTCATGTTTAAAAATACTTATTATGTTAGCTCTTTTTGTGGTAGCAAAGAATTGGAGACAACTTCAGCAACCATGCTTGTTCATCGGGGAATGTTTAATATGATTATGGTGGAATACTGTTATGTGAGAAGGCACGGTGAAAAGGCTTAGTATGAGCTGATACAAAGTGAGGTAGAACCAGGAGAATATCGGATACAGTAACGATGTTTTAGTGATGGTCATCTTTCAAAGGACTTTGATCAAAGGACTGACCCAAAGCAATTCCAAAGAACCCTTGAAGAAAAGTGCCTTCAGCCCTCTTTGTCGTGGCCAGAAACTGGAAACTACGTGGATGCCCATCAATTGGAGATTGGCTGAATAAATTATGGTATATGAATGTTATGGAATATTATTGTTCTGTAAGAAATGACCAGCAGGATGATTTCAGAAAGGCCTGGAGAGACTTACATGAACTGATGCTGAGTGAAATGAGCAGGACCAGGAGATCATTATGTACTTCAACAACAATACTATATAATGATCAATTTTGATGGACGTGGCCCTTTCCAACAATGAGATGAACCAAATCAGTTCTACTAGAGCAGTAATGAATTGAACCAACTACACCCAGTGAAAGGACTCTGGGAAATGAGTATGAACCACTACATAGAATTCCCAATCCCTCTATTTTTGTCCTCCTGCATTTTTTATTTCCTTCACAGGCTAATTGTACACTGTTTCAAAGTCTGATTCTTTTTGTACAACAAAATAACTATGGACATGTATACATATATTGTATTTAACTTATACTTTAACATATGTAACATGTATTGGTCAACCTGCCATCTGGGGGAGGAGGGGTGGGTGGAAGGAAGGGAAAAATTGGAACAAAAAGTTTTGCAATTGTCAATGTTGTAAAATTATCCATGCGCATATCTTGTAAATAAAAATCTATAATAAAAAAGAAAGAAAAATGCCATCTGTCTCCAAGATGAATTCTGAATCCAGATTGAAACATGCTTTTCCTTTTTTTTTCTTGCTTACCCTCCCCTCCACAAAGTGGCTAATGTGGAAATGTTTTGCATGATTTTATATACATACCTACATATATAATATATAAATATATATATGTAAGGGCCCTTTAAATGGGCGGACACAGTGCATCGGGAGATTGAGGCCCGGAAGTAGTAATGGGTGACTCTCTCGCTGATTGGCTGTGTGTGTGACCTCACAGGCCCTATGTAAGCCCACTGCAGGCAGCAACCGCCCTCTTTAATCTCCTGCTGTTCACCCTGGCTCCTAGCCTGGGTGGCCAAGCCAAGATGGGTAGCCGAAAGAGGTAAGGATTTTGGTAGTGAACACGTGGGTCTTCTGACCAGGTGTTCACCAGGGAACCAACAAGTCAGGGCATCAGTCAGGGCATTATGTGAGTAGGTATAATAAAGGCTTTTAAGATTACACGTGGTTGTTCTTGAGTGCGCTACCGGTTACTAAGCTATAGATTCAAGAGATTGTGGCCAGAGACCTTAGAAGGCCTCAGAGGAGGCGAGCCGGGTAGAGCTCACACTGCAAAGGACAGTGGTCAAAGGTACTCTGGTGGGTCTAGGACAGACTAGTAATTGTAACTGCCAGGAGAGCACGTTACAAATGGCGCCCAACGTGGTGGACGCATCAGGAATTATCAGGTTTTGAAAATATTTAATATTCAGAATTAAGATTCTGAAAGATCCGGTAGAAACGCCACTTAAGAGGGAAGACAGAGAAGCAATATGGACCCAGGTAAATCTGGGATCAGGCTCAAGGACACAGCTGAACATAATGCTTATTATATAAAGAGGTTAAAGAGCCAGATGGAAGATCTTTTAACAAAGATCACCACTGAAGAACAGCAGGAAGCTTGTAATCAAGCTCCACAAAGGCTATCCCCACACCCAGTAAATAGAGCTAGGAGAGGGAGCAACCTAGAGCTAGTGCGTATGTATGACAGTATAGAGTATAAAATGCCACAGCAAGAGTTGCTGGAATTGCAGGTTAAACTACAGATGGAGATAGAGAAAGAAGAAAAAGCTAGGTTACTACAGATAGAACAGGAAGAGTTCAAACCAGTGGCAGAAACTAAGGAAGGAAATAAACGAATCACATGGACTTCAGTTGTAGAAATTCTTCTTAGCGTTTTGTTGGTTTACCTTGTGCATTGTTGTTTTAAGGAATTTATTGATTACTATTCCATTGAGAAGAAGTTTAGTTCTTTTTATGTGCAAAGCTCAGGTTGGATTTTAAATCAGCCTTTGGGGAATTTTCCAAATCCTCTTCCCTCTGCCTCACCTTTTTGGGCCAAGGGAGAAGGGGGAGGAGGAAAAGGAAGGGCGATAATACCATCAGCACTGCCCATTAATCCATTTAAAACTCCTGTGTCTTCATTTCAAAGGACAGGAGTAGGCTTTATGCCCCAAGGCAAAAAGGAATTGTGGGGTATTGAGTATAGTCAGAAAAGTTTTAAAAATACAGTTCAGTTAATTTTTAAGAAACCTTACAGGGACAAGACCTTGCAGTTAGAGAGAGTGGAGTTTTATACTTGTAAAACTGCTAGGATTGTCTTTGGAGAGTTGGAACTCCTCTTTTCTTACCTCGTGGATTTTCCACTTCCACAGGTGAGCTTGATTTCCCAACCCCCCACGGGTACTTATAAAACAGTGTCTATGTCTAGAATGGGTTGGAAAATTGCTGTTTTAATCACTAGAATAAATAGACAGTGTGTGATCTTTGACCCAGGAGGAAAATATCAGATTTATTGATTCACACTCCTGGAGTACAATTCGGTATCAGAAACTCAAACTTTGATTTTTAGGCAAAAGAATTCAGGGATATAGCCGAGTGTTCTAGTAAAGTCATTACTGCACAGACTATCCCCAAGATCTTCTCTTCTAAACAAGAGAAGGGAATTTTGGGATATGTGATTGCTTACAATTTTTAAATTTTGATTTTACATTTTTAAACATTTTTGATTTTACATCTTCAAAGTATTTTGATTTTACATTTTAAAGTTATTTTGGTTTTATATTTTTAATCTATTTTGGTTTTACATTTTTAAATTCTTTGCATTTTACCTTAGCAATGCACTTCGGGCATACACAGAAAGTGCAGCTAAGTGACAGACTGACTTTTGTCTGACTTGTTAATCTTTTTGACAACAATTTTGTTTCCACTGTGATGTGGAAAGGCCTGGATGGCATTTGGAAAGGCCCAAGTTGGGCCCCGGGGACATTCCTTCCTAGGTGCAGATCCAGCAGCAGAGTTCATCCCCACCAGAGACATTTGTAACCTGGGGATCCAAGAGAAGGACCAGACAACAGCCCAGAGGGACCAGCCAGATGTCCGCAGCCCTTCAGACGCTGATGGCAGCAATGTCCCTCCTGACCGTGACACCAGAGACAGCAGACACAGTTCCAGTGTTGCAGCTGAAATGGACTGTTTTGGGTGATACGCAATATAAAGACTGTAAATGGACAATGGGCCTGCTTGCTTCTCCCGTGGCTACTTGCCATATGGTGGCCTGGGAAGAGGCTTTGCCCTATGCTTTCTATTGAAGGACTATGCTTTTAAATTAGTGGGTGAAAAACCAACACACCCACCTGCCATTGTTATTGAGACAATGTTACTGGACATGACTTTGCTTATGTGCACCTGTGAATCTAGAATTGTTCTAGAATTGTGAAAAGTGCAATAGAGAATTGTGATAAACTAGAATTGTTCTAGGATTGTGAAAAGTGCAATAGAGAATTGTGATAAGCTAGAATTGTTCTAGAATTGTGAAAAGTGCAATTGAGAATTTTGATAAACTAGAATTGTTCTAGGATTGTGACAAGTGCAATTGAGAATTGTGATAAGCTAGAATTGTTCTAGAATTGTGAAAAGTGCAATTGAGAACTGTGATAAGCTAGAATTGTTCTAGAATTGTGAAAAGTGCAATTGAGAATTGTGATAAGCTAGAATTGTTCTAGGAGTGTGAAAAGTGCAACAGAAAATTGTAAGAAACTAGAATTGGTCTAGAACTGTGATAAATGTAACTAGAATTGTGACAACCTACCTACTGATATTTGTTAACTAGAATTGTGATGTTTTACCTTGTTGACTTCCCACCTCAGTGTTGACATCCTACCTCATTGGCATCCAACCTCTTTGGCTTATTATCTCGAGTATGACTTTGATGAATGGGTTGAACATTTGGGCCACTGTTAAGCCTGGTTCTCATTGTCATACTTCTGTTTACGGATCTGCTGCTTTGTACCTCCTTGGGCATAACACTGTCATCTCATGGATCAAGTGAACTATAGCTGGTGCTAAAAGTTTAGCTTGGTGAGATGTGCGGTTCCCGCAAAACAAGAGAAAGGGAATTGTAAGGGCCCTTTAAATGGGCGGACACAGTGCATCGGGAGATTGAGGCCCGGAAGTAGTAATGGGTGACTCTCTCGCTGATTGGCTGTGTGTGTGACCTCACAGGCCCTATGTAAGCCCACTGCAGGCAGCAACCGCCCTCTTTAATCTCCTGCTGTTCACCCTGGCTCCTAGCCTGGGTGGCCAAGCCAAGATGGGTAGCCGAAAGAGGTAAGGATTTTGGTAGTGAACACGTGGGTCTTCTGACCAGGTGTTCACCAGGGAACCAACAAGTCAGGGCATCAGTCAGGGCATTATGTGAGTAGGTATAATAAAGGCTTTTAAGATTACACGTGGTTGTTCTTGAGTGCGCTACCGGTTACTAAGCTATAGATTCAAGAGATTGTGGCCAGAGACCTTAGAAGGCCTCAGAGGAGGCGAGCCGGGTAGAGCTCACACTGCAAAGGACAGTGGTCAAAGGTACTCTGGTGGGTCTAGGACAGACTAGTAATTGTAACTGCCAGGAGAGCACGTTACATATATATACATATGTATATATATGCATATATGTATATATATATTTCTTGCTTTCTTGAGAGAGGAACAGAATTTGAAACTAAAAATAAAAAATAAGATAATATTTTAAAAGATGGATTGTTTCCAGGTTAAAAAAAAAAAAAAAAACAGTTCAAAGAAAATCCTAACTAAAAGATCTCTGAGATACCATTTTGATAGACATGGTAAAATTAATAGATATTAAAATGGCAAAAGTAATTTTAAAATCTTCTGTTGGGGAGGGAAGATTTGCTCTGTGGAAACATATCACAAACAGTTGCAAATGGATTCAATTCAACAACACTTTTCAACCATCTCTTAAAACAATAGATTTAATAAATGAGTTTAGCAGAGACTTAGCAAAGATTAGTCCATAAAAAACTATAATATTATTTATTAGTGATAAAGATTTTTTTTTATTCATTTTTCCAAATTATCCCCTCCCTCCCTCCACTCCCTCCCCCCATGACAGGTAATCCCATACATTTCACATGTGTTACAATATAACCTAGATACAATATATGTGTGTAAAGACCATTTTCTTGTTGCACATTAATTATTAGCTTCCGAAGGTATAAGTAACCTGGGTAGATAGACAGTAGTGCTGACAATTTACATTCACTTCCCAGTGTTCCTTCTCTGGGTGTAGTTATTTCTGTCCATCATTGATCAACTGGAAGTGAGTTGGATCTTCTTTATGTTGAAGATTTCCACTTCCATCAGAATACATCCTCATACAGCATTGTTGCTGAAGTGTACAGTGATCTTCTGGTTCTGCTCATTTCACTCAGCAACAGTTGATTTAAGTCTCTCCAGGCCTCTCTATATTCCTCCTGCTGGTCATTTCTTACAGAACAATAGTATTCCATAACCTTCATATACCATAATTTACCCAACCATTCTCCAATTGATGGACATTCATTCAACTTCCAGTTTTTAGCTACAACAAAAAGAGCTGCCACAAACATTTTGGCACATACAGGTCCCTTTCCGCTCGATAAAGATTTTTTAAAAAAAGATTTTGAAAGAGGAAACTCCATTAATAGTATCAAGGAAATCTAAATTAACTATAGAAGACCTAAATAACTAACTGAACTAACTGGTTCAGTGTTCGTGATTTGGTAAGTTTAATAGAATAAAAATTATATTCCCCAAATGAATATATTTTCTGCACTAACAATCAAAATATGGAGTCTAGCTTCCTCTTAGAGCTATTGAATTATCAAATTTATGTGAACAAAAAAAGAGGGCAAAGATATTAAGGTCATATTGAAGAGAACAGCTGATTATTTCATTTTTGTCTTTAAATCTCTATAGCCTAATGCTGTGTTTGCTACTTAGGCTCTTTTTAACCACTGAATTTCATAGGATTATAGACTTAGAACAGGAAAGAACCTTAAAGATTATCTAGCTCAACCCTCTCATTTTATAGATTAGGAAATTGAAAGTGGTTAAGTGACTTCCCCAAACTGCATGTCTGAATTAGGATTTTAATTTAAAGTTAGGCTTTTTAAGAAATCTTCCCAGCATTCTCACTATAGCATAGAAGTTTTTTTTTTTTTTGTTTTTTTTTTTTTTGTTTTTTTTTGCTGGTTGAATTTTAAATCTTTCCAGGTAACAAAATCTAGCTCACCAAACATGATACAGACATTCTGCACAGAGACACAGACAGACAAAAATGACATGAAAGAGGTCTGTCCTGTCTTTGCCAAAAGCTATATTATACCACTTCATCTCTCCTGGTGTCCCAGAGAAGGTGAAAAGGTGGCAAAGTTTCCCTAGGAACTTTGATGAAAGTTTCAAAAATTTCCAAGTCTGAGCATCCCTAGTCAAGGAAAACTTGCTCAGCGTGGAGCTCATAGTGACCCCGACAAATCTTCTCCCAGTAGTTTGGGTTTTCCCAGCAATAGGATTGAGGGAGAAAAAAATGGGGGGTTTACTTTGACAAGAAAGGAATCAAGCCAGGGGAATTTGATTCCAAACTCAGTGATCTTTCTAATGCACTATGCTTCTGAATAGTTCTATCAATTCAGGAGATCTCAAAAGCACAGACAGGATATTTTATAAAAGCTGTGTTGACAGATTGCTCCTTTCTAGTTTATGAATTATTTTGTCTCTAGTCTCATTTTGTATCTTGGGAATTGTTTATACAGCTGAAGCATTTCAGTAGAAGACAACTTTAGCAATAAAATTCCAAAGATAAAAGGTTCTGAAGGAAAAAAAAATCAATTTGAATGAGTAGAAAAAGGGAGAATATGTAGTCAAGTAAGGCCCAGGCTTATAACTAGATTGTAATGGAAGCATGGGGATCTTTCCAATCAATTTACATTTGAAAAATACTTGTAAGACAAGCACACAGCAAAAACACTTATCCAGTGCAAACTCCAGAACATGAATTACTGAGGATGTGAGCAATCCAAGAAAAATTGTTGGGAAAACTAAAAAACACTTTGTGTGTGTGTGTGTGTGTGTGTGTGTGTGTGTGTGTGTGTACATATATATAATTTAATATTTTCTCCAGTACACTTAAAACAATTTTTTTACACTTTTTCTTAAAACTTCTGAGTTTCAGATTCTCTTATCCATACTCCCAGCCTCCAATAAGAAAGCAATGTGAAATTATGTAAAACATTTCCATAAAAGTCATGTTGTGAAAGAAAACATAGATTTCCCCCATCCTAAAAAAAACTCTCAAGAAAAGTGGAATCTAATTCAATCTATATTTAGACACCATCAGTTCATTCTCTGAATTTGGATAGGATGAAGCCAAGAAGTCTGGATCAGCTCATCTGGTGCCCCATTGTTAGTATTCGGACCTCTGAGACAATCTGAATTAGCATATCATTGGGATAACCTAGTCCTCCCTGGATCTTGTCCTCTCCCATCTGTCCTCTGAGACTTTAAAAGTTGTCTCCCCCTCCCCCAAGTTACTTAATCAGTATGACTCTGCCTTGATAAACCATATTTGATTGGGCCTGTGAGCTGTTTAACATAATAAATGGCAGATCTTTGTAACCTGTGATAAATGTTTGACTTGACTGTTTCTTGTCCCAAATCTATTTCATATTTCTATCTCATCACTCACTACTATAATTCCCTCATTAACTCTTTTTAGGGTGCTAAATCCATTTTAAAGTTAGTTTCCAAGTCAATGTAATAATCCCTCTCCCCTGCTCATTACTTTTTTGGGATTAGAACTCTTGCTAAACTTCAGAGTAGCTAACTTCTTTTGGAATTTAGCCCATAAATCAATGGTATAATCTCCCACTTGCAACACCTTACTGGTATTCTCTTTAATGGGGTCTTCCTCCAGGTTAACTGTGAATTCCTGTGAGAATTAGATTAGGGTTTAGCTCACACAAAGTTACATAAAAACAAAAAAAGCCTTAAGAAATGAAACCTAAAAGTTAGGCTGATGTGGAATAAAAGAAATTAAATTTATAAAGGGAAGCCATAAATTAAAATAAGAAACAAGAAATTGGTAGATGCACAAGAGGTAGATATTCAAATAAGGGTAAAAGAAAATAAGGGATATGGTTGCCAAAATGTGTGAATGGGAGTTGTAATTAGGGGAGGGACTACCAGTATAGTTACTTATAGGGACCTATGACCAAATAAAGTGAATACAATGGGAGATGTAATCTGCATTATACACAGCAATATCAATATTATACAATGATCAGTTCTGATGAACATAACTCTTTCCAACAATGAGATGATTGATGCCAGTTCCAAAGATCTTGTGACGAAAAAAAGCCATCTACACCCAGAGAGAGGACTATGGGAACTGAGTGTGGATCACAACATAACATTCTTACTCTTTTTGTTGTTTGCTTGCATTTTGTTTTCGTATTCATCTTCTTTCCTTTTTGATCTGATTTTTCTTGTGTAACAAGAGAATTGTATAAATATGTTTACACATTGGATTTAACATATTTTAACATGTATAACATATATTGGATTGCTTGCCATCTAGGGGCGGGAATGGGGGAAGGAGGGGAAAATCTAAAAGAAGGCTATGCAAGGATCAATGTTGAAAAATTATCTGTGCATATATATTGTGCATATATATCTGAGGTGCCATTTGGCCCAGACACTGGCCAAAGATTAAGGCAGACACCTATATGTCTGGGGTAGGATGATCAATAGTAGCAGACCTTAGTGCTAGGCCTTTGAGATGGATATTTGAAGGTGAAACAGGAGTTTTTACTCCTTTTGTGGTTGAAAAAATCCCCATCAATCTGTGGGGAAGAGACATTTTACAGCAGATAGGATTACAAATAAGCACTTCAGCTTTTTAGGCAGGGCTGCTGTTGAAGGCTTACCTGTACTTTCACTGGTTCCTATTCAGTGGAAGACTGATCTACCAGTATGGGTAGAACAGTGGCCCTTAAGAAGTGATAAAATTCAGGTCTTATTAGACATAGTGAACGAACAACTTGACCAAGGACACTTGCAGCCTTCTCTAAGTCCTTGGAATTCCCCAGTATTTGTGGTGAAAAAGAAATCTGGAAAATGGACGATGTTAACTGATCTAAGAAGAGTAAATGAATAGATGGAAACTATGGGAACTCTTCAGCCTGGACTTCCATCTCCTACTCAGTTGCCAAGTGAATGGCCTCTTTGGGTTATAGACATTAAGGATTGTTTCTATTCTATCCTTCTAGATAAGGAGGATATGAAAAGATTTGCTTTTTCAGTGCCTAGTGTTAATTTGGCTGAGCCTTATAAAAGATATGAATGGACAGTTTTGCCACAGGGAATGAAAAACAGCTCTACTATGTGCCAAATGTATGTTGCTGCTGCTCTTGCTCCAGTAAGAAAAGCATTTCCAAAAGTAATATTGTTACATTATATGGATGATATTTTGGGATGTGCACCTGAGGAACAAATGTTAGAAGCATGTCTACAAAAGACCATGGAAACACTAAAGTACTACAAACTGCATATAGCTACAGAAAAAATTCAAAGACATGCTCCTTTTCAATATTTAGGATATGAAGTATATCCTAAGACACTCACAGTACAAAAGCTTTCTTTAAGAACAGAGAAGTTGAACACCTTAAATGATTTCCAAAAATTAATAGGAGATATCTAATGGATGCTATCAGTGTTAGGCTTAACTACCAATCAACTGAAACCTCTATGTGACATTTTAAGGGGAGACAGTGCTTACCACCACGCCAGCTTACAAAAGAAGCACAAGAGGCTTTGAGAGAAGTTGAACTGGCTTTATCCAATGTGGTTGAAAGAATCACTCAAAAACCCTTGGAAATAACAATTTTTGCTACAAAAAAGGCACCCACAGCAGTCCTTTATCAAGGAGACAGTGTGATTGAGTGGGTGAACCTCCCAGCACAACCAGAACAAAGCCTTACTCCTTACCCAGTGCTTGTGGCTAGAATTTTATTAAAGGCTATTAAGAGAGTAATACAATTATCTGGGATAAGTCCTGAAAAAATATACACATTCTATACTAACGCACAAATTAATGTATACTGTGAGACCATCCCAGAATGGCAAATTTTATTGGCCACAGCTCCAAATTTTGCACATGGAGCTCCCATTAAAGATAACCTGGCTACTACATAATTGGTGATGGATTTTTGAAGAATAGGTTTCTAAGGTTCCTCTTAAAGGACCAACAATCTTTACAGATGCCTCCAAAGAAAATATTTGTGCTGTATAATCTCATGACTTAACCATAAAGAGAGTAGTCAGAACTCATTTTCAGTCCACTCAGCAGAATGAATTATTTGCTATCATGGTAGCTCTTACTTATTATCCAGGACAGGCAAATATAATTATTGATTCAGCCTATTTAGTAGGTGTAGTACAAAGAATTGCCACAGCCCAAATAAAATTTGCAGCCTCTAATATTTATCAGCTCTTTAAGGAACTTCAAAAGCAAGTAAGAAAGCATCCAGGCAAAATTTATATCTTGCATGTCCACTCACATAGTGGACTTCCAGGTCCTATTTTTGAAATAATGAATTTTATCCCTAATGTTGGTATCTTTGGGTTTGTCAAAGACTAGATTGCTATAGATGTACCCTTTTTTGTCCTTTGTACCTAATCTGTTCCTAGCCAATACCAAATGGTTTTGGTGACTGCTGCTATATAATATAGCTTTAGATCAGGTACACCTAGACCACCTTCATCTGACTTTTTTTTTCATTAGTTCCCTTGCAATTCTCATCTTTTTATTCTTCCATATGAATTTTGTTGTTATTTTTTCTAGGTCATTAAAATAGTTTCTTGGGAGTCTGATTGGTATAGCACTAAATAAATAGATTAGTTTGGGGAGTATTGTCATCTTCATTATATTCGCTCAGCCTATCCAAGAACACTTAATGTCTTTCCAATTATTTAAATCTGACTTTATTTTTGTGGCAAGTGTTTCATAATTTTGCTCATATAATTCCTGACTTTTCTTTGGTAAATGGATTCCTAAATATTTTATACTCTCAACATTTGTTTGGAATGGAATTTTTCTTTGTATCTCTTGCTGTTGCATTTTGTTGGTGACATATAAAAATGCTGAGGATTTATGTGGATTTATTTTGTATCCTACAACTTTGTTAAAATTCTGAATTATTTCTAATAGCTTTTTAGCAGAGTCTTTGGGATTCTCTAAGTATACCATCATGTCATCTGCAAAGAGTGATAGTTTGATTTCTTCATTTCCTACTCTAATTCCTTGAATCTCTTTCTCGGCTCTTATTGCCGAGGCTAGCATTTCTAGTACTACATTGAATAGTAATGGTGATAGTGGGCAACCAGGTCCTATTTTTGATGGAAATTCAAAGGCAGATAGCCTTTTAACTATGTTAGCCAGTACTCCTTTATTTCAGGAAGCACGAGAATCTCATTCTAAATATCATCAGGCTGCTCGAGCTTTATGTTTACAATTTGGAATAACAAGAGAGGAAGCTAGGAGCATAGTAAAAAGCTGTACAGCTTGCCTTCCTTTCCACCCTTCTACAATCCCTCTAGGGAAGAATCCTCGTGGTTTGAGACCCAATGAAATCTGGCAAATGGATGTGACCCACTATAAATCTTTTGGTCATCTGTCTTTCATCCACGTGGTAGTAGATACCTTTTCAGGATTCACTTTTGCAGTGCCAACAGCAAGAGACAGGCTGAGGGGTCACTGAATTCCTTATCCAAGCATTTCCAATTATGAGTGTGCCACAAGAAATAAAAACAGATAATGGACCTGCATATAGTTCTAAACATTTTGCACACTTTTGTGCGCAGTATAAGATTTTATACACTACTGGAATACCTTTTAATCCACAAGGTCAGGCAATAGTAGAGAAAAGAAACAGAGACATTAAGATACTCCTCCAAAAACAAAAGAAAGGGGGAGCCACAGGTAGCCCTAGAGAACTTCTAAATTTAGTTCTCTATACCATTAATTTTCTAATTTTTGACAAAGATTCACTGGCTCCAGCAGACAGGTTTTATAACCCACCAGAAGGGCAGTGTCCAGTGCAAGCAGCTCCACTGTCCTTAGATAATCGCCAGGTGATGTGGAGAGACCCAGAAAGTGGTGAATAGAAGGGACCAGATAGGTTAACTGCCTGGGGGAGAGGGTTTGCTTGTATTTCTTCAGATGGAGAAGGAATCAGATGGGTGCCAATGAGTCGTATTTGCCTAATCCATTGGAGAGAGACAGAAAAAGAGAAAGACCTCACAACAAAGGATAAAATCTAAGAAACATCTGACACTGAAAGAGCATGGCTAATAAAAAGACTGTTAAAGAACTTTAAAACCAGCAGGAATCATTGGATTTCCTAACACAAGATGAGACTAATGGACAATGGACTTATGGGCATTTATAACTTCTCAATTTATGATTATTTGATTATATTATTTGTTACATACTTCTAGTATGTATTATTTTACTATGTTACTATGTGTTTATGTACTCTATATAATTATGTGTAATGCCTCCCATATTGATGGATTTATGTTTCAAGATCATGACCACCCTATGTTCTAAATCAAAAGAAAGGGGGAGATATTAGGATTACAAGGTGAGAACTCAGGTTGTCTGGACAGTGACAAGGTGAGAACTCAGGTTGTCTGGACAGTGACAAGGTGAGAAGTCAGGTTGACTTGACAGTTCTCTGGCTCAGACCTTTGGTTCGGGCCTTTAAAGGGAGTTTACACCTTAGGAATTCTAAGAGGAGCAAGTTCATTGGTGGAAGTATTTCCCCATGCCCCGTTGAGTTCTTACATGCCCATTCTCTGGGAGGGTAAAAGAAGGGCAGCATTGGGTCTGAGAGAATCTACTCTGATATAGAGTTGTGACACCAGGCAGGCTGAAAGGAGATCAGTCTGATTTGGGGAAGGACAAGAGCTGGAGGAGATTCAGAGCTCCCAAGAAATCTGCACACAGAGGAAAAGATTTTACAGATCTCCTCCCAGAGAAGGATTATAATTGAGCAGATGACTAGACCCTCACAATTCAAGAACTTTACAAAGGAAAATGAGAGAAAGCATGCTGGAGATTCCTGATGATTAATATAATTAGTAAAAAGGCCTAGGAGTTTTAATGGATTGCAAGGCCATCAATCAATAAGTATTTATTAAGCGCCTTCAATGAAGTTGAGATGTCTATAAATGGTCAGGAATGTTCAATGAACAACTGGAGCTAAATATTTATCCATTCCAAATATCTAGTCTTCTATCACTGTTCATATAAACCAATCCTTCCTTCTTCCTCTCCAATTGTCCTCCTGTGCTACTTTCTACCTCCTCCTCTGGGAAAAATAATTAGCTCAACATAAACTACTAGCACTTTTTAGTTCCACTCACTGTCCCTGTGGTACATTAAAAAACAAAAATATGGGAGCCACCTGCCAGTGGCTACTGGAGGTCTAACTCAGACCTGTAGAATGGATCTCTTCATGTGAAAAGATGATGATGATAAAAGGAGGCTGAGAGGCAGTTTCATTCTCTGACCTCTCTCCTCTTCCCTTTGCCTCCAATTTATTTCATTCCCAATCCACAAGGAACATCTGCATACAAGACTGCTTTGCAACTCCTTCAAGTGTTATGATTCACAGCTTTGGAGGCTCTCCAGAATTGACCTGCCCTTTCCCTTAGGCATGGTTCTTAATACATATGTTTTGAAAATAAAAAGCTTTAAAAAATTAATTAACTAATTAAAAAAAAAAACAGTGATATAATCAAGAGTGAGGGAATTAGGCACTCTAAATAGGCTGTAACCTCTCTAATTCCCAGCCAGTAGGGAATCGGGAGGGACTTCCATTTCAGAACAAGAATGTGAAAAAATTATGCTTTAGTGCTCAATGTTTGCTTCTTTGGAATACCTATTCTTGCAAAATTATGAATAAAAAAATCTTTTTTTCGGCTTCATCAGCAAGTTTGCAGAGTTCTTACTAAGACATTTGTCTCTTATAGTTCCCATAGGGAATTTAACTCTTGTCTTTCCCTTGTTAATTACAAAAATTCCTTTCCTTGATAGAAACTCTTATGGATTTTAGTCCACTCCTAATCCCTTAATTTGGAGGTCAAAGCCTACAAATTCTTTTGAGACAACCAAGGATACTAGCTTATAATTGCAATATACTTTTGAGGTATTATCTTGTACCTCATTATTTTGGGGAGTAGCCTTATCATTTTGGCAGCCCAGTAAAGGGAGAGTCTGATTGTATCCTGTAAATTTAATCAATCCTGCTTAAAAAGTAGAAAAGATCAGTGACCAATATGGCTAGCAGTAGAATTTTTAACAAAATGGATAGAGGAAATGATAAAAGATAAAATAGGCAATTTAGACTACATAAAATGTAAAAGCTTGTATAAAGTAAACCACTAAAATATAATTAGAAGAGAAATGGTAAGAGTAGATTTAATGTCTACAAAAGTTTAATGTACAAAATAGATAATTATCACAAATATGGCACCAACAGACACAAAACACCATTTTTTGGTAAATCACTGGTCAAAGAATATGAACAATTTTCAAATGAATAAATATATTACTAACAATAAACGACCACATGAAAGCATACTTATAACCCCAAATGTGAAAGGAATACAAATTAAAATAATCTTTTTTTTTTTAAACCTTAGACCATGAAAATTGAGTGCAATGACAAAAGATGAAGAGTTAGTGTTGAAGAAGCTGTGGGAAAACAGAGATATTGACAAAGATCAAATTAAAGAGCTATTGTACTCCTAGATTTTACCACCAAAACTATAGAATATTGGTTGAATGACTGAGTTAAAAACGTATTAACGGGCTAATACCATTTTGGCAAGATATCTCCAGTGGAGTGTTTCAAAGATCTGGACTTGACCCTATCCCATTTAACTTTTTAGTCCAAAATAGAATACTTATCCAATTTTCAAATGACACAAAGCTGGGAGAAATAACTAACATATTGCATAATAGTCAGGATCCCAAAACATTTCAGTACCTGAAACACAATAAGTACTTAATAAATGCTTGTTGATTGATGATCAGTCTTGATAGACTATGATGTAGAGGGCCACAGATAGTGGGGGAAATCTGGGTGAGGTATAAGACCTTTCTGCCCAGAGGGAACCTGCTGACAATGTCTGATTAGGCTCCCCATCTTCCCTAAGGGCTCTTACCTTCCTGAGAAGTCAGGGGGCAGTGACAACCTGTGTTGTAGTTGAAGAAGAGTGATATCAAATGGCAAAGAGTCATCTACACACATTAGCAAGTTGTTTATGTGGTTCTGCATGCACTTATAGTTAGCACATGTGCAGTATTGCTTTGGTTATATAAGGGTATTAGGGTATATAAGGGTGAGAGAATTTGGAATAAACAGACTCCGTATTTTGACCATGCATGTGAGTCTCGCCTCATCACTCCTCCACTAAAACCAAGGACTCGGGCTGGTCCTGAGATCCTCTAGAAAGCTAGTCCAGATGATATATTTTGGCATCCCAGTGTGGGGACTCTAGAAAGCATAGTATATTTTGGCGCCCTAACTTGGGGGCTCTAGAAAGCACATACTATGATATTGGCAAGCAGGTTTTAATGAAATGAAATTTAATATAAATCAATGTAAAATCTTATATCTGGGTTCAAAAATCAACTTCCAAGTATAAGATAAGGGAGGCATAGTGAGATGGCAATTTATCTGAAAATATCACTGTCTTCTAGTGGATTCTAAGCACAATATCAAGCTAAGAAAGCAGATATAATCTTAGACTGTACTGAGAGGCTTAGCATAATGGTCCCACTAGGCTCTGTCTTCATGGGACCAGATCTAGGAACTATATTTTAGGAAAGATAGTAGTAATTAGGAGACCATCTGAAAGAGGGGAGCCAGGACAGTTAAGAGCTCTGAGTTCATGCCATATAAGAATCAATTGAAAGAACAGAAGATATTTAGCCTCAAAAAACAGAAGACTTGGGTAGAGAAAAAGTGGCCTTAATCCTTGTCATCAAGAATGGAAAAGGCTGTGTGATCTGGAAGAAGAATGAGACTTGTTTTCTTCAACCCTAAAGAATAGAACTTGGAGTAATAAGGAGAACTTGGAAAGAGACAAATTTAGATTGCTATCAAGAAAAATTTTTTTCCTTAACAATTAGAAATATTCAAAATTGAAAGTGGGCTGCCTTTGGGAGTTATGGATTTTCCCTCACTGTAGTTTTAAGAAAAGACTGGATGTTTTTCAGGTATAATTCAGTCAAAATGGCTACTAAAATTCTTTTTAGTTTTGACATTCTGCAATTCTGTGAAATAATCATTTCCAGGAACTCCCTTTTTTTTCACTTCTCCTTTCTAGGTTTCAGATCTTCTTAGTCCTGATTTATTTCTCAATCCATCTTCATTTTCCATCTATTCTAGAATGTAAATATTTCTCTTAGTTCTCTGTCAATCTCCAATGGAACAAAGCTTTTCAGCCATGATTTGCTTCCATTCCGGCTTTGGTAGCCTTTCTTTTTAAAAAAATATTATTAATTTATGGAATAAACCCAACATTTTAATAATATGATGCAAAAAAGATGATTATGCATGAAACTAAATCTATTGTGCACAATTTGCTATTTCTTTCAAAAACACAAAATTATCATATAAATTTCTTTTTTTCCTTCCCTTCCCCCACTCTAGAGATGGCTACTATTAGACACAAATAGGTTTATATATGTAAAATTATTCTATATATACTTTTTTATTATAGCTTTTTTATTTACAAAGTATATGTGGGTAATTTTTCAATATTGATCCTTGCAAAATCTTCTGTTTCAATTTTTTCCCTTCTTCCCCCCCACTCCCTCCTAGGTAGTCCAATATGTGTTAAATCTATACATACATACATACATATATACATACATATGTATATATATATATATATATATTTATTTATTTATCAGTTCTTTCTCTGGATGCAGAAAGCATCTCTCTTCATATGTACTTTGTAATTATAATTTGGGTATTTATAATAGACAAAATAACTTATTGGACCTATCTATAGAAGGGAGGCTGAATGATTGATCAAGTCTATATTACCATATTGTCACTATTATTATCATTATTCATTGTCTATTATAATTGGAAGTGCTAGCTCTATCTTGGGAGACACCTATCCTTAGTAGAAGAAATGTTTGTATTATGTGCAGTTTATTAGAATTCTTTCTGTTTGCATGTTGATTTAATAGTTTTCTTTGAAGCACAGCTATGAAAAGCAAAGCATGAACTTTGAAGCCTCATAAATTTGCTTGTCAAAAGTATAATAGTTTTTTGGTACTTTTTCTTTTAACTTCTGTAAAAGCTTCTTTTCCCTTTCCTCTAAGATCACAGTAGTTACTGTCGAACTTATTTTCACATTATTAATGCAACTGAGCAGACTGTTCTTTCTAAAATAATCACTACCTTGCTGTGTCACTAACTATAAGTCATCCTTAGGTTAATTTTAGGAGCCAGTCCCTAGACAGCAGCTGCTTATATGTAAGAGTCAAAAACCAGATACAAATACAAAAGACTGTCCAAGAGCTAGCTCATTTGCTTTGGCCAATTAGCACTCAGAAAAGGCTTTTTATAAGCTTTTTAAGGCATAAAGGCATGTGCCACCTGGAAAATTAGTTCTTATAAATCTTCAGGAACACTTGAAAAGCAAAAGGACTCCCTGATAGACATTATCATCAATGGCAGAATTTTCCCACTATTTAAACAGGAGCAATTCTGTCTTGAACCATATTGCTTGTTTAAAGACATTATGTTACCCTCATGTGGATTAATCATGTGGATACAATCTTAGACTGTACTGAGAAGCACAGCATAATGGTCCCACTAGACTCTGTCTTCATGGGACCAGATCTGGGAACTATATTGTAGGAAAGATAGTAGTAATTAGGAGACCATCTGAAAGAGGGGAGCCAGGGCGGTTGAGAGGACAGTTAACTTTCAAGGCAAGTTCTTGGAATAGCACGGAGTGAGCTGGCACAGGAATAGGAGAAGTCTTATAGTCCTTAAGGATTGTGTCTTTCATCAGGAAATATCTGAAGGAGGTGAAAGCAGCATTCAGACTGAACTGGATTGAACTGTTATTTCATGTTATGGTGTCAGTTATATGTATTACACTTAGACTTCAGCATTACATAGTTGCATGTGTCAAGAGAATATTTCTTCTTGTTTTCTTACTTTCAACTCTGTAAGAGTTGTAAGAGAAAATAGCAATGATGGCTCCCTAGAAGATTGTAAACTTCTTGCTGGCAAGTGCCATTTTCTTTTTTTTATTTCTTCTTCTTCTTCTTCTTCTTCTTCTTCTTCTTCTTCTTCTTCTTCTTCTTCTTCTTCTTCTTCTTCTTCTTCTTCTTCTTCTTCTTCTTCTTCTTCTTCTTCTTCCTTCTTCTTCTTCTTCTTCTTCTTCTTCTTCTTCTTCCTTCTTCTTCTTCTTCTTCTTCTTCTTCTTCTTCTTCTTCTTCTTCTTCTTCTTCTTCTTCTTCTTCTTCTTCTTCTTCTTCTTCTTCTTCTTCTTCTTTCTTCTTCTAACTTCGTAGCAGGGGTGAGAAAGCTTTTTTTCTGCAAAGGGCCATTTGAATATTTATAAAATCATTCTGAGACTATACAAAATCATCAACTTAAAGAACTCAAACAGTGGGATGTTGTTGTAGACTATGGTTACCTTGACAGTGACAGTTTAAATGATTTGGGGGCCTTATACAATCTGAGGGCCAGATGTTTCCCACCCTTGCTTTGTAGTCTTAGAGAGTTGGCTAAAGCATTGAGAAACTCACAAAGCTAGGATGTGTACAAAATGGGACTTGCCCCACATCTTCCTGATTTCATTGTAACACTACTACCTCCACATAAATCTCCTCATAATAGATATTTAATCCATGTTCTTTGAATTGTTTGAAAAAGTTTAAGCTTTTCAGATGTCAGTGGGACTTCATGTTTTCCATCGTAACTTTTCTCTAGAGAAAAGCCAGACAGTAGTTAATCTAGTCTATAGCAGATAATTTTCTATCTTATGATTAAAGATGTGGAGGAAGTAAGTTTGTATAGATTTCTTGGGTCAATAGTCCTCTGATTATCATTTGGTACTCTTGGAGCATCTATTATTTCATAAAGTCTGTACTTATATCAACAAAGAGGTAATTTCTTTATGCCTTCTTATGTTACACAATTCATACCTGCTTTCTATCTATAAATCCTTCACAGAGGATCTCTCTAATCCAAAAACTCATGTCTTTTTGGGATCTCTGGAATACCAATGTACCATTTGGACTTACAATCTGTTCTCTCTCATTTTTGCCAGCTTACCGAATTTTCTAATTGTACTCTTCCCTCACACAAATTGTTATTAGTAATACAGCATGTATTCAAATTTACATTATTCAAAGTTATAATTTACAAAATATGGTAATTGGTTTCAGTCCTATAAAAACAGGCAGGGTAAATACGAATAATATGACTACTATACCCAATTCATAATTTGCACTAATTGAGATCTGATTGTATGCTATATATATCTTGAGTATGTCTGTTATTCATCTTTCTATTGACTTTTAGTTTATTTATAATTTAATTTTTTTTCTGAGCTCATGGGGTTCTACAATTCACAACTAAGTATCATTACTAAAGAATACTGTTGTAAAAATTATTTTTCAGTAGCCAGAAGGTTGAAATCATGGATATTACTTACGTTTTCCCAATGTAATCCATGCCAAATTCCTTCTCAGTTCCAAGCCCAGTATATTATCTATTTCCAATGCTTATCCAAGTGCACATATTGATAGGCAGATTGATAAACTGCTTATGCAGCTAGATATAATAATCTGAGAAATATGCATCTTTCATCTAAATGGTTTTTTTCAGGGTAGATGGTTAAATTAATCTCTTGTATTATGAATTTCACCAAGAAGAATTTGTAGGGTTCTAGGGCTTGATGGAATTAGTGTAATATAGTCTATGAATTGCAGCATTCATTAATAGGAAATATTTCTCTCATCTGGGCACTAGTGTAGGAGAGTGAGGCTGGTGACTGCATAACTTTTCCTTATTTAAATCCAATTCATTTTTAAGTTGTGGTCCTAATGTCATGGTCCCTGCCCCTCCCCTCTGCTCTTCTCCTCTTCCCTTGAAAGATATTTTGGGGTTTATTGTCTAGATTTCTTTCTTAAGGACATGCCTTAAACCTAAATCACTCAGCTTCTCATTGATTGGTCAACTGTAGGTCCCAATTCTAAATACATTTGGTTATTGCTTGGGCCTTGAAAAATGAATATAAGTAGAAATTGTGTCAGTTTTGCCTAGAAGCCCTGCAGGTCTTCCCTTCCAAAATGATTTTTTTTTAAGTAAGTGAAGCCATTGTTTCCTCATTTCTTACCTAGTCTTAGTCTCTGATTGGGTGTTGCCTCAGTCAAACTGAAATCTGGGAAACACCTCAGCTTAAAAAGGCCAAGGTATCCCATTGCATCTAGGGCCATCTCCAGTCGTCCTGATCTATATCTTGCCATTGGATCCAGATGGCTCTGGAAGAGAAAGGTTGGTGACTTTGCATAATCCTCCCTCACTTAAATCCAATTCACTTACATATTATGACATCACCTTCCTGAAGTCATGGTCCTCTTTAAGAAACAAGGACAAACAACAACAATTTCATGGTATAATAGGAAAAGTGCTAGGTCTTGAGCTAGGAGAGACCTGAATTACTTTCTTCATCTGAAAATAAAATAATATTTATCTTAAAAATATTGTTATGAAAGTCAAATGAAATAATGCATAGAAAATCTTTGTAAAATTAAAAGTATTACATAAGTGTGAATTATATATATATATATATATATATATATATATATATATATATATATATATATACACGTATGTATGTATATACATATGTGTGTGTGGGTACAAATTTGCATCAACAGTTGATTTCATTGATATGGGAAATTCCCAGATGAGATAATTCTCTTCATCAATGCAGACCAGGACTTTTTTCTGCAATTTATATTCTAAGAGAGTTGTCTAAAACACTGACAGATTAAGTTACTTGCCTATAACACCCCCAACCAGTATGTCAAGAGTGGGACTTGAACTCAAAAGATCAGCTCCCTATCATATGGCATGTTGCCTTCTTTCATACATATATATATATATGTGTATGTATGTAAGAGTACATATATATATATTATATATATATATATACACATATCATCATCTCACCCAAATCTCGTAAGTTCATAATCATTCTAAAGTTAATATAACATGAAAAATGTATTTTAAAAGAAAATTTCTAAGCTATTCTGGGAAATATCAAGACAACCATTTTATGCTGCTCATTTATTCATGAGAAAAGCCCTGGCAGCATCTGCTTTCATTGTCCCAGTTACTAAACTTTCAGTTCTAGAGTTCACAGAAAAAGTAAGAGCATATCATGTTTCTTGTCCTTGGATTCACTATTTGAATTCTCTCCAATCTGAAAACTTTTTCTCTCCAGTTTTGGAATAACCAAGCCCAGGTTCAGCTTCCTTCCTTTCTTTTTTTCTTTCTCTGTTTCTCTAAATCTTTTTCCTTTTCTTCCCTCAGTTCTTTTAGCAGCTGAAAGAGATAAATTTTATACACACATACACACACAGACACATATACACATTCACAAACACAAGGGATACCATAGTCATTCCCTCTCGATTCTATGTTCTACCCTCTCTTTGCATGAAAAGGAGCAACCAACATGAAATATACAGTTATGGGGCAAGAACTTTGGGCTTGAAATCAAGACATGAGTTCAAAATCTCAACTCTAATATTTAATAGCTCTCTGACTTTGGCCTCCTTCAACTTCAGTCTCCTGGTCTTAGAAATAAAAACAAAAACAAAAACAAAAAAACTTATGATTTATATTGAGGAAAAAGCTTTACAAATCTTATCCAAATACACAAATAGAGTTGTGAACTCATCAATTGAGAGTTCCCTTCAAGAATGCTGATAGCAAAGGAGTGTGAGTGTATATATATATATATATATATATATATATATATATATATATATATATATATATATATGTATAAAAATGCTGATTATAACTCTGCAGGCAGTCCTTACCTGTTCATCTTGTGCAGATAATAATCTATTCCCTCCCAGGTAGTCATCAAAAGAGGTCTATATTACATGTTTGAAGGCTTCTCCTTTTTCTTCTAACATTCTGAGTGCATCAGTGAAACATTCTAGACATCCATGTATAATTCTTTACTGTCACCAAATTATCAGCCCATCTTTTTTTTTTCCGATCATGTAATTCTTTTGTGATATCCTTTACTTCTGTCCCTGGAATTTCCTTGTTGGTTATATGTTACATCCTGATTGGTACGAATAACTATTGTTCATGAAGCAGTATGAAGGTTGCTTTATCTATCCGAATATGAATGTAAAATGGCCTTCTAATAGTTTGTAATGTATTTCTTTACTTAGGAAAGGCAGATAGTATTGAAGATATATTTTGCCTGTTAAAATCAAAGCAACTAAATTTGTGGACTTCATTTAATAATAATTTCATTTTTCATAACATGGAGGAGCCAATGAGAGAGATTCTTGACTACATTTTCACTTGTTTTTAGGTGTGGAAAGAATGGGAACTTTAGGGGGAAGTAATGTACATTTTGACTTCAGATAGAAAAGAGAAATAACATACATGGATTGGCATATATCCTATATATATGAAAAGCAGAATTCAAAGGATTAAAAGAAATGATAAGTAGGATACTGTTGACCTAAAATTCTAAAGGGAAGCAAACTAAGGAAGGAAGGGTAGCTTCCACAAGTCATATTCTGAATATATAAAAAAGAAACAATTTGAATAAAAAATAAAAGAGGGTATTTTAAAAAGAAATCAGTGTGGATGGGCAGGGAACTTACCAACAAATTTAGATTTTCAAAAGATATACAGACAACAAAAGGAGCAGATATTGGATAAGTAAAAAAGCATGTTGCAGTTCTCTAAGAATAATGTCGTGTATGTTAAAACTAGAATAACCTGAGGTTAGCAAAGAAAGCTAATGATAAAAAAGATTTCTTAAAACCACATTGGGGGAAAGAGAAGGATCAGAAAAGGGACAGAACTACTTGGGAGTAGATGAGATAATGCAACACATGAAAGAATGAACTTGGAGATGCTTCCATAGAGAAAAATCTTTGAAGTAGAAGAAAGAACAGAACAAAAAGAGTTGGGACTGTTAGGGATAGGGAGTTGAGACCTAAGTAAGGAGTTAGTAAGAGCTTGAAGTCACTAAATCCAAATGTAATATATTTGAGGGTTATAAAAGAATGATGTGATTAATGAACTACTGTCAGTGATTTTTGAAAGGAAGATGTGTCTATCATGGGTTTGGAAAAAGGCAAATGCTCAAATTTTCAAAAAAAAGTGTGGAGTTTGCAAACTATAGTCTAATAAGCTTACTTCAATTCTTAGCAAAATTTCTGGATATTTTATCTAAAAGATTATTGATAAACATCTAGAAAAGGAGGCAGGAATTGAAGAGTGCTGACATTGCTACATCAATAATTGGTTCTGCTGTATCATCTTCATTTCTTATTTAGACAGTATTAACAGATGAATAAATATTTTTTACATAGTTTGCTTAGATATTTAGCAAAACATTTAATAAACTCATGCCATTCTTGTGGAGGAAAAAGATAAAAATATGTGGAACAAATGAGAAATAATACTATTAGATGTATTTGGAGTTGGTTGAATGGAGCTATACTGGAGAATAGACATTAATAGATGTCTAAAATTAATATTATCCCCTGAATCTTAGGCACAAGTCTGTTAGAAATAATTTTGTCAACATCATTTCAAATTCAAGCATTTATAATATAAAGAGAAATGCCCAAACTAACATAAAATTCTCTATCTCACCTCCCACCCAATGTAGTCAGAAATCTCTGTATCACAAGACAATTTGAGCTAACATTTAAAGCAATCTTGAACAAGGAAAAGATCACAACATGTTAAAATAAAGCTTTGGATTAATATTCTACTCCATCAAATTAAAGATTAATAACTTAATAACTATTTACTTCCTTCCTTGATCACTACCCTCAAGAATTGAATAGGTCATAGTATCAATAATTTCAGAGATTGATTAAGGCAATGCTATTTTATAAAAAAAATAAATAAAATTTTTATTGATATCTTTGTTTTATATATCATTATAATTTCCCCCAGCATCCCTCTCCCTTCTAGAGAGCCATAATAAATAGTATTTTCTAAAAAGATAAAAATAAAGAGAAACAAGTAAAAAAAATCAATACAACTGATCTGTTCATTGAAAAAATTATGAAAACATGCTTTGTAAGAAGCATTGTAACACTGATGGAGAGGGGAGAAATCCACTAATGTTGCAATGTGCAGTTCCATTAAGGAATAGGTTGTGAGCATCTTCTCATATCTCTTATGTCAAGTTGTGCCTGTTCTTTATAATTTTGCAACATTTACTTTTGATTTATTTTATGTGTGTAGTTCCATTTCCATTGTTATAGTTACTGCGTGTATTGTTTTCATGGCTATTTACTTCATTCTTTATCATCTTTCCATGTTTTTCTCTATTCATCACATTTTTCTTAAAGCACAGCAATATTCCATTACATCCAAGTACAAACAATTTAATTTAATTTTGACTGGTTTAGCCATGATCCAATCAATGGACATCTACTTTGTTTCAAATTCTTTAAAATAAAAATTGCAATACTTTGATGTATATGGGGATTTTCTTCCTATCAATGACTTCTTGGGACAGAAGGGGAAGGAAATAAACATTCATATAGCACTTGCTATTACTAGGCACTATGCTAAACATTGTTTTTTCTTTTTATAAATTTGATCTCATTTGATATGATATACTGGGGCAAGCCTAGTAACTGAATCTTTGGGTCAAACTAAACCTCTTAATTGCCAAATCCAAGGGCCTTTTTTCATTTCTTCTTTACCTCTCTCCTCCATTGCTAGTGCTGATCACTTCTTGTTAATCACATTTTTCTCCTTCACCCCATATCTTCTCTCTAGGTTCTTCTGCCTCTATTCTCTTGTGACTTTTTTCCTTCATCTTTGGTGGCTTCTTCCCAGACTCATTTGCTGAAACTTCATTCCAATCACACATGCTAATCATGGGTCTTCATCCCACAGGGCTGTGTCCTGGGCTTTCTTTTCTCACAATGTTTCCATTTCACTTGTTCTCAGTGGCACAGAATACTAGATGTGGAGTGAGATCGATCTGTGTTTGAATTTTTTCTTGACACTTACTAGCTGGGTGACCATAGATAGGTCATCACATTATTTCTAAACTTTTGTTTCCTTATCTGTAAAAGAGGTAGATATGATCCCATGATGCCTTCCTCATTAGGTTGTTATGAAGCTGAAGAGAAATAATGGCAAGAAAATGCTTCTCAAGCTTTAAAGAGAGAAGTAAATGTAAATTATTATGATTAATAATTAATTCTTAATTAGGACAGGTTTGAACTAGAAGTACTTTCCAACTCTGAGATTGTGTTGTTTCCTGTAAAACTTACAATAGCATATTGACTACTACTTTTACATTATTTCTTGAATAGGGCCCCTTCTTTTCTCAAATCCTTCGACCACTCAAATTCAGGATCTCATCACCTTTTCTATTCACTATTGCCAAAGCCTACCTCATCTCCTGATGGGTTGACCTACCTCATCCCTTTCTACTCTAATCCATCACTCCAAAGTGATTCTCCTAAAGTATAGGTTCAATCATATCAACCTCTACCTGTTAACCTCTATTGTTACTTTTAGGATCAAGTATAATATCTGTTTGGCCATTTAAGTCCTCCATAATCTGACCCTTTCCTCCCTTTTCAATCTTCTTATACTTTATTCCCCTCCTCTACCACTATAAGCAACAATGGCCTACTAACATTTATTTAATGCAACATTGTCTTCCAGCTGTGCCTTTTTCCTTTTTCTTTTTTTTCTTTTTTTTAATTTTAATTTTATTTTATAATTATAACTTTTTTTTGACAGTACATATGCATGGGTAAAAAATTATCCCTTGCACTTACTTCTATTCAGATTTTTTCCCTTCCTCCCCCAATCTCCTCCCCCAGATGGCAGGCAGTCTTATACATGTTAAATATATTACAGTATATTCTAGATACAATATATGTGTGTAGAACCGAATTTCTTGTTGCACAGGAAGAACTGGATTCAGAAGGTAAAAATAACAGTTTACACTCATTTCCCAGTGTCTTTTTCCTTTTTCTTTACTATCTCCCCATGTTTGTCCCTTCCTTGGCTTTCTTCAAGACTAAACTCAAAACCCTTTGTCTATAAGAGGCTATTCCCGGTACCTCTCTTTCCCCAACTCTTGCCTCTAAAATCACTTCGAATTTACCCTATATATATATATATATATCTTGCATATTTGTAATCCTTTGCATAGTGTCTCCCATTAGACTGTGAGCTTCTCAGGAACAGAGACTCTTTTTGGTTCTTTGCTTAGCACACTGCTTAGTATAAAATAAGCTCTGATAAATTCTTGTGGACTTGACATCTCTGAGGCATATAACATGGAAATGCTGTTTTCTCCTTCCCAAATGTCACTATAAATTATTTAATATCCTGTTCAGCTCTTATCACTATGAAACCTCTTATTCATGGTGAGTCTTTATTCAATTTGTAACAGGTTCATTAATTTGGGTATTAGTATATATTTTTATATAAATCTCAGTCTTAGATAGTTTTAGAAACCAGATTCTTTTCTACACCATGGAGAGAACCCCTGAGGGACCTTTGCTTTTTATATTTGACTTTGGATCACTACATGAACAAATAGAAAAACTGAAATCGTTTTAACATTCTATAATATTCAACTAGTGCTTGCCTGGCAGTTTGGAAATTATTTTGCTTTAATGAAAATCTGTAGATAAAGACCAAACATTCTTTTCCACAGAAATAGTATAAAATTCAATAAAATATTAAAGGTATTGAACTTTGAGCCACAAAAGTGTTATAGATTCCAGGTTATATCACTACCTTCTCAACCTCCCCTGTATTCAGTTACTCCTTTTCAATTACCTAAACATAGGCCTGCATTTTATCCTAATTTCTCCAGCATAGAATGACTTCAAACTAACTTCTTTAATAATTAAGTTGTCTTCCTCTGAAATAGATGGTGAGTTCCTTGAGGGCAGGCATTATTTCAGTTGTTTTGTCTTTGTAACTTTACTATCTAATGCAGTGGTCATTTAATAATGCTTGTTGAATTAATATCATATCCCCGAGGGTAGTTGTGAAAATATATAGATTTATTTCAAGAAATTTATTCCTTTTTTCAGGCTTGATCACAAGGACCTAATAATAATAAGAATTTGTATTCTTTCTAGTACAGATCATATTGTAAATCTGATTATTCATGCTTTTACTAGTGTTCTGCTGTTTACCAATGATGGCACAAAAACTTCATGTATGCAGCAGTGACAAGTTTCTTACAGTCCTATATCCAGTGCTTCTAGCAAACAGGTATTCAAGAAAAACATTATCTCCTCTCTATTCTTTAGGACTCAGATCAGAAAGCTCTTTTTTGGGGGGAAATCTTTTCTGATCTCCCAGATGGAAATGATTTCCCTTTTTTGCCCAAAACTTTATACTACTATTTTGCATTACTTTTGGAGTACATATAAAATTACTCCCTTCTAAGTTGTAAGTTCAATGAGGGGAAGAACTGTTTTATATCTCCATCAACACCTACAGAAGTATTCAATGTATAATGAGAATTTAATAAATGAATGTTGAAGTAATGTTTGAAATACAGTCTTATTTAGAAATTAAATCACAATGAACTTCAAGGGCATTTCTAAGTATCTTCCCTCTCTAAAGACAAACTAGGTTGATATAATTGGGGGGAAATGGTAGATTTGGAGTCAAAAGACCTGGATTCAAGCAAATCTTGACTCACCTTTTTGAATTAATAAAATAGATATCAGGAGTGGTTTGGAGAGTGTAATAAATTTGGGAGAGCATAGTTCGTAAAAGAATATTATGTAAAAGTGTTTTACATGGAGCAAACATGACAAGATATCCATCACAGATTACTGAGATTTTGCTATTTTATTATGTGAATAGCTTACAGGAGTTAGCAAGTAAAGAGTTTTAATAACAAGAAGAAAGACTAGTTTCCTAGTGGAACTCACAATTAATCAGGAAGAAGCCATTGAAGGGAAGATGTCAAGAAGCTGGGGTATGTTATGAACTGCAGGCTAAATTCATAGAGAAGTTTAGCAGGGGTTAATGGGAGAAGGGGATTACACCACTGACTAGCAGCTAACCCTAAAAAGGATTTAGCATTGTAAAAGAATTAGTTATCACAAGGAAAAAGATACTGTGACATGGGAGTATCCCAATGTGGGTCACAATAAACCAGGAGGAAGATGCCATTAAAGGAAAGATGCTATAAAGTGGGAGAGAATACCTCATAGCAGACTTAGTCCTGAAAAGGAGTTAAGGAAGATCTAAATCTTTTATAAGAAAAATAAAACCTCAGGGATATGACATCAAAATTTGGCTTTCTGGTTGGATAAATAAATGTAGGGTTTCCAGAGATCCCATCAGTTGTGGGACTGTAATTAAAAGTTCACTTGAACAAAAAACTTAAGAACCAAAAAGGCTCACTTAATGCTGAAAAGTTCACATCAGTACCCTTCCCCGCTTGCCTTGGAGAATAATATAATCCTATCCATGTTTCAAGCTTTCTCTGCTAAGGCTCACCAATCTACCCTAGACTTTATTATTTTGATTTATAAAATGGAGAAAATATTTGCATTACCCGCTTTTAAAGGTTGTAAAGAAAAGTTGTTGCAAAGTACTATAGAAAACACAAGTTGTTATTTTAATATATTCATTAAGTTTTAGAGGTTAGTTTCAATAAAATTAGTTATTGAATGTACCCAAATATATTTTACATATTTAATTGATGAAGTCTTCAATGTTAGGTGTGGTTAGCAGAGGAATTGGTAAAAATTGATCCCTGAGATAAGCAGGCAGAAGATTCTGATAGAGATCAATCTGAATTTGAAATCCAAGTCTGAATCTGAAATCTAAGTTAGGTCAAACTCCTGAGACCCATTCTCAATAGAAATCTCAGTCATGTCCCTGAGGTTAAAATTTCCCTGTAAAACCAATTTGTGGGCTATCCCATGGCTGCTATCTTTCTTTGGGTCAGCCTACCACAGCACTCTGTCTTGTGGTATCTTTCCCTCTCTCCTTTTCTTTCCCTCATGCCATGTGGTTTCTCTCCTAACTCCACTATGCTTTCTAACCCCACTTCTCTTCCTTTCAGGTAACTAACTTTTTTAGGATGCTAAGTCCCTTTCAGAATTTAGCCAGCTAGCTAAGGACATACTCCAGCTTTATGGGGTGTTCCCTCTCTACTGGATAATTGTGAGTTCCACTGAGGAACTTGTCTTTCATATGCTCTCTCAACTCTTTCATATTTACTATTACTGGTATCTATTGTATCTTTTCATTTTGTCTGTAACCTATTCCTTAAATAAATCTATCTTTTGCCAAAGAGAATCATTGTGAATTTTTCACATGATCAAACCCCAACTTTTGGTGCCTGCTATCATTTGGTGACAAATCCCACATCATAGATCCCATCACAAGTTTTATTAATTTCTTCTTATAACAGAGAATTTTTATAGCAACCAAACTGTGTTTTCTTTAGTGTATTATTTTTTTTTTGAGCCAGATTACCACTAATGGTTACATAGGTCAAATTTGGTCAGTGAATTAGCTCTTGATATTTTTATATTGACTTTCATTTGAAGAATTTAAAATGCTAACAAAATTAATGTTCTCTGTTGAAATAGTAATTATAGACCACAGATGGCTTAAAAAACGCAATAAAATGCAGACTTACATTATTTATGTACTTAATGGTGGCTATGATTTTTATAAGAAATAATAGTTCTGTGCTGTTTTTAAAAAATCAGAACAATAAGGTACTTTTGAATGATCCTGTTTTTGTTTTTTTCTTTATTTTTGTTGAGTACCATGAGATTTCTTAGTTCCAATGTTTTTGTTAATTTAACTTTAGTTCTATGTGCACCTGTGCATTCCTTGTTGAAATGCTAGTAATTTGGCCTGAGTTTGAGTGAATATAATTGAGTTTCCTTCATCTCTTAAAATAATGCACTAGGGGGACTACTTTCCCTTTCTGTAACAGTAGAATATCCCTGCCATAAAGCTGAGTTAAGCCAACAGTTAGACTTTTATATAAGCTGTTACAATATCCCCTATGCAAAGTAGAGGGCAGTGTTTCCATAAGCACTCTCATCGGGAAGAGATCAGTTCTTTGAATCACTTCAAAGGGTTTATCTTTTTAAAAATTATTAGCTTTGTGTAATTGCTCATGCTCAAATAATGGGGAAGAACATTCATTTCATAAGAATTGTTCATTCTCAATTTTCTGGCTCTTACATGGTTTTAATTTTCTCTTTCCTCTCTAATTGCAATTTCTCAGTAGGATTCCCTCTAGAACTCAGGATTTCCTGTGTGCTCCATGGCTCCTGAGTGGCAAATTAGGGTGGGGGGTGACTGCTATTTGAGGAGAATGAGATGCTTTGATCAAATCACATGAAATTGAAATCTATTCAAGAATATTTATGGCAAATCTACTATTTTTAAGGCACAGGGTTAAGCATTGTGAAAGATTATCTTGATATTCTTATACATGTCTATACTGTCATCCTTGACATTATGGGCTACTTGGTTTTTTTTGGGGGGGAGCTATGGGGGTTCTTTCTCTAGTGACTATCACTTGGTAGATGGCTAATAAATGCTTGTGTTTTTTTTTTTTTTTTTTTTTTTTTTTTTTTTTTTTTTTGATGTGGGCTAAACCCTTAAGGAAATGACAAATGAGTTATAATTATGAGATTGCATTTTTAGGGTCAAAAGAGAGCTCAGAGGCCTTCCAGAAAATGAGGAAATCCCTCAGAAAGATGAAATTACTTTTGTGTAGGGGACTCAATTGGAATTAGATGATTGTCCAGGGTAATACAGTTAGTACAAGTACTGAGGCTGGATTCTATTTCAGGTCCTTTGACTTCAGGGGTGGTGCTTTATCCACTGTACCATCTAGCTGTCCCTGAATCCCTGTCCTTTGATTCTAGAATTATACTTTTTTTTCCATTGTACTGACAATAGAGCAGAGATGTGAGATGCAGGTAAAATTTTTTTAACCAATATTATACCTTAAAAAATTCAATTTCATAAAATTTTCAGCTTTTAATTCTCTCCCTCATATTTGCCCTTCCCCAAATCAAGAAAGCAAGAAAAACAAAGCTCCTTAACATGTATAACATGTATAGCCAAAGAAAACAAATTCCAAAATTAACTATGTCCCTCCCACCCCCACTCCCATCATTCTGAATCTGTACTCAGAATCCATCATCTGTGCCTTTGACATTTACTATCAGGGTTGCCAGTTTATTGTTGGTCCTGGGTTCTAATATTCAATACATTTGACCAAAAAGATTAGAGTCTGTGCTCAAGTCAGAGAAAGATGGGAAACACAGAAGGACCAAATGCTCCAGAGAGGAAATAACTTGGAGAATAGTGTCATTTGAAAGTCAATAATTTCTAGAGGATGCAAGTTAGTGAAAAAGCTAACATCTTGCTATAAATGTTGTAAAATTAAGCATTTTATTCCTCAAATTAACATAAATGACTTCTGTACTTAATTTGTGAGAGTTATCTAGTATTACAGATGAACCATTCCCTACCCTTATTTGCCCCCTCCCCCACTAAAAGCTAGTATATTAAATGTACTCTTAGATTTAGTGGTTACTGTAATGAAAGGAAAGGACTCTACTAAAAAGTATTTCCTTGGGCTAAGAACTATCCCAAATGGAAAAAAAAAAGTATTATTTAAAGGGGGTGGGGGAAACAGTATTAATGATCAAGTCAGAAAATTTATGCTTTGTCTAACACTTGTAGACCTCCTGTCTCCACACAGGGACAGTTGGGCTTGTCCTTTTATATCTCTTCATTCAATTTATGTTTGTTCTGTATAATTTTGTTACATTCCCTTTTGATTTTTATTTGTCATTGTTCTTTTCATTTACATTGTGATAGTTTTATGTATTTTTTTCTATTACTTCATTCTGCAAAAGTTCATGTAAATCTTTCCATGCTTCACTGTATTCATTATATATATCATTTCTTACAGGACAGTAATAACTCATTACACTCAAGTAATTTGTTCAATCATTTCTTTAATCATTCCTCAGTCAATGAGAATCTATATTGTTTCTGATTCTTTGGTGTCATAAAAAGTGCTACCATAAATATTTTGGCATATATGGGATCTTTTTTTTTTTTTTTTTTTTAAACAATGACATTCTTGGCATTTAAATCCAGCAACAAAGTCTCTAATTCAAAAAGTATGGACATTTTAATTACTTTATTAGCATAATAACAAATTATTTTCCAAAATGGTTGTACCATTTTATAGCTACAGCAACATATTAGTAAGCTTATCATTCTGCAAATGCTTCAACATAGACTAATATCTTTTTTTTGGCCAATTTTCAAGATATGAGATAAAAACTATAGTTATTTTCATTTGTTTTATTATTAGTAATTTGGATTTTTCATGTTGTTGTAAATACTTTATGATTCTTTTAAGAACTTTTGTTCATTTCCTTTGACTATTTAACTATTAGGGAATAGTTTTTTAATCTATATAAATGTCTATATAAATATAAACATTTATTTTGTATTTTATATAAATATAAATCTATATAAATGACAAATATCAAACATATACCTATCTTATATGTCAAACTCTTGAAAAAATTCAATACAAAGATTTTTTTTCTTATTTGACTACTTTTGTTCTTATCCTAGATGCATTGATTTTGTCCATGCAGAAGCATTTCAATCTCCTGAAATTGAAATTCTTCAATTTCATTTAAAATAATCCACTTCATCATTTGCAATTGTCTCTGTCTTTTGTTTGGTTAAAAATATATCTGCTGTCCATAGCAGGTATATGGTCTGCTTCTCTTTTAAATTTTTTAATAGTGTCATCTTTAATAATAAGGTTACATGTCTATGCAATATGGAATATAGTATAAGGTATAAGTCTATTTTCTGTCAGATTGATTTCTACTTTTCCCAGCAGTTTTTATTAAATGAAGAGGTGTTTTTCCTGATAGAACACATTTTAATGTATAAAACACTACTACAATCGGTATCTTGACAAGACCTTAGAATCTGATTTTTTACCCAAGTTAGAGAGAAGTCTTTTGTAACTTGTACTCTCAGTTCAATTCTGATTTTACTCCTTTTAGAAAGGCTTACTCAAAGAGGAAGGCACACAGATCCTTTGAGACTTGTAGGGCAAATCCTGGGAATAGTGAGTACACCAACAGGATACTTTCTCCTTTAATTTTTTTAAACCATATTCCCAAATCATTTTATATTGTTCTTAAGCCACTAAAAAGTGTATTAGCACCAATCAAAGTATCTCCAAGCTTTTTCATTCCACATTATATTTGTCAGTCCTTGGAGAATAGTAAATGTAACAAAGTATTTAAAAATGATATGTTTTCTGACCTTGCAGTTTGCTGTAATAATAATCTTGTCAAGAGAATTTCTAAAAATGAAAGTAGACTGTTCATTATTTTTTTCATCAAATGATAAATAAAAGCATCTTTCAATATCTTTCTTTCCTGCAAAAGAGATTCTCTCTTAAAAAAACAAACAACTTTTTTCTTTATGAGAATCTACTAATGGCTATATGTATTACTAGGTTTGTAAAGAAGTCACATTAATTAGCTTGGATCTAGGCACAAAGATTATATGAGGTAGCTCTGAATGCAATGTATACATTTAGCATATAAATAATAATAGATGTTTTTGCCATTTAAAAATTTTTTTAAATTTCTAATTGTGTGTAACAAGAGGGATCTATGGTTCAGTGCCTATATCAGAGACCTGAAATTACTGTTGAAAGAAATTAGAATAAAAGTGTGTTTAGAAGAATTACACATGTTTAACCTGTATCCTTAAACCTTAAACCTTAAACATGTTTAACCAGATTGCTTGCTGTCTTGGGGAAGGGAAGCAGAAAAGGGAGGGAAAAAATTTGGAACACAAAGTTTTGCAAAGGTGAATACTGAAAACTATCTTTGTATGTATTTGGAAAAATAAAATACTATTAAGACTTTTTTTAAAAAATAAAGTAATTCAGATATATGGATCTGCTTGATGAGACACTAGTCATTTCAGTGGTGCTGATGGAATCAAGAGAAATGTTACTTTGATGATGATGATATTTAAAGACTCTAATATTGCTTGAGTATATACTTTTTGAAAGTCCTATCTTTGCAGAATTTCAATCTGCTTTTTATTTTTAGGCATTATTGTGAGATTTCTGTATATATGCATTTGCTTATGTGGCTTGGGAGTTAAAATGGAAATAATCAGGACTGAACATATTTCTGTATATGAAGAAAGAAATTATATTATAGAAAATATTTCCAAAATTTAGATACAAGTTTTAAGGGAATTTCTTATGGATAATTCAAAGGCCTAGCTTATCTTCAAAACAAGAATTTAATTTGTATGGGGAACATAGGGGTAATAATTTTCACCAAATTGACCTATGTATCCTTAATGTTTACAAACAGCAAATTAACAACTATCTGTGTATCATTGGGAAGTTATTTAACTTCCCTGGGCTGCTGTTACTTAAGGTATAAGGAATTCATTCATTCATCCAACAAACTGGACTTGTTGAATGAGCTAATTGGACTATATTTCTGGGGTCTAGGAGATAAAATTCTGTAAATGTATATTGAATAAGTATTATATAATACTTATTACATAATAATTATTATATAATATTATGCCATTATAAGTATTATTACATAATATTATGCCAGCCAATCAGTCTCTATTTGGCAAGTGAAGAAAGCACCAAAAGCATGACCTCATTTTCTGCCCAGAGCATAAGAAGCTGTAATGTGCTTGAATTGTGAGGGTCTGGTCGTCTGCTCAATTATAATCCTTCTCTGGGAGGAGATCTGTAAAATCTTTTCCTCTGTGTGCAGGTTTCTTGGGAGCTCTGAATCTCCTCCAGCTCTTGTCCTTTCTCAAATCAGACTGGTCTCCTTTCAGCCTGCCTGGCGTCAAAACTCTATATCAGAGTAGATTCTCTCAGACCCAATGCTGCCCTTTTTTTTATCCTCCCAGAGAATGGGTGTGTAAGAATTCAACGGGGCGTGGGGAAATACTTGCACCAATGAATTCCTAAGGTGTAAACTCCTTTTAAAGGCCCGAACCAAAGGTCTGAGCCAGAGAACTGTCAAGTCAGTCTGAGTTCTCACCTTGTAATTGTCCAGACAACCTGAGTTCACCTTGTCACTGTCCAGACAACCTGAGTTCTCACCTTGTAATCCTAACAAGAAGCCATAATCCTAAAGCCACAGGTCAAAGAGAGGCTCTGAAAAATCAAGCTTGACTTTTCAGGGACATCTGATATATCTTTTTCAGACTTAATGCAAACAAATTAGACATCAGAAGAAGAAGCAGTGTTATACAGACTCTTGAAATTTTAACATCAAGACATTTGGGCTAGACATAATTCAAAAGCAAAGTGAATAAAGTTATCTCAAAAGTCAGAATACAAAACACACATTTACTTTAGACATTGAGATATTTCAGAGAGCATTAGCCTTTTAGTTTTTTCCACATAACTAACTCTATTCTTCACTTTGCTGGACATAAGATTAAGCTATGTCTTGCTGACATTTGAGGTTAATAAGGAAAATTCTGGAAGGACAAATTTTCTTAAACAGTTTGTCTTATTTTAATTTAAAAAATAATAAATTTTAAAGTTTTCAAAGTGCTTTGGCTATCACATTTGGTCTTCACAACAACTTCACTATCCTCACTTTATAAATGAAAAACAGCCTGAGAGAGGTTCCTATTATAAAGAACACTCCTGAAAAGATAATTATTGTAAAAAATTAAGAAGAATATAGATTTTTATTTGAGAAGTGAAATTGAAATTTTAAACAAGAGTCTCAAGAAAGTTGCGTTAAATAGATGGTTGATTTTATTTTTTCTTATTTTCTAATATTATTCTAATCTAATTTGCAGATTTTTAAAAAATGAGATCCTCAATTTTACCAGATCAGAAGATACAAATGTGGAACTTTTTCTACCATGCTGGACTTACACACCCTTTCTGCAACTTGGAGTCTTAGAGAGTTGCTTGGGGTGCTTATAGGTTAAACAAACTTGTTGAGAGTCATATACCTACTGTGTTTGGAGGAAGAATTTGAACCCAAGTTTTTCTGATGCTGAGTCCAGTTCTCTATCTATCTGTATTATTGTGATTTTTCTAAACAATAATGTAAAATGAATAAAAAAATGACACTTCAATCTATGTTAAAAGGAATGTTTTTTTTTAAGCCTCTATTGGAAACATGCCATATGTATTGGAGGATGAGATTTCCTAAATGCTCTTTCCCTTTGACCAGATATTTCTAGTAAATCTTTCAAATTTTGATAGAACTTGGATCACTGAATTGCTAGAAAGAAGCAAGTCTATTATAGTTGATCATCACACAATCTCACTGTTACTGTGTATAATGTTTTCTGGTTCTGCTTGCTTCACTCAACATCAGTTCATGTAAATCTTTCTAGGTGTTAGTAAAATCACCTTGTTTATCATTTTTTATAGAACAATAATATTACATTACTTTCATATACCATAACTAATACAGCCATTCCCCAATTGATGGGCAAATACTCACTTTCTAATTCTTTGCCATTACAAAAAGAGCTGCTACAAACATTTTGGTAAGTGGGACCTTTCCCCTCTTTTATGATCTCTTGGGATACAGACTAACTGGATCGAAGGTATAAATTAGTCACTTTAAAAATTTTTTATTATACTTTTTTTTGTTGTTGTTGAGGTAATTGGGATTAAGTGACTTGGCCAGAGCCACACAGCTAGGAAGTGTTAAGACCATACACATTTTTTAAATCTGACTCCAGCTATTCTTTAGAATGTTCATCTTTAATCACTTCCTTTATTTGAGGACCCACAGATATTACTTTGGTTTTAACCTCACAGTTTCTTGGAAATTTGTATTTTAAATAAAAAAATTACCATTGTAATTCATTCCTTTCATAAACATTTTCAGCAAACCAAATTTAATGCACAATTGTGGGAAGAAACTCTTTTTTTTCAGTCACTGGTTGGTTTACCATATTTCCCTTTTATGGAGTCAGTTCTTGCCTTTGATGTCAGATTCATGTATTTTTTTCCTCACTTTGTTTTCACAAAGAAAGTAGTTGTACCTTTGTTATACCAAATTGTAATCTTGATAAAAGAAGCTATCATTTTTACATCCCCATATATGTAGCAAGAATACCTTTTCATATTTAAAGTTTATTAATAACTAATGTTTATCAAGATTTTGAATTTATTTTGGTGCCCTCTTATACATAGCTTCTTTATTTCTGGCAAAGGTAACACCATCCTTACTTGAACTTGATTGTTCCCTTTTCTTAATATTTCCCACATCAGCTCTATGCCCTATCTACTCTACTTCCATAATATCTCTTGCATCTGTTCTCTTTCTCCCTATTCACACAGCTACTATCTTAGTTCAGCCCCTCATCTACTCATACTTTTTAATTATAATATACTCTTTCCATTGATCTTCCTCCTTTCAGTCTCTCCCTTCTCCAATTTATTCTCCAAACACCTGCCCAAGTCATATGCTTAAGCTCAGGTCTGACACTCATCTGTTTGAAGAACTTCATAGGCTCCCTATTGCCTCAAGTATTTGTGGGTTATTTACAAGTCTTTCTAGTCTAATTCCAACCTATATTTCCAGACTTATTTCACATTACTGCGTCTTGTGCATTCATACTCCAGATAAATTAGAATAATTGCTATTTCCTGTACATAATATTCCATTTCCCATCTCTCTGTCCCTTTCCTAGAAAGTTCTTGCTTCTCATGTTGACCTTCTGGAATAATCTCTAATTGCCCTAACAGTGCCATATACTTCAGGAGACCTTTTTCTGATTCCCTCCAATTATTAGTGCTCTTCTTTCTCTCAAAATTTATTTGCATTTGCTCTGTGTGTTTGTATGTATGTATGTATGTATATTATGTGCTTATCTGCACACATATTGTTTCTTGCCTCTTAAGTTTTCAGTTAGCAGACCATAATCTAAAGAGCAGTTTCATTTTTGTCTCTGTATCCCCAATGCCAAGAATCGTGTCTAGTAAGTGTTTAATATATGCTTGTTGAATTGAATAAAATTGAATTGATTCCATATTTTTTTTTTTTTTTTACAAAAGCTAAAAGTTCATCTTTGGATGTTAAGGTCATGAACAAATTCATTTAAATCTGCTTGAATTATGATTTTTGAGGTGGGAATAGTATGTTCTATGGATGAGTGGCCTCTTACTCTTCCCCTTCTTTATCATTCTTTGCTTTATCAAAGCCTTCTGAATCATTAGGATCACCTTTAATCAGATGTAGAGGTTCTGTTGGTTTCAGTACAGCCAGTTTATTTGTTTTATTTTTTTGTAAACAACAATGTCAATAATCACAAACATTTACATTTACAAAGAAGAACAAGAAAGGAGACTGTATAAGAAAATGTGACCTTTGACATTTCTTAAAAAGTAATATATATTGATTGGGAAGCTATGTGGTGCAATGGATAGAATATCAGCTCTAGAGTTTATCAGAATCTGAGTTCAAATGTGGCCTCAGACACTTGACACTTTAGCTGTGTGACCTTGAAGGAGTCATTTAACCTCAATTACCTCACCAAAAAAGTAATATATATTTAAAATTTTTAGTAAAGTTGTAACAAAGTTAATTGTATTTATCTTCTGAACTTTACATTTTTTTCTTTAAATAAAAGGTTTTAAAGTTTTATTCATTTTTTCACATCTCCCACTACTCACGAACCTATTTCTTCCTACAAGCTTTCCTTTGTACTAAATACATATGTAGTCAAGCAAAGCAAATCATCACATTGCCCATGTCTAAGAATGCATATCTCATTCTGTATTTTTAGTCCTTTCCCTCCTAGCCAAGAGGTGGGAAGTATGTTCCATTATCAGTCTTTTGAATTTAGAGTTATTCATCCCTTTGATCAGAATTTGCAATTACTTTATTATGTAAAACAAATCTTGGAACTAATGGGTGTTACAGGATGTTTAGACTTGTAGATAATTTCTGGTATTGAACAAAAATAGCAATCTATTGAATGATCTTTTTTGTTCTCTCCAAATCATAAGAACCATAAACAGCTTATGACAAGACCCATGTACTCAGCCAGTTACAAATCTAACATGTGATATAGCAATGTGAAAGGTCTAAGCCCCTGTAAAGTTTCATCTCAGAGATTTAAAATTAACCATTATAATCATAACAAAAAATAGTCATATGATTGACACACTTGTAGGATTTAGAGCTGTTTACTTTAGAGGTCATAAGGACTAACCCCATACAGAGAATTTTAGTAATGTACACCAACATCAACAAAATACAAAATAATTGAGAAAATAGGATTAGAAAAATAGTTATATTTACCAAATGATCCCTAGAACACAATCAACAGAACAATCTGTTACATGTTGAGAGTTTAACTTTAATAACTAAATTCTTGGTCTGAAGATTCCTAAGCAAGGACTTTACATATTATACAGAAAAAATTCTCCTAGTGACTTCTTACTACTTTACTTCACCTGCCTCTCAATCAAATTAGAATTTATTATAACCTTGTATCACAGTCTTTGACACTAGTGTTTACCCTCTTCTCCTTGATACTCTCTTCTCTCTAAAATTTTGTGGCCACTCTATCCTGGTCCACTTTCTACCTTCCTGACCTCTCCATTTCTATCTCCAAAAGCTGGATCTTTATATATATATATCATACTTTGGATATATGTCCTTGATCTTCTTTTCTTATTGGTTTATACTATTTAAACTTGGTGAAGTTTTACTTGTCATTTCCCATGTTTTAAATTATCATGATGCTGATGACTCTTGGAACTATTTGTGCAAGCCTAACCTTTTTCCTGATTCCAGTCTCAAGCTGTTTGTTGATTATCTCAAACTGGATATCCATAAATGTAATTCAGGCTTGTCTGGGTATGCTCAATTTTAACATGAAGATAGAGGCCCTTGAAGGACCTTTTGAGCATACATGGAGTCTCTCACCACATAGATGGGAGAATTCTCCTTTGATTGACAGCCCATATATTTAAAACTGCTGTGACTGAGATGGTACTTCTTTTTGATTTCATTTTTTCACTCTTTGGCCATCTTTTGGCTGGGTGAGTAAAAGATAGTAATTGAATATGTGAGAATATAGCCTTCTTCTGATCCTTCTCTTTTACTCATGACTGAGAAACGGTCTGGGGGATGAGGCTGTTTTTGTTTCTCTTCTATGTTTCTCTTCAGTTTCTGGTATTGGAGGTGGCCCTCAAGAGAACCATGGCAGACTTAAAGCTGTTTCTACAGATAGGATGGTGAAACCAGTCATCCCAGCATGGAAATTCTGAGAAATCAGAATTCTTAGAATTTGAGTCTGAGAGAGATTTTGGACTTGAAATTGGGACTATGTTCTATTAGAACCAAGCTAAGCTATGAACTCAATTCCTAAGTTGTTCAAGAGGGAAGGGGGTATATGCCTTCTATGAATTTGGGGAGTAAATTTGTTTATTTGTGATTATTAGTAAATATTTTTATGTAAAAGTTAATCTGATTGTTCATAGCTATTGAAAATCTTATATTTGGTGTGAAGGAATATTACTGGTCCGGATTAGAGCCAATGAGAGGGAGTCCAGATATCCTCCAGCCCCCTGAGGTGTACCAGAGAACCTTGAGGGAAGAGAGAAATCTAAGACACTGGCTTTCAAGTATTGGGGGCCAGAGTTGGTTAGTGTACATGAGGTGCAATGTTACATGTACAAAAGATTCATTCCCTGGCACCCCTCTATCCATCTTCCCAACTTTTTTTTACTGTGTAGACTATTACCATTCTCCCAGTCACTCAGGTTTGCAACTTAGGTTTCATGTCCTACATCCAACCAATTGCAACGTCTTATAATTTCTAACTTTGTAAACCCTGGAATTTTGCAATAGTTTGCTTGCTGGTCTTCCTGATTCATTCTCTCCTCCACTCTTCTGTCAGATTTATATTCCCAAAACATGTCTAATCATGTCCCTTGCCCCACTTCCCATTTAATCACATTCTGGTGATTTCCAATTGTTTCCAGGATCAAATATAAAATCCTCTCTTTGGTTTATGAGACTTTTTAGAACTTGTTCCCTTCCTGCCTTTCCAATCTTCATCAATCTTATGCTTTCTATGTATTCTATTGATTGAGGATTTTCCATGATTGTCTTTCATGCCTTCATATTTCCTTCCTCATCTTTGACTCCTGGCTTCCTTCTAATTTGAACTAAAGTTTCACCTACTGTAAGAAGCCTTTCTTTATCTTCCTTAATATTCCATCTTTTTCTCTGCTGATTTTCTAATTTATCTTGTCTTTATCTTGTTTGTATATTGTTGTTTCCATGTTGTCTCCCCCATTTAAGTATGGGCTCCTTAAGAGCAGGGATTGTCTTTTTTTTTTTCTTTTTTGTATCCCCAATGTCTGGCATATAGTAGGCACCTAATAAGTGTTTATTGACTGGCTATTTTGTCACTTAATAATGGTATATTAGAGATATTCTGTTTGCACTGTCTAATTCTGCATAAAAAGCATTTAAAACATCAAGAAGTTTCCAGGTGAAAAAAAGTGTGCAGAAACAATGTTATCCTTTCCTCTTGCTACATGACTATCTCATCTCTTTTTTTAGCTATAAATTTCTGATACCTTTTGTACCAATTTTGGCATGCAATTCATGAATTGTAACTAATAACAATAATGGACATTTATATAGATTATTGCATTTGAATGCTTGCAACATTCTTATGAGATAGATACAACATTTAGAGACAAGGAAACTGTGGCTTACAGAGCAAATATATATATATATATATATATATATATATATATATATATATATATATATATATATATATGATGCTATCTAGGCTCACTATATATACTTCCATTGTCTTTTGGGTAATGTACAGCTTTGCTTATTCAGAAACTGTAGTGTTTCATGATTCATATTTATTTAACATCACTGGAAGAATGTTGGTGTTTAAAAGAAGGGCCTTTAGAGAGAAACTTAGCCTCTTTAATGGCAATTTATCATTTCCCAAAAGCAATTTAGTTTATTATTCAACTTTTCTTCAATTCTGGTGTGTCCAGATATATGTGCTGATGGGCCATTTTTATAAATGTGCATCCAACTGTGTATTCTTCAATGGTTAACCAACTCTCCTCCTCATGTGAATTTTCAGGCCAAACTCTAATATGTTTGTGGATCTTGTTTAGGAAGCTCTTCTTGTTCTGAGTTTTGATATATTAACAGATTACTAACAGAAATATAGTGGGGATCTTACTAAGAAGGTAGTATGATACAATGAGAGAACATTATCTCTGGAGACTGAAGATTTGGGTTCAAATATTATCTCTACTGGTGTCTCTTCATCAATGAAGAGAAGAAATTAGAAGAGATGGCCTTTGAGTTTCTTTCTAGCTCTAGCTCTAAAAAGAATCTCTCTAGATCTGGATCCTTAATCAGAATTTCACAGACAGCAACATCTTTGGCTCAGATTATACTTTGCTTTACAATAGGAATGAGGAAGTCAGAAGGTGAAGCTAAAATAATGGAATACAGACAACAACCCAGCTAAACTTCTCAATGTTGCCCTCTTAACAATTTTAAAACAATTCCTTAAGTCAAATTCTGGAGTAGCAAAACTAACAAGAGGTCTGAGTGAGATATTTTTTCAACTTAACACAACTTAGAAGATCAGTAGGAGAGGTCTTTGACACCAGGGGTGGAGCCAGACTTGAGATCAATAGCAGCACCAGGTCTTGGAGGCAGGTGCAACCATGGAAACAGCAGCAGCAATAGAGCAGCAGTTTTGGAATCTCTCAGTTCAGAGGTAGTAAGGAAAGGATTCAGAAAATTGGTCAGCAAAAGATTATGGAGGACCCTTTGCTGGCACTGGATACAGAGCTAGGCATATAAACAGTTAAAGCCAATGAGAGGGAATCCAGATATCCTCCAGCCCCCTGAGAGGTACCAGAGAATCTTGAGGAAAGAGAAATCTAAGACATCTGGCCGTTAAGTGGTGGGGGCTACAGGTGGTTAGTACACATGAGGTGCAATGTTGCATGTACAAAAAACTCATTCCCCATCCCGTTCTGTGTCACAATTCTCATTCTTCACAAGGGAGCATGGGCCTTGACTACAGTTCTAAGACCAAGAGTAGTGTTAGCACTTGTTGTGGGAGAGTATGTGATCTGGTCACAGTTCCAGACTCAAGAGGAATGCTATTACTTGTAGGGGAGAAGGGAATCCTCTTGGGTAAAGAGTAGAGAGTTGATCAGGAGAGCAGTGGCCAATCTGTCTCTGGATTAAGTCTTCTTGGGAAAAAAAACACAAAAAACAAAAAACAAAAATTTACAAACCCTCCAAAACAAGCTCTGAAAACAGAAGCACAAAAAAGTTATAGCTGGGACAATATCTCCCTATCCCCATGTGACCTTAAAATTTAAAGTGAAGAAATAAACTGGAAAAGTGAGAAAAATCACAAAAACAAATAAACAAAACCTTGACCTTAAAAAAACCCCAAAACAAAAAATACCCCACTGTTGTGGCAGGAAAGACTCAGAAGAAGGCAATCCTTTAAAAATATCTGCAAGAAAAGCCTCAAAAAATATGTTAATTGGACCCACATTCAACAAGAATTCCTGGAAGAGTTAAAGAGAAAGGAAAGGTAGAGGAAAAAGTTGGGAAAAGAAATCAGAGTAATGTAAGATCTATGAAAACAAATTAACATCTTGGTAAAAGAGGCACACAAATACTGAAGAAAATAACACCTTAAAAATAGAATAGTAACTAAGTAGTTCAGTAGGCCTGAAGTCAAGAGGACCTAAGTTCAAATCTGGCCTCAAGACACTTAACACATCCTAGCTGTTCGACCCCGGGGCAAGTCACTTAACCCCAATTGCCTCAGAAAACAAAACAAAACAGAATAGGTCAAAGGTAAAAGGAGGTACAAAAATTCTCTGAATGAAAATAGCCTCCTTAAAATTAGAATTGGGCAAGTGGGAACAAAATACTCCAGGAGACTTCAAGAAACAATAAAACAAAGTCAAAAGAATGAAAAAAAAATTGAAATATCTCATCAGAAAAACAGCTGACCTGAAAAAAAATATCTAGGAGAGATAATTTAAGAACAGGCAGTTTTCAGAAGAAGAAATCAAAGTTATCTATAGTCATGGAAAAAAATGCTCTAATCAGTATTAGTTAGAGAAGTACAAATTAAAACAACTCTGTGGTAGCACTTCATGCTTATTAGAAATGACATGCTGGAGGGGATAAGAGAAAACAGATACATTAAGAAACTGTGGGTGGAGTTATGAACTGGACCAACCATTCTGGAGAACAATTTTGAACTATGCCCAAAGGGGTATCAAACTGCACTTATATTTTTGTACCTTTTGTACCAAGATAATTCCAATCATCTCCTTCCATCACGATGGAAAATGCTATCCACCTTCAGAGAAAACTGAGAACTCTGAGTGCAGAGTGAGTGTGTGTGTGTGTGTGTGTGTGTGTGTGTGTGTGAGTGAGAGAGAGAGAGAGAGAGAGAGAGAGAGAGAGAGAGAGAGAGAGAGAGAGAGAGAGAGAGAGAGAGAGAGACAAACAAACAGACAGAAAGAGAGAGAGAGCTAATGTGGGAATATTTTGCATGATTTCACATGTATAATTTATATTATCTGTTTGCTTTCTTGGTGGTAAGGGAACCAAAGGAGGGAGAAAGAGAATTTAGAATGCAAAATTATAAAATAATATTAAAAATAAATAATATACTTGGTTTTTAAAAACAAATTATGAGGTCTTTGAACACAGATTTTGATTGTGCTTTTCAAGAAATCTTATATAATTGTAAAATAACAATGGGACACAGTTTGTTGTCTATAACTTTATAGAACATGACTTCTAATTCACACTTATTCATCTTATTTTTGAACAATGAATATTTATTAAGCTGCTAATTTGTGTACTGGAGATACATAAGATACAAAGATACAAGATATAAAAATAAGATGATACTGATCCTGATATCCTAGAAATAACATTTACCTTTGGGAAAACAGAAAGTTAACAAATAAAAACTAGGTTTGGGTGATTTTTCCAGGAAATTCTGAATCGAAAGCTGTTGGGAGGACAGATTAATGAAGGGTTTAAGAAAGTAGTGACACCTGAGATAAGTCTTGAAGGAAGATAAGATCTCTAAAAGATAAGAAGATGATGAGGAAATGCATAACATATATGTTAGTATTTTTTTTTAAGCAGAAAGTAAATTTACTTAGGCAGATATTTGATTTCTTACTATGTTATATTTGTATGTGTCCATATGTAAGTCATCAATGTGAAACTAGGATTTATACTTGCCAAATATCGGAAGTATTTGGACTGACTGTTAAAGAAGGGGTAAAACTTTTATTATATATGATCACCTCATCAGGGCCAGGGAGACTAAGAAAGGCTTCCTTATAAATCCTTTACACAGGAATGGGAATTTAGGGAGTAACAAATAATTACATGTATATAAAGTATTCTATACTTAATATATGGAATAGATGTTCTTACAATGCTTTTATACACAACTAATTATGGAAGGATACGTATACATACATGTATCTACAATCTATAACATACAAATAGGTATGTCAGTCTCTATGTGTATACATACATGTGTACATGCAATATGCACTCAAAACATCTATACATATACACACATGTATACACTACACATTCATAAAGTCTATGTGTAAATATAGGTTTAATTAGCTGTATTTGATATGTGCGTGTATATATATAAATATATGTGCAAATATAACGTGTATAAACGCTTATATGTGTGGGCACCTTGGTGGCAATGGATTGAGTTCTGGATCTGAAGTCAGAAGATTGATCTTTGAGTTCACATCTGGCTTCCAGCATGTAGTCCTCAGTTCTTCATCTGTAAAAATGAACGGGAGAACTGACAACTCTTTGCCAAGAAAATCCCAAATGAGGTCGGGAAGAGTCAGATAAGAATCAAATGACTGAACAAAAACAACAACAAAATATATACATATATAAAGTAAATATATGGGTGTATATAAAATACTTGCATGCATACATATGCATATATGTGTAGACCTTTGTAGAGAGGACAAATGGGTTAATAGATAATATATGAATATGTATTGCATATATATGTAGATATGTGTGTACTGTGTAAACATGTGAATACACACACATACATCACCATCACTTCCCTCCCCACGTAGCACACTATGATAACGCACTCTGGGGCATCCCACCTCCCAAACTCGGTTACAGAGCATCCTCGCCCATGAACCCTACAAACCAGTTTTCAGGCCTCCACGTGTCCCAGACTCAGGGCGGTCCCGGGCTCGCCACGTGGCCTGGAGCGTGCCGCCCCTGCCCTGGCCCAGGCTGGCCCTGGCTGGGCAGAGGGGGGTGCCGGCCTCGCCCCGCCCCGCCCCGGCTGCTGGTCGGCCGCACGCCTCTGAGGGCCACACTGTGCCGGGCCCCCAAGGGAGGGGAGCTGGCCTGGGGCTAGGGAACCGCGGGGGTGGGGGGGGAGGGCGGCCCCTTTAAGGAGTCGCTCTGCGGTAACCCGAGCCCGCAGTCGTGGCGCAGCGGCCACAGCACTTCGGGCTCCTCCCGGTGGCAGCGGCGGTGGCGGCGGCTCGGAGTTCGGCTCTCAGCGCTCGCTCGCTTGTTCTCGCACGGCGGCAGAGGGGAGGCGCGGGCCCAGGAATAGACAGCTCTGCAGACCGCGGGGACCCTGGCCCAGGTGACGCGGGCGCGGCTCTGCCGAGGGGCAGGGGACGAGGGTGGGCACCGCAGGGCATGGCCCAGCTGGGTAGGGCTGGGGCGCGCCCCGCCGCAGGTGGGCTGCCTGTGCGGACGCGCTCAGCCCCGGCCCTTCGGGCCCCTTCACGCGCGGAGGGGTACCACGCCACTCGGGGACGTCTCTCCCGCGTGGCCCTTCGGCACGGTCCTCAGCCTTTGGGTTGCAGCCCCTCCGAACCACTGCGAGAAAAGCCGAGACCCCGAGCTCCGCGCGCCAGTGGGCACGGTCCGAGCGACCGAGATTGGCCAGGGGAAAGTCCAGAGTCCGAAGACTTCCCGCAGGTGGCCTGTGCGGGTCCGTGGGGGTATTTACCGCTGTCCTCCCGGGGGCTGCTGACCGGCAGTGAGAGGAGCCCTTGGCATGCTCCCTGTAGTGGATCGGGCCGGCCCCTCATTTGCCATGTGCCTTTGTTTACCCAGCTTTGAGGCAGGAGGGGATTGGAGAAGAAGAGTGCTTGCTTCTTCCTACCTTCAAAGGAGAACTTTTAGTTTAGGATGATGTGGCGATAAATAAGGCAACCTTTGAAAGTGTTACTCCTTCCCCTCCCTTGCGTTAGATGGACGCCCTTGTTTCCATAATCAATGACTTGATCTGCTGCTATTCTTGGTGGGGAGATATAGAGTGCCAGTGTTGTACCTTAGTGAATATGTTGATGAGACATTTTATGAGAACATCCTCACATTTTGGACTTGTTTTCACAGGTTATGACCATTCTTAATTCGTAAAGAAATGACATTAGTGTTGTTAATTAATGTATAAAGTAGAGACGATCTGCCAACTTTTAGTAATGTTTTATTCCCTCATAGATTGAATTGGATGGAATTAGCTTTTGAGCTGTTTCTTAGGGAAGTACTATATATGTGTGAATATGATAAATCAGGCATTCATCTTTATCCCATTAAGGTAATAAAAGAAGAGAATATGTGTCTTTAAATGTTTATCAAATAGAGGATTTTTTTGATTTTTTTTTCCCTCTCAGTTTTGTATGACAGTGGCTACAACAAAGCATATAGACAGGTCTCAAACTATTCTTATAAAAATGATTGCTGCTACCCCAATTGGGAGAAACCAGTCACTTTCCTTTACACAAAACAAGTCTTATGGATAGTTTTTTTTTTTAATTGCTCTCATTTGCTATGGCATTTTTCCAATCCTCTCTAGATGCCAAGAGAGATAGATACAGCACAGCAATCAATCAAGATTTAGTAAACATGCCTACTATGTGCCAAGCACTGTGAACATATTCTGGGAATACTTCAACTCTTCTGTCTTTCCAGCTTTTATTTACAGGCTAAGATATTCCTCCCTTCTCATTTTCCTTTTTCTCCTTTCTTTTTAGGAGTTTATGGAATCTGAGATAGTCTCAGGGTAGGTCTCTGCATATTACTTTGTGGAAATTAGGGGGAGGATCTGCTGAAGATGTTGTGTTGGAGGTGGCAAGAAGGAAAAGAAAGGTTGCTTCAGTAGGATCCCTCTACACCTCACTTTTCTGTAGCTTTGCCCTTATTTAAACCGTGGAGGAGTCGTCATGGAAGTGAAATAGGGGGATTTTCTGTTCTTTGGGAGGGGAAGGGTCTGCAAATACTTTTTTTTTTTCAACTTTGTTATAGCTTTTTATTTACAAGATATATGCCTGGGTAATTTTTCAGCATTGACAATTGCAAAACCTTTTGTTACAATTTTTCCCCTCCTCCTCCCCACTCCCTCCTCCAGATGGCAGGTTGACCGATACATGTTATATATGTTAAAATATATGTTAAATACAATATATGTATACATGTCCATACAGTTTGAAAATACCCTTCTGATAACTACAGTTGAAACACTAAATGCTTTTTTCCCCACGGAAACATTATTGCTTATGTTGTTTTTGGTTTCCTTAGACATGTCTTGAACCAAAACCATTCTCTCATTGATTGGCCAGACTTAGAGCCTGGGCCAATCCCCAAGTAATCTTTGGGTCCTGATTAACTCAGAATGAATGCAAATAACAATCAATTTTGTTTTGGCTAGAGATCCTGGCCCTCCCAGATTTATATATTTAGATTTTATTTTTTTTTTGGACTAGATGAAAGAGGCCCTTCTTTGTCTCAGTTTTTACCTAACTTTAATCATTGTGTCTGGTTGAAGCTTAGCTTAAAAAGGTGAAGGTCTCCCACTGCATCTGGGGCCATCTCCAGGTGACTTTAGACAGACTTCCCTTATTTAAATCCAATTCACTTACATGTTGTGGCATCATCTCCTTGATGTCGTGGTCCTCTTCAAGAACGGACAAACAACTGTAGAACAATACATTTTTTACATTATAAATTATTAACTTCTTTGGGTTGACCTGAGAGTTTAACCATCATTTATATTGTTTACCTCCATGTAAAATTGTACCTCACTGTTTCAAACAACTAATTTAGATCATGACAACTATCATTAAAGTTGATAGGGATAGAGATTGGACCTCTGATTTCATCTTTATGAATGAAGACACTTCCTCTACTGAGGTTGAGGAATCCTCCAGGTGAAATTCTGCTAGAAGGTTGACAGTTTAAATGGTTTTCCCTGGTTCACACAGCTAGAAGATGTCAACTGTGGGATTTGTGATTAAGATTTTCTTGGCTTTGAGAACAGCTCTGCTCTTATGTTATCTTTGAAAACATTATTGGATGAATAGACTTAGAATTTGTTTGCCTCTTAACCACTTCCTGGTCTTTGGGATCACTCTGTTTGGTATAGCTATTTGAGTTGTAGTTTTGTAGATCATAATCTCTTTTTAAATCTTATCACCTTCATCAACTTCTGTGTTTATAATGCCTCAATCGTGATAGAAATGGGACTGGCCTAAAACTTAAAGTTATCTTGGAACCATTAGAAAAAAAATAGTGTTCACTTGTATTTTCCTCATTGGATTAACTCAGCTATTGTCTATATTTTGTTTAGGAATAATGAGTCTGTATATCTGTATGAAAAATATTCCATCAATTTTTTTTCTAAACTTTTAAGGAAGGGAAACCTGAGCCTGTGTTCAGGAAAGCAAATTTAGTAATGTAATCATAACAAAATTGGAAACAAAAGTTATTTTGATGTGTTTCATTTGTTGTATGATTGTTGTGCTGCATTGTAATTAAGCTTAAATTGCAAACTGTTCATGTAAATTGTTGTAATTAGTAATCCTTGGTCATGATTTCCTTATCCTTAAAATGAAGGAGTTGGGAAATGGCTTTCTAATTCTAGATCCTTGGATTTCTTTATTTTACCTGATGGAAGGTGGGAATTGAGTGAAGAAATTAGTTCAAATCTTGTGAAGATCCCTGTATCCTCTACTTTCCCCAGAGATTTCTTTTTTTTAATAAAGCACACTACCTACTCATCTCTCCTGAAAGACTATGGGCCAAGGTAGTAGAAAGAGAAAAAGAAATGTCATCCTTAAGTGCTTTGTTTCCACCAAAGGAAAGGGTAAGAAAAGGGAAAATAAATAAGGGAAAAGGCATTTCCCTTTGTAGCATTCTGATGTTTAATATGCATAGTGTATAGCTACTTCCTAATTGCAATAGAAAGTAATACAAAAACCTTAATCTTGAACTTTTACTTTGAAATCTCATTTTGAAAGAGATTTAGATTGAAAATAATATTCCTGGGAGGGTTAAGTAGTGTCCTAATGAAGGAATGGTAGTTTTGAAGTTTGGAGGTGAGAAAAGAACTATTTTGTTATAGAGTGAGATAGAAGAGTGGATCTGATGTAATAGAATATTTTCATAGCCAGTGAGCCAGTATAAGGACTCAGGTGCTAGAGAAAAAAAGGGAATAGAAGTCAATTGCAACTGTCATGTTATTCTTTTCAGATTTTTGTCTTTCTTTCTCCACTTCCCATGATCATACTATGAGGGGAAAAAGAGACAGATTGACTTTTCTCAAATCAAGAGTAACAACTTATTTTTTCTTTCTTTTTTCTCATTTTCTCACCAAACCAGTGATAGCTCCATGTTTCTGTGTGCTGGTTCCATGGCAAAGTAATCCTGAATAGTGAAACCTGGCAAGAAGGATAAGCTATGTATTGTCAGTCAATTAACAAATACCTAGTATGTTCTGGTAGTCACTAGGGATACAACCAAATGAAAAAAAAATCACTTCCTTCAAGGAACTTCCAATGTAGCCTGGAAAGACTGGTACATATCTAGATATGTATATATAAAAGAGTTACAAAGTACTTTTTGAAAGGGGGACACTAGCCTCTGAGGAGATTTGGAAAGCCCTCTTGTGGAAAGTGGTACTTGAGCTGAACTGAAGTAAACTACAGATAATAAAAGATGGAGGTGAGGAGTATGAATTCTAGCCAAAGGGAACATTGGTGAAAGATAAATTGATTAGAAACAGCAGAAATAACAGTTTGACTAGACTATGGGGTTCCTCAAGGGGAGTGATATTACCTAAGGCTGTAATAATTGGTTGGGACTAGGTTGTAAAGGGGCTTTAAATGCCAAATAAGATCACTATATTTGATTCTGGATATGATAGAGAGTCACTGAAATGACATCAATACATATTTATTGCATTGTGACATCAATACATATTTATTGTCTGTGATACAGATACTATTATTGTAGGGAAACAAAAAAGTATGGTTACAATTTAGGAAAATTAGTTTTTCAGTTGTAAGAAGGATGCATTTGGAGGGGAAAGATTTGAAGTAAGGAAACAATTGTGAGATTATTATAATTGTCTTGGCAAGAGATGATAAATGTTTGAGTTTCTTGGTAACTTTGGGAGTAGCAGGAAAATATTGAATTCAAGAGATACCTTAAAGGTAGAAATGATAAAAATTTGACAAATGAGTGGACTGGAGGAGTCAAAGATTATACCACTTGTCATGTGTCTAAAATGACTGGAATGATGGTGGTGCTGCTTATAGAAATAGGGAAGTTGAGAAGAATGTTGAGTTATAGAAATAATGATAGCTAGTATATTAGATTTTAAGATTTTCACAATATTTTATTTTTACTTATTTATTTTTTGCTGAGGCAATTGGGTTAAGGGATTTGCCCAGGGTCACACAGCTAGGAAGTGTTAAGTGTCTGAGGGCAGATTTGAACTGGAGACCAGATTTAAACTCAGGTCCTCCTGATTTCAGGGCTAGTACTCTATCCACTGCACCACCTACCTGCCCCTTCACAATATTTTAGAAATATTTTCTCATTTGATGCTCAGAGCTACCCTGTGAGATACTTACTATCATATCCATTTTACAGACGAGGAAAGTGAGATTGAAAGGTTAAATGATTTGCGTAAATTCACATAGCTTATCTGTGTTTGAGGCAAGATTCAAATCAGTTTTCCCAATTTCAACTCTTGACACTTTCTCCACTAAATCTCTTAGAAGAATAATGAATTATGTTGCAGACATTAAGAATTTGAGGTGGTTATGAGACATCCACTTCTAATGAATTGAGACTCAGGAGAAAGTTTAAGTCTGTGAGATTCTGGCTTGGTGATAACTGAACCCATGAAAACAAATGAGATGGCTAGAAGAGAAAAGATAGCCCAGGGCAGTCTTGAGTTAGGGGACATGGGACAAAGGCAAAACCAAGAGAAAACACCAATGAGGAAAACATCAGCTGCTATGGATATCAAAAAGGCTAAGGAATGAGAAAAGGCCATCAGATATGGCAATTAAGAAATCATGGGTAACTTTGGAAAGAGTGGTTCTAAGTGAATGATGACATCAGAAACCAGATTGTAGAGTGTTGAGAAGTGAGAGCAGAGAAAGTAGAGATGAGCATAAACAGCTTCTTTGAGGAATTTGACTGAGAAGGGAAGATAAAAGATCATACCTTGCAGGGATGACTGAGGCTAGTGAGGGTTGTTTTTTCAGGTGGAGGGGACTTGGGCATGTTTGTAAGTAATCTGGGAAAGAACCATTTGATAGGGAGACTTTGAAGATTAGAGGGAGGGAGGTATGATACTGCAATCTGCTGGAGAAGAGAGGAGAGAATAGGGTCTATAGTAGTACATATAAGAGTTGACTTTAGTGAGAAGACCCTCATCTCAGCCAGTTCATCAGAGACTGGAATAAAGGAGGAGATAGTGGAGAACAAATCAAAGGATTTTGAGGGGAAGAGAGATCATGGCTAATGATAATACGTTTCCTCAGCAAAGTAGGAGGCAAAGTCTTTAGATGTGAGTGGAAAAAAGGAGGTGCTCAAGACTTATGGAGAAAAGAAGTCATAAGAAAGCCACTTTGGGAAGGGAGATAAGAAATCAATTAGGATAAAATGATTACCTTGCTGTAATGAGGGTCCAGTTGATAATAGATAACATAAATTTAGAATAAATGCTGTTCAGCACTGTTTGTGTAAATTTTTCCAGCTTTATTTAATAGCACTAAAAAAGGAATAAGCAAATGGAAAGAGTAGTCCAGAGTTTGAGTTTGGCAGTGCTGGAATGGCAATGGAACTAAGAACTAAAAAACTGAAGAGTAGAATTTACTGTAGAATTGAATTGGGCAGCTAAAGGGTTTAGACTAGGAAGAAAGGAAAACAATGCTAGAACTATTTATGACCTGGGAAAGGACTAAAGAATGGAACAAATAGAGATCATGGTCAATATGAAAATTAGGTTTTGAAAAAGACTTAAGATGTAGGGAAAGATAAAATGTTGGGAGATAATGATCTGATAAAGAAATTTCAGAGTTCTTGATCACAGAGGTAGAACATTTATTCATAATAGTGTAATCAAGACTAAGACCATTGTCCTTCTATCACTGAAGTGGAGAGGAGGAATAGATTATAGGAGATGAATAGATTGAAGAACTATGATGTAGAATGTTTGAGGGAATATTAACATATATACTAAAGTTCTTAATAGAAGGGCAGTAGTTGATATTATGAGGAAAACTGTTAGCCAAATGAACTGTTTGGGAACAAAGGAATTTCTTAGAGGTTGATAGATAACAGCTCCCCTGATAAGGATTTGGTGATAAATTAGGATACCATGAACATCAGAAAAAAAAGAAGTTCTGAGTGATGGTGATAGAAGAAGGATCTGAAAATGGTGATGGGTAGCAAGATGTATTCTGTCTTTCTTTTTAGGACCATTGTGCTGGGGGATGGGAGAAAATATGAAAAAAAGCTCAAGGAGTTCTGGAAAGAATGACCAGGGATGCCAGTGTCATGGGGGTAGTGGAGGCAGGGATAGGAGGTCAGTTCTGTGTGAGAACCAGAAGATGGAAGAAATACAAGAAAAAGATTTTGTTAAATATGGAATGGGAATTAAGAGGTAGGCAGAAATGGGGTGTGTTATTGGAAGTGAAGATTTGAGGTAAATGGAGAAATGGCAGAGGAGGCTGGCATGGGAAAATTATCTCTTTGGTGATTGGAGTGTATGTGTATGTCCATAATTGATAATATTAGTATATTAGACACATCAATTAGAAAATATAGATTACTTGTAGTTGCTGCTTACCATCCTATACATCTATATTTGGAACTTTGGGTAGTTTAAACATTATCTGTGGACAGAGATAAAGTACCAACCTTTGGAATTAAGGATGAAGGTAAATGGGATATCATGGAGAAAGATTTTCAGATCAAATAGAAATATAGAGACAACCCATGTAATAGAGATATTGGTTTTTAACAGTGAGAAACCAGACATCAATTAAGTTGTAAGAGTAAGCTTAGATATCCACTAGAGGATGCTTAGGTACTGAATTGAGAAAATAGAAAATAACTATGAGAGATTAGGTTTGATTGTCTTTAGGAGTTGGTAAAGCTTCTTTAATGACTTTATATTTATGGAAACTGAGGCCTTTTTAAAAATAACATTCTACTAGTGTTTTCAAATGGCTTTAAGACTTGGGCCATAACAATCTCCAAAGAACTAAAAATATATGTGCTGAGGCCCATAGAGAAGTACATGCTGGTTGTGGGCAGGTTATAACAGAATTGGTAAAGAATTATGGAGAATGGAAGCAAAGATTTTATAGTCTGGCCATATGTTATCAAGGATGAGGGATGACAGGTGGCTAACAGTGCTTTACAGGTATTCTCCTGAGATATGGGACAAAATGAAATCCAGTTGGCATTTTAGGCAGAGTTCCTGTGGCAAAGTTTAGGAAGTTGTTCAGAATAGACAAGGAATGGTTGGGTTTCCATCTTCATTGGAGAGAATACTATCATCATTGGTATCACAGATCCGTTTTAGACTTTTTATGCTTGTCTGTATTAAATAGTTGTAAATACTGTTATCCAGGATTTTGTGTTTGTTCACAGTTGAACTTAAATCTGTTTGGATTAATTTCTCAGCTGTTTATCTGTCGAAGAATCTTTGAAGTTGTTAAAGGAACATGCTATTCTCTGGACTCCTCTTGGCTTTTAAGTGCAAATGTCCTTTCCCGTGTAATGGGAACATACTGCTCTTTCAACATCTTTGGCTCCCTTCCCTTACTCTTCAACCAGCCCTTCTTGACTTTTAAATCTGGGGTCCATGAACTTTCAAAAATATTTTTTAGGACTGTATGCCAATATAGTTGTTTTCTTTTGTAAGTTATGTGCTTTATTTTATGTATTTAGAAACATTATTCTGAGAAAGGAGTTTATTGAGAAAATGAATTCAGGACATAGAAAAGATTCAAGAACACACATTATATATAGGTAGATCTTTGGTCTCCTATGTTTTTCCTGGTATTTTTCTCAGACATATTCATATATCAGTTTCTTCGGTTAGTCTGACTCACTTGGTCTCTGGTCAGTGGTTTCTTCATGTTTTGCATCAACTGCACACTTATTATTTCAGGTTAACTGATATTACTAACCTAAGAACATTATCAGAATTGAAGATTCAAGTGAGGATATAATAGCTATTTTTGAAAGGTTTGAAGATCTGCTATATATTTGAATGATTATACTTACTCTGTTTGGTTCTAGGAAATATAGTTATGATCAATAGATAGAAGCTGAAAAAAAGGTAGATTGAGGATTGATCTAAGCAAAATCTTACTAACAATGAGAATTCTCTGAAAGTGGAATAGGCTGCCCCTTCCTGGAAGCTCTGTAAGTTTACAAGCTAAATCCCATCATATTGTAGACATTATTCCTGCTCAGGTAATTGTTGGCCTCTCTTAATTTTCAGTTTACTATACTTAAGATCCACAACATGACATCAATCACAAGCATCAGCCTCTGAGAGGAAAAATGAACCCTACAGCAACTATTGCTGGCAAGGGAACAAAAGTTTTGAATCCTATTTGTACCTTTGTTCTCCTAAGAACTCTCCCTTGCCAAATTATCTTGCATTTTATATAAACTTGCATGCAAATACTGTTTCACTTTTGTGTTTGTCTTCTTAGTGCCTAACCAGGTGTAGTATGTGCTTAATAAATGTTTCATGATTGAGTGGTAAAGGAGGTCATAGATTTAAAGCTGGTAGGTTCATCCACAGAAGGACATTGGAGTTGGAAGCTGGGGACTATCACTGATTTACAATTTGCTTGATTTTGTACAAGTCACTTATTCATTTTAAACCTCAGTTGTTAATGGAGATGTTTTCTTTGGTCCCTTCCAGCTTTCTATCTGTGATTCTTTGAACCCCCTCTACCATCCTGTAACTAAAAATCCCCAATCTCTTCATAGCCACTCTCACAGATTAGGAAAATGAGTGATGGGACTATATTTCTGGAAGTGTAAACTTAAAAGTTGCAACTCCATTGCTAATTTTTTGGATGGTATAATGAGAAAATGGAACCTAATTGGATTCTTGGCAATTAGATTTTTTTTCTTTCAGTTATCTACTACTTTACAAACAGTATCTCATTTGAATCTTCTACCATCCCTGCAAGGCAAGTACTACAAGCATTATTAAAATCATTTTACAAATGAGAAAACAGAAAAATTGACTTGGCTGTAGTTACATAGGTTAGAAATGTATTGTTCCAATACTATATGATGATCAATTCTGATGGACGTGGTCATTTTCAGTGTTGAGATGAACCAAATCAGTTCCAGTAGAGCACTAAGGAACTGAACCAGCTACACCCAGCAAAATAACTCTAGGAGATGATTATAAACTATTATATAGAATTCCTAATCTCTCTATAATTTTGTCTGCCTGCATTTTTTAAAAATTTCATTCACAGGCTAATTGTACACTATTTCAAAGTCTGATTCTTTTTGTACAGCAAAACAACTGTTTGGACATGTATACATATATTGTATTTAATTTATACTCTAACATATTTAACACGTATTGGTCAACCTGCCATATGACGGGGAAGGGGAGGAGAGAAGGAGGGGAAAAATTAGAACAAAAAGTTTGGCAATTGTCAATGTTGTAAAATTACCCATGATATACCTGGTAAATAAAAACTATTAAAATTAAAACAAAAAAATAAAAATTTGGGGAAAAAAAAGAAAAGAAAAAAAGCAATGTAATGTTCCTACGTCTCCCAGACTTCCCTGACTTAAAGGCTTTCTACTCTGGGCTGTCTTCTGGGCAGAAAGAAGAAAGTTCTTGGGCACGAGGAAATGATTTATTTATTTTTTCCTTTGTATCTGCATTTTGTTTCATAAAATAAAATATTGGTGGGATCCAAAACCAAATAAACACAATACCTCTTGTAGATTGTGGAAATACACTTGTGACCCTGAGAATCCAAAAGTCATTAAAACTCAAGTAAACTGATCTCTGTGGAGACAACTACCCATGTTTCCAGGACAGTATAGGATGTCAGCATAGAGATCAGAGTATATAAATTTCCGGCAAAATGTAGGTCAGCATCCTTATGTCAAGAGCCTTTAATTCCAGCCTCGAGGAAGTAATTGGAAGCATTGTGTTTAAGCTGAGCCAGAACTGCTCAGTACTGGTTAATCCTCTAGTGTAGACCATCCACAGTTGTTCTTGGAGAGCCAGAGCATATGAAAGTATCACTGGAGGGTAGGGTAGGATTCATTAGCTACAGATTGGGACCAGGTCATCAGGATACCTTAGGGAGTCACTCTTCCTTTTTCTCTTAGTTTCTTTAGCATTCAATTATAGGACCATTTAGTCCTAGGAGAGTATAACTTTTTGGGAAAGGAATCTACTGATCTTTTGTCTGTCTCTGCGGATTGTAGGAGTAAACTAGAAATATAATAATTTCCACTTTGGGAAGCAGTGGGCCCCATGATTTGGAACATTTAAGGGAGGTCTTCGTGGCTTGAGTGAAGGAATCCTGGGAGCATAGAGGAGGGAAGGACAATTAGGAAAAGTGTCTAAGTCTGATGATTACCTTCCTCTCCCCCAACTGATTCCATAATTGACACTTCCAAATCAGGACAGGAACAGCAATAAGGGAAGGGCATTAGAGCAACACAACTCTTCTTTGTGCATCTTCCTTCTCCTTTTCCCCACAGAGACTTGGACCAAACCCCCTAAAACAAGACTGAGAAGGGCAGACCTACAACCAAGGGTATCATTAGGGAGCATTCATTGGTCATGATGGTTTCAAGCCATGGCAAGAGAAAGAAATCCCTATGGTGTGGAGAGGTTGCCAGATCTTGCTACATTATTATATTAAACTCTCACTGAAATTCTTGGGTTTATCTTTGCTCTATGCATTAGGAGACCTGGTGTTTTGTTTTTTTTAAATAATAAGCAGGAATGGAATCCTGCTTGGTGAGTCTTACCGGTTTCCCATCTCAGAAGTTTAAGGTAGTATTGTGTCTATCAGCTAGGAGACTTCTAGGATGAAGATTCCAAGTATAGAAGATTTTAGGTGTGATGAAGTTCTAGAAAGGAGGAAGAAGTATGGGATAAAGGCACGATAAAGGAATAAATGCTAGATATTGGAAAAAAAACTTTTTTTTTCCCCTGACAGTCACTGTAGTAATATAGTGACAGTTTTAGTAGGACAAGTGGTTGAGTGAATGGCTAGTATGGAAGACAGCCCCTTCTAATTTAATTCAAGACATTCTTATTAAGCAGCTACTTTATGCAGAACTCTTCATTACTGGGTACCCAAATGTGGAAAAAAAAACATATTCATTGCCTTCCTGGAGCTTACAATCTAATAGAATGCATACATATACAAATAACCACTTTGCAGAAAGGAACTGGATAAAATGCTTTATTATTTGTATTTGTAGACTGGGGAGAGGGATTTTCCTTTTGGGTGGAGGAAAATGGAACACAGTTTAGGAAAGATTGATGAAAATGGTTATCATTTGAGTTGTGTCTTGAAAGTATTTTAATAGGCAAAGATGCTTAGAGTTTTAAAAAACATGACAGCATGAAAGATGTAGGCTGGTGTGAAATAGTAAAGGGAATAATACAAATGGAAAGATAGTATAATCCTAGACTGAAAAGTATTCTTGGATTCTGGACTAAGGAATTTGAACTCTATTCAGTACTCAGCAGAGATTTATTGAGGGGATTTAGATGTAATATGATCAGCTTTATATGTAAGGAAGATTTACCTGGAGGCAGAGTGAAAAATAGGTTGGAGTAAGCCTGGATATGAAGAAAACATTTCTAGGAACAGTGTAGGTAGGAAGTTATGCTATGTTAGAGTAATGATATGATGAAAGAAGAAGAGCAATGATGTGATAGAGGGAGTAAAATCAACAGGATTTGGCAACTAATTGGATATAGGAGGTAAAGGATAGAGAATAATCCAAGGCCATCAACTTTTTTGCCTCTTCACGACAACTGAGCAGAGGAAAGAATAATTGTAGAGGATGAAGGAGAAGATTTAAACTCAGGAAGAGAGCTTTGGAGGAGATGGAGACATGATCACATTGACCCTGAATGAAAAATTAATGAAATTTGGTCTGTTTTGGAAAGGATATATCATAGATTTATACTAACTAGATGGATTTTTTTTTAACCTTGCCTACTTTTGAGATGCACAGTTGTAGTACTTTCCCTAAAACAACACTGATGTTTCTGCTTAACGTGCAGAGTAGAACTTTAGTGGAAGTTCATAATCCTGAAAAATAATGATCTTCTTACCTTTAATTCTGAATAATTGAAAAGTAAAGAGAAACATAACTGGTCTAAGAGGTAAATAAAAATTGTAGGAATCATTGGATTCATCAGGATCTTGATACTGGGTAGTTAATAAACAGTTATGGTTTTGTGACATAATATTAATGTATGCTAGATTGGTAGTAGGTTTTTTCAGTTTTTAAAAATTGGGGTAAGGAAACACTAAACATAGGGCAAGGTGAGTTTAATGTTATAGTTATTATTTTTTAAAAAATTATATGATGTTTAATGGTATGCACAGTAACGAGGCTGCATTGTACTTCAGTGTTATAAGAGTATAATTATATAGGGGTTGGAGAAGGATACTCTACCATCTCAGATCCCAACCCTTCTCTAACTTAGTAAATTATCTTCAAGAATTCATCAGCCAGTCTGCTGGTGATTCTCTCCAAACTTAAGCTGTCAAACTCAGACAATAGATATGTGCAATCTGTTGTTGGATTCCTCTTTAAAACAGTCTTAGCATAGTACTATTTTGTTAAATAAAATTTTATTTTATTTTCAGTTCTGAACTCTCTTCTCTGTCTTTCCTCTTCTTCAACCATTTAGAAGGCAGGAGAAACAAATTCTTGCATTAGTATTGTCCAAAAAAAGAAAGAAAGAAAAAGAAAATTTGCTTCAGTTTGCACCTTGGACTCCATAAGCTTTCTATATGGAGATAGATGTTTCTTCATGAGTTTTTTGGAATTGTGATTGGTCATTGTTTTGATTAGTTACTAATTCTTTCAAAGTTTAATATTTTTTTACATTACTGCTGTTACTATACAAATTGTTCTTCTGCTCACTTCACTTTGCTTCAACTCATACAAGTTTTCCCAGTTTTTCTGAAATCATCTTCTTCTTCATTTCCATTACATTCACAGACCAGGTTTTGTTTAGCCATTTCTCACTTTTTAAATGTATATTTTAAAACTAAAGAAAAAGAAAAGAAACAAAGAAAAAACAAAATAGAAAAAAACAGAGAAAGGAAAATCAAAACAAAACAAAAAATTGTTTGTGCCTAGCAGAACATGAGTGAGGATTCAAAATATGTAATAACAAAATTCCCATTTCAAGAAAGCATATATAATAGAAGACATTACATATTCTTGACTCTGCTTCCTTTTGGTTTATTCTTTTGTTTTCTGCTGTACACTTTTTTACTTTCTTCTTTTTTCCTTTTCATATCCCATTTCCCTTACCCCCATATCCCTCAGGTAGTCTACAGTTAAATATGAGTATATTTATATATATTCACACACACACACACACACACACACACACACACACACATATATATATATATATATATATATACACCTACATGTTTACATACATACACACATACACATATACACACATATTGAATTCTTTATTCTTTGCCTTTTTTTTTTTTTTGAGAATTTATTAGTGTAACCATCTTTGACTTTGGGATGGGGAGGTGGAAGATGGTGCCTCTGATTTCACATCAGCTCTCTTCTGACCTGAATCCCAAACTCTACCTCCACTCAAGATACGCAGCCAGCAGCATCCCTGCCCCACTTCTGAACTCACCTGGCTTGCTAGTTTCTTTTTGCCCAGGGTACAGTTGGGCCTGGAATTCTTGAACCACAGATGTTCTCTCAGTCTTCCTGGACTCAGATCCCCCATTCCCCACACTGTCTGGAAGTGAAAGTTCTTGTGGTTCAGATTGAGACTACTTCTAAATCCAGCTCTCCTAGAGTTCCCTACTTGTTTCAATGGAGCTAACCTGCAGGTGTTTACACTTTACATTGGTGAAACCCTATTCCTGTGCTTTTTCTATGGGTATTCTCAAGTTGTCCAAGGAGGGCCCCTGTTCTGCCCCAAATATTTGTGTTTTTTTTTTTTTACCTGTCTGTGTTCTCCTTGAGGCACAATTTTGTTCTGTTGGTAGGGGAAATCTGGAAAGCTTGTAATTTTCTGACCATTTTCTTTTCAGTCATTTCCCCACTGACTTGGTATCTTCTTCACTCCTTGCTTTCCTGTGCCAATTTTTTGGATATAAAAAAAATGTCAAAACCTATTGGTTGGTATGCCTGCTTCAAGACTCTCTCCTTTCTAATCAATTGCCAAATTGATTTTCCTAATGTTCAAGTCTGACCATTTTCTATCCTCACTCAGTAAGCTCCAGGTCATTCTAGGATCACAAAATTCTCAGTTTCAAATACCTTCATAACCTAACTACTCCCCAGCTCTTTGATATAGTGAAGAAATTCTGCTTCTCAATGCTGATAATTTTCCCCTGGCTATCTTCCATGTTTTCTTTTTCTTATCTTTGCCTTTGACTTCCCTGGCTTCAAATCTTGACTAAAATCCCTTCTTCTACAGGAAGCCTTTCAAAATCCCTCCAAATTCTCCTGCCTTTCTTTTAATTATTTTCTAATTATTCTGTATATAGCGTGTTCATAATGCACATTTTTAATGAATCCTGTTGGGAGAGAAAAGTCAGAACAAAAGAGAAAAACCATGAGAGGAAAAAAAAAGAAGTGAACATAGCATGTGCTGATTTACATTCAATTTCCATAGTACTATATGTGGATGCAGATGATGTTTTCTATCCAGTTTATTGGGATTGCTTTGAATTGTTTGTGCATATTTCTTTGTTTATTCCCCTTCCCCACTATGTTGTGAGCTCTTTGAGGGCAGGGACTGTTTTTTGTGGGGAGAGGGATTTGCTTCTGTTTTCATTTCCAACATTTAGTAGGGTACTTGAAAGGAACAGGATCTCTACTTGTACAGATTTAGAGAGCTTAGAATTGTCAGTAAATGTATATTTATTAAGAGCCTACTAGGACCCAGGCATTGTGCTAAATGCTGGAGGACTTTTAAAAACTTTAAAAAATGTCTAAAATCCTTTTAGACATCAAAAATGAATGAGTTGTCGAACCTGAAAATGTTTAATTTGTTTAATTTGATCTGGATGGAAAATTAAGGAGCATGAACCCAGACTGGTTGTTTGTCATGTGAGATTATCTTGACCTAGTTAAGTCCAAAAAAGATTCTTTATGAGAGGATTGACAGGAGATGATGACTTGTCCATAGAAGCTTATGAAAAGAAGCTACAAAGATCTAGGGAAGTCTTAAACATCATTGGTGGAGGGAATATACACATATTATATGTTAGTTTCCCCACAAAATTGGTTACTTGGATTTTTAAACTTAAACTATAGTTTATTCAGGCAATCTATTCATATAATGTCATTAATTATTCAGATATAATTAAAAGTTTTGTAATGTGTAATGTACTGTAAGTTCCTTGAGGACAAAGACTATTTCTACTTTTTATTTGTGTTCCCTGCTTTTAGTAAAGTCTGTGGCACATACATTTGCTTAGTAAATGGTCGTTGATTTTATTGGTTTTTTATTGCTGTAAACAGAATCTGTAGAAATTGAGCTTTCTTTTTAGCCCTTTGACATTGTAATGTCAAATTAGATGTTTAGATACCCCCTAAAATTTTGCTACCTCAACTGCTGTGAAGCTGATTTAGGGTTCTTAGAGAACTTTCTTCATGAGGATAGCCTTATGTGTAAATCTAATATAAAGAGCAGCCTAGCTTAGTTTCAAGAAGGTTTTCACCAGAAGTTGGCCAGTAGGTGATATTATTTTTTGGGGGAGGGAAAGGATAGCAGTGGAGCAAAAGAAACATTGTCGAAGATATTAACATCTGCCAAAGGGATTATAATTCTTGAAGGGAATACACATACTGGTGAAATAATGGATTTTTAGAGAATGAATATCAAACAAAAATAACAAGTGACCATCAATACAGAATTGTATTTCTTAGAACTGAAAGGGACATTGGAGATTATCTAGTCCAACTTCTTTTAACAGATGGGGCAATTGAGACCCAGAGAAGTTACGTAAGTGATGTACAAGTACTAAGTAAGCCATAGAACTAAATGACTCAGGCAGGTCTTGAATCCAGATGAAGTGCTTATTTGCTTCTACATTAAAATAAAACCAAAAAAAGTTATGTTTTTTGGACTACAGAAGACGTCATTTTCTGAACATAAATATGCATGTTCCATTTTGTTTTCTGACACTTTCGTCTCCTTTCTCCCACTTTGGTGGTTTTTTTTTTTTTTTTAACCTTTATGGATTTGTGAAAAGTAGCATTTTTGACCATCTTGGGACAAGCACTTCTATCCATTAATTTTGTGGTCTTTGAGATTAAGAACATGAAACAGATATGTTCTTTCATATACTATAGAAAAAAAGTAATTTTTATCTGGTAATCAGTGATAGTAGTGAGAGGCTTACAAAGACCTTGTCATCCTAGAGGAAGGATAGTGCAGTGGAATCCCAGCCTGCTTTCCTTTGCCAAACATCTGAATGTATTCTAGATTCCGTAATTCTGTAACATTTGAATGTACTCTCCAAATCAGGTCATAATTCAGTCTTTGTTTTGCAATCTAGTCAAATACAATAGCTATGATGTTATCACTTGTATTTCTGGCACAAAAACTTAAACTCAAGGTATTAGATCATCATGAACTGACAGAATTCTTATCAGTTCTTAATAGTCTTTCACTTTTCTTTTTATTTCAATAAACATGAAATGCTTATTGTCTGTAAAGCTCTGTATGTGCTAGAGTGAGGTATGATACAAAGACAAATGGGAAACAGTGATCATAAAGAACTTGTTTTATTTTATTTTATTTTGGTTATTTGAATCTCAGATAAATGAGCTTTGATGCATTGATTTCTAAAAAAATTGGCTTTATGTGTTTAAGGGTATTCTTTGAACATAGAAAACATCCTTAAATACAGAGTTCCTTTTACTTTAGGATACTCTATTACTGTTTATGGAAAGGCTTCTTTATTTTCTCATGAACCCAAAGCTAATTGAAACAGTAATTTCCTACTCCATTGACTTTTATTAGATAATTTCATTGTCAGCCTTTGATTTTTCTTTTTAAAAACTTAATTCAATTGACTTAATTTAATTTAAATTAATTTATTTCTTAATGCACATAGTTAAAATATGAATAACTTTTGTTTTACAATTTAGCTTCTTTGTAAATCTTCTGAAAGGGTCCCATCTTATTAAATTATTAAGAAATAAAGTTTAGTTCATACATTCTATTTTTCCCATTGATTTTTAAAATTGTTTTTACATCACATAATACCCTAATATTGGATTACTCCCTTATCTCTTTATTTAGTTCTTATTGCTATGCTGTTGAATTAAACTAGAGAAGATGTTTCTTCCTCTATAGAAGACCATGATGGTTCTATCACAAATTTATGTTTCATAGTCTCAATTGGGGTCTCACTGCAGGAAGGCAATTCTTTTACAATTTCCTAATTGATTAAATATCATACTTGTCCTAGCAGCTCTTTTCTCATTTCTCTTCTGCTCTCAAATAATTCTCATTTTATTTGACCATCCCTTCAGTCATCTAGTTTACATGCCCTTCTCCCCTCTTAACATAAACAGTACCCATTTGGTTCAGGCCTTCATCCTTTCATACCTAGACTATTGCAACAGCTGCTGGTGGATGTTTCTTTCTCAAGCCTATTTCCACTCTAGTCAGTCACTAAATGTTCTTCTGAAAATACAAATTTGACTGTTACACCTTCCCCTTTCCCCTACCCAGTAAACTCCAGTGGTTCTCCATTATCTTCAGGATCAAATATAAGTTCCTTTGTTTGGAATTTCTATACTGTTCACAGTTGGGTGTTCTCTATCTTTCCCTATTTCTTGAAGTTTATACCCTATTAATAAACTCTATGGTCTAGCCATAATGGCCTAATTATTATTGCTTACGTGCGACATTCCATTATCTGCATCTTTGCCTGTCTCCCATCTGTGAAGTCTATACATTTTTAATCTTTGTCTCAGAATCTTGAGATCCTTTTAAGATTCTTCTCAAGCACCATTTAAAACAGAAGACTTTTCCCAGTCCCTTATGCCCTTAACCCTAAATGATTTGGGATTACTTTCCATTTATACTATATAAATCTTGCATGTTCATAATTATTTCCCAGGGTTTGCCCTATTTACATGGGATAGCTCTGAGATCAGGAACAATATTTATGCCTTTGTAGCTGTTGTGCTCAGTACAATGCCTGGCACATAGTAAGTGCTTAATAAAAACTTGTGGACATTAATATCTGAATATACCACTCCCTTCTCCCCCATCCATCAAGCCTTTTCCTGTAACAAAGATTTGTAAAAATGAAAAAAGAAAGTTCAACAGAACCAACTAACATTGTGGATTTCAATTAACATGCAACATTCCACATTTTTGATTCTCTGCCTTTGCAAAGAAGGTAGGGAAGGAAGCATGTTTTCTCAAATCTTTTACAAAGGTAAGCTTAATCATAATTACATGATGAAAATTTTATTTTAAAAAATCAATAGAAAATTTAACTTCCAATTCAAATGTACATTGCTCATTTTTCTCAAATTATGAATATTTGGAGTAGATTAATTTATATATGTAGATTTGTTATAAACTTTGCAATTAAGTTATTCATAAATCATTTGACTAGAAAGTAATTATTTTTTTGAGAAATACCTTAAATAAAAGTGCACAAAGTATATAACAGTATTTTAAAAAAAAACTGTTGATAAATTGTCTTAACATATCACAAACACTTTCATTATTCTTTCCATTAAATATCCTCTACAATATAGGAACTCTAAAAAGAATTAAGTAAAAGAACATAAATGAATAATTATTACTAATAAAATGCACAGTTAGGTAGTTTTCTGTTTTATAAAAGAAAGGACTGATATATTCTTTATATGTTACTACCAAATATGTCCAGTGTTTAAGTTTTATTACTTATTATAGCTATGTCAATATTTTTCAATAATTTTAACTAATTGTTAGTATATGTTAGACTATATATTATATGTATTAAATATGTATTAAGCAATATATATGTATATTGTGTTGCTTTATTGTAAGTTTCAGCAAATAAAATATTTTAAACTCCCCCATCTTTGGTAAAACTTAATATAAGGTATTGTCTTCTCTTCTGTTTCAAAGCATCTATAAAAAGATAGTTGAAGTGTTTTTTCACAAAATTAATTTCCTTTTCTCCACATATTTATCTCTTTGATATCTCCTGGACATTATTAAACTTCATCAATCTTGACTTGCTTGCATGGCATTTTTCTGTTTGTGTTTTGACTAAGGCTTGCTTATAGAATTTATGCTTGGGAAGTGGTATAATGTTTATTATATAGAAGACTTTTTTGTGTATGCTGGAAACATCATCCAAATATCTATTTGGTTATCTAAGTGGCATTTGGAAATGCTTATTTAATTTAACATATTCAAATCATAAGTTTTCTCTCTGAATAAAATATTTCCATTCTCAGTTGACTTTACCTTTTTGCTAAGATGGACTGAGTTAAGTGTTTGGAAAAGTTGTAAAGCATAGTAGCTTGCTTGCAATAAACAAGGCTTGGGTTAGATATATAGTTCTTTGAGTACTAGGAGATTGAGAAACATTGACGATTTGAGAAAGGGGAATGACTGTGGGGGCAACTTCCTGGGGTGGCTTTGGAATCAAGGACAGATGCAAAGGGAATTGGCATTGCCAAAAAACCCCAAAACTGTAAGGAAGTAATAAGAATATTGATGTAAAGGTTTGGGTATACAGAGTGGCTTAAGGCAAATGGCCTTAACTTTCTCAGTAAAGTGAGAATTGATATGCTAAACTGAGGGAATGGTGAGAAAGGAGGTGGAAGTTTGAGGGGAAAAGAGGATTTGACATAGTTTCTGTGACAGTGAAACAGGGAATCAGCTAGGAAGGAATAAGAGGATTGCCTTGTTGCAGTGAGGAACTGGTTGAAATTGTATAGCATACATTTTTCATTAGCATCATCTTCAGCAGCAGGAGAGGTTTGGAGGAAGCACTTGATGGGAGTGATCTAGGATTATGGTTGAGCAGCAACTGAGCAGCAGTAGGAAAAGATGGTGAAGGACTCAATAATAGAGAACTGTGTAGAGTTAAATTGGCTAATAGTCATAGTGAGCCTGGAAAGGGAGGACAATGAAGTCCAAGACGTAATGACTGAGAAAGTACTGAGGATTTGGAAGTTTTGGAGGTTATGATGAGGATGATTGTAGGTTTAGTGAGGGATATGGAGTGATAGAATGATAGAAAGTCATGATTACATAGGGAAATTCCAGAGTTTTTGAATAAGGAAATGGAACATTTTGGGGAAATAGAATGGAAGAATAGGTCCTGGGATTTGAGGAGGTTGAGGAACTGGGAATTTAGGATGGTTGAGGACAGATTAGCATTGATGTTGAAGACCATCAAGTTAAGAGTTTTTGGAGGAGAGCTACTGAATTCCTTAAGAGAGGAGTCAGAAGGGCCTAGAGGTTGGTTGATAAGGTCCATCATGTTCTGTATAGGATACAAAATATTAACAAAATAAAGCAACAGAGGTTGTTGAGAGATGGAAAAAAATTGGGAGTTATAGCAGTATGTACAAAGCTTTCCAACGCTTTCTTTAGGATCAGGATGTTGTGGGGTGTGAGGGAAAGGAGAGCCAGGGCAAGAGAGGATGGTTAAGAATTCAGTGAGAGCAGAGAGGAACAGGTTTGTAATGAAAGGAAGTTTATCCATTTTGAAACAGGAATTACAGCATATATTGTGTAAGGGATAGAAAGATGGAAAGCAGGACATAGGATAAGATAAGATTTAGAGAAGATGTAGATGAGATAATGAGACGTGTGGGAGAAGAAAAATTTGCTTCTTGATAATTGGTGATTTACATAAAGTTAGGGATAGTAACAGGTGTTAAAAGTGTTTTAACCATAGGGAAAATAAGTGGGTAGCAGTGGTTAGCAGCTGAATTTGAAAAACTGGATCTTTAGAGCATTATGTGGGTGGCAGGTGAATTGGAACACCATAGTTTTCACAGAAGGGTGTTGTGGAACAAAGTCAGTAAATATTTTTCATGTGCCTGCTACATGCCCTGCACTGTGCTAAGTGCTGGAATCGATAAAAAAAATCCCTGATCTGATGTAGGAGGGATGTAATGGGGAGAACAACATACAGAGAACTATATGCAAACAAGATATATATGGAGGAAAAAGATAAGTGTAGAACAAATTGGGTAAATCACAAAGGGGAGACTAGCATTAATGGGGAATTTGGATCAGCTTCTTGTGAAGGTGAACTTTTAATTGGGACTTGAAGGAAATCAGGAGATGGAGATGGAGATGATGAAGGAAAGCATTGTAGACATGGGAAACTGCCAATGAAAATGCCCACAGTCAAGAGATAGAGACTGTTATTTAAAGAATCACAGAAAAAGACCAGTGTCACTGCCTCACACAATGCTTTGGTGGAGTAGAGTGTAGGAAGACAGGAAAGGTCTAAAAGGGCCAGGTTATAGAGGACTTTGAAAGTCAGTGTTTTGATCCTGGATACAACAGGGAACTATTAGAAATCATTGATTTGATGAGAGTGGTGAGAGGGCCACTCCAGCCCTTAGGAAGATCCCTTTGTCAGCTAAGTACATTAAAGTAGGAAAACAAAGCAGAAGGTTGTTGCACTGCATGATACCTCCTGACTGAGTAAGAGGCAGGATGGGTGATTACTAGAGTGGACTTATAGACCAATGAAGACCATGAAGAGTTTTTGATCTTTTAATTTGGTAAATCTTTTATTTGTAATAATTTTTCTCTATAGCAGGTATTTTTGTATATATGTACACAGATATTTAAAAGACAAGAAAGGAAAGTATACTATTAATAATAATTGTTTTATATATCTCTCAGATTTGCAAAGCACCTTATAAATGTTTATTCCATTTTATTCTCCCAAAATTTTTTTGAGAAAGATTCTTGAGGAATTTAACCTCATTTTACATATGAGAAAACTGAAATTGAGAGAGGTTAAAGGATTTGGTTTTAGTTTCAGAGGTAGAGTTTAAACTGTTATTTTTTCTGTTTCTAAATCTAGCATATATTGCTTAGTTGAAGAATCTAAAGTTTTTAATTTAAATTTTACAAATCCCTCAGTTAAACAACTAGCAACATGATAACTATGTAAAAACCCAAATTAACAAAATAAACTCAGGGGAAAATTGTATGTGAATATATTGTCTTAAAGAGGGGATTCTTAGTCTTTTTTTGAATTGTGAATACATTTTGTATTCTGGTAAAACCTATCAAATTCTTAGAATAATGTTTTTAAATGTATAAAATGAAATACTATCTACATTACAAAGGAAACAATTATGATGAAGACAATTGTAATTTCCACAACTTCCAATACAGTGTTTTGCATGTAGTAAATGCCTCCAAAAGTTTGCTGAATTAAACTGAATTTCCAATTGGTATTGTTCTGTCAAGGACCCTAACACTCCTATTGTTTCTCTTTATCCTCCAAAAAAAATTAAAACCTCAAGAGATGCCAATGGAGTGGATCTCTCTTTTAAATTTAGTATGCCCTAACTTGAGAAATGCATGGAAAAGCCATATTCTTCTTAAAAGGAGACAAATTAGTTTTGCCTTTTGTTTCTGAATGCCTAGTATGTAAGGACAATACTTTCCACATAGCATGATGTTGAATAAAAGTTTGCTGAATGGAACTAAGGAGAGATCTAAAAATAAATGAAATCCTGTATGAAACCTTTTATGACAGGGGTCCTTATCCTAAACTCTATTAAATTCTTTTAAAAAATATATTGATAATGATTATTTCAACATAATTGTTTTCTTTGTAATGTAGATAGTATTTCATTTTATACATTTAAAAACATTATTCTAAGAATTTGATAGGTTTTACCAGAATACAAAATGTATTCACAACTCAAAAAAGACTAAGAATTCCCTCTTTAAGACAATATATTCACATACAATTTTCCCCTGAGTTTATTTTGTTAATTTGGGTTTTTACATAGTTATCATGTTGCTAGTTGTTTAACTGAGGGATTTGTAAAATTTAAATTAATTTTTCGTGATAGGGGATATAGCAGGTATACAGACATTGCAAAATAGAATATGACAGGTGTTTATGAAGTACAAAGTGCTATAAAATTTTAGAGAAATGAAATAATTTTTAGAAGGGGAAGATTTCATAGAACTTCCAAATTTCCTTCTCCTTCCTAAAGTCCCTTCTCCAATCTATTTTTTCAATCTTCCTAAATAATCTTCCTAAAATATAGGTATTAACGGGTTTCCTGCTCAAAATAGCACTGAGTTATTTCTTATTATCTAAAAGTTCAAGTACAAACCCTTTAGCCTAACCTACCAGTGTCTCCACCAGATGGTTCCAGCGTTATTTTTATATTATTTTTGTCTACTCTGTTGTAGTCTATTAGCCATTCACCACTATTGTCCTGCATTCTCTTACCTCTAAGCATTTTCATGGATTCTCTTGTGGTATGCTGTATCCACATTTCTTCTGACTGTTGAAAGTCTAGATTATGTCCTACTTCCTTCATGAGACCTTTCTTGATCCATCCATTGTTCTTCCTTAAAATTTCCTCGTACTTTCTCTTTATTTTTATTCTATTCTGGCTTATTGTGTGTATATGTGTGTGTGTTTAAATGACACTCTCCTTTTAAAGGAAAAATATATCATACACACATATGCATGCATGTATATTATATACATAGACACGTGTGTTGTATATGTGTGTGCATATGTGTATCTCTGTGTATGCATGTACATATATACATACACATATGTATGTTGTTTTCTCCCTATTAAATATGAGTTCCTTGAAGGACAGTGTCTTTTTTAAAATTTCTGTACCCAAAGGTAGAAGCTATTCCTTGCCTGGAACTTAAGTCCATGAAATTAGAAAGCTTAAGATATAGTCAAGGAATAGTAGTTATCGGCAGGCTGTCTTTTATAGTTAAAATGTGCAGTGTTCTTTCCTATACATTTGAAAGCAATAGAGTAGATGGGTCCAGAATTTTAGAATCTGAGTAGGAAGTAATCTGTCATTTAGTCCAATTGTTGAATAGTAACTTCTCTTTACAACATTCTTGATAAGTGATTATCTAATCTTTATTTGAAGACTTCCATTGTTAGAGAACCCATGGATCCTGAGGCATTCCATTTCACTTTGGGACAACTTGACTCCTTTCCTTACATTGAACTTAAATTTGCCTCACTTCAACTTCTGCAAACTATTCCTATTTCTACTCTCTTGGGTTAAGGAAGACAATTCAATTAATTTTAATAAGCAGTTATTAAACATTCACCAAGGACAAGGCACTATATAAAGCTACTGAAGACAAACAAAATGAGGCAGCTCCTGCCCAAAATGAATTTACATTCTCTTTGTACACTAAGTCAACAGGAGCGCTATTAATGGGGAGGAAGCTGGAAAGGCCTCTGGAATAATCCTGATTGAGACCTGATCCTTGAAGGGTTCAAGGACTCAAGAGATCTGAGAGATAAGTATGTATTGCATTTCAAGAAAAAGATGCAATACCACATGTGAAGAGTAGCAAAGCAAGGCTATTTGACATTGTAATGTGTAAGTTAATGGAATAACATGGATTGTACATACCGCTATGTATGTACAAAGGAAATCAATTCAGAATAAATACTCTAGGGGATCAGGAGAGAAATTAGGTGGGATGTGATGTTTGAACTGTATGTAAAAAAGAATAGGGGAATTCTATGAGGAAGGGAGACGGGAATATATCCCAAGCATTGGAGAAGGCTGTTGAAAAGATACAAAGAGGAAAGATGAAGTGTCATGTATGAGGAATAGGAAGAAAGCCACTTTGACTAAACCATATAGTTCAGAGGAAGAATTATGCATACTGAGACCAGGACTGTAAAGCAGGACATAGGTGAGATAGATTTAAGGAAGATGGGGATGAGACTCCCAAAAGATTGGGAGTTGTGAGGTGAGAGTAATCTACTTCTCGATAGCTGGTGATAAATATAGAGACAGAGAGAGTAACAGGTGTTAAAGATTAAAGGTGTTAAAGGTAGTAGGTGAGTGGTTAGTAAATGGGGACACACTGAATTTCCACAGCATGGAGACAAGTGAATTGGGACCTTCTGGGTCTTCATACAAAAATGTTATGGGTCAAAGTCAGTAAGTATTTTTCATGCGCATACTACTATGCTATGCCATGCACTATGCTAAGGGCTAGGTATTTGTTTGAAAAGAATCCCTACTGTCATAGAACTTAGTGTAATGGGGGAAACAACATACAGAAAACTATGTGCAAGTCATATCTTTTGACTATTTATCAACTGGGGAATGACTTGTATTCTTATAGTTTGGACTCCTTAGTTTTCTGCTTTCCTTCTAATGTTGGCTGCATTGATTTTATTTGTGCAAAACCTTTTTAATTTTTTAAATCAAAGTTATCCATTTTACATCCTGCAATGCTCTCTCTTATTTGATCATAAATTCTTCTGCATCGATAGATCTGATGGGTAAACTATTACATGCTTTCCTAATTTGCTTATGGTATCTCACCCTTCAAGTCTAAATCATTTAATTCCTCCTATGTTATGGAGGAGTTAATCCCATTCACATTCACAGTTATGATTCTTAACTCTGAATTTCCTTCCACTCTACTCCCCCATCCACATTTGCTCTCTCTCTCTCTCTCTCTCTCTCTCTCTCTCTCTCTCTCTCTCTCTCTCTCTCTCTCTCTCTCTCTCTCTCTCTCTCTCTCTCTCTCTCTCTCTCTCTCTCTCTTCTCCCTGTCATCCTTTCCCTCTTCAAAATTTTTGCTTTTGACCACTACCTCCTATAATCCACCTTTCTTTCTAGTAGTCAGTCTTTCTCTTATCCTTTTTTTCTTACATCTGTTTGTAGAATAAAATAGATTTCTGTACCCACCTGAGTGTGTACTCTTCCCTCTTTGAGCTAATTCCAGTGACAATTAAGATTCAAGCATTGCCTGTGATCCTTCTCAAAAAGAGCTATAAAAACTCTTTCATAAGAGATAATTTACTTCATTCTACCTTCTCCCTTTCCATTTTCCCAGTGAATCCCTCTTTCTCACCCTTTAATTTTATCTTTTTTGTATATCATTCCATCATAGTTCACACCTATTTCCTCTATGTATATTCCTTCTAACCATCCTAATGATTGATTTTTATGAATCACAAGTATTATCTTCCCAGGTAGGAATGTAAACAGTTCAATCTTATTGAATTCCTTATGATTTCTTTTTTTTCTTTTTATTTACCTTGGTTTTTCTTGTCTTGATTTGAAATTCAGCTTTTCTATTCAGCTCTGGTTTTTTCATCAGTAATGTTTGAAAGTCTTCTTTTTAATTAAATGTCCATTCTCTTCCCCTTGGCTCCTTCCAGGGGGATTATACTACATTTAAGTTTTCTCATTAGGCAGTGGGAAATTTATGTTGATTAATGATCTTTTCATTTGGGTTTAGCTTTATCAAAGAGAGAGCCCTAAAACTACTGTTTATTCTAAGTATAAAACATGTTCTTCATTCCATTTTTTATTCTGTGTTATTAAAGTTTTTAGGAGTGAAATGAATTTAACTTCATATAGCAACATATTAAATTGTATGTGTTTATATGTAATGTTCCTCTATCTTCTAATCTAATTTTTAGCATCTGAAACAATTTTACCATTTTTTGAGAGATTACATGGAAAAACTTTTTGTTATAGCATTCATAGTAGTGTTTAAAATTAATGTATTACTTTAAGCAAGATTGGTAATTTTAATGTTAAAATAATTTTTATATTGATTTCTTGGGTATTTAATATGCATTTTGTTTTATATTTAATACATTTTATTCTTAAACTTTTTTTGCTTAATATTTCTCCCTTTCTTTTCTTTTTAGTTTGCAGCTGTAGGTGGTTAATTTCTAATCCAATGTGGGAGTTTGAGTTGAGAAGTCAAAAAAGTGCTCAAAGGATCATTGTAGTTGTACTGGGTGAGTTTTTATAATAGTAGCAATTATAAAAATGAAATTAGATAATTTTTAATTTGGTTATGTTGAAATTGGTTCTTAATGTTTTAATTAATGTTAAGAAAATCCCTATTTAAATATTCTTCCACAGATAATTAAAAAAATTTACTAGTCCAATTGTAAAACTTAACATAATAGAGATTAATAAAAACAGCCAAATCCCTTAAATATCCAATGACTTCTCTATGTTTTATTCTTGTGCTAAGTTATTTAAATTTATTTCTCAGCATAAAGCCATGGATTTTACTTTAAATATTTAAAGTCTTAATTCTAGAAACAGTTCATATGAGTGATCATTCACTGTTTTTCTCAACAGGTTGAAGAAACATGGATTCTTACAGAACTTTTGGCATCATTTTTGCTAGTTTTCTCATGTTTCAACTTCTTTTCCATGTTGTAAGTTCTTGGTTTTCGGCACAAGTAACCTCAGGTTTTAACAAACTAAGCCCCCAAAAGAAGATTGAATGGAATTCAAGGTAAAGTTTAAAAACTAGGTAATATAGTAAAATATTAAAAATCACAACAGATTATCACTTAAAACCAAAATATTTTCTTTATATTTTATTATGTTTTAAATTAAACTCAATTCATTTTTTATCAAATTACTTAAACATATTCCACACAAACAAAAAAAAGAATCATTTAATATTGATTAAAAGGAAGGAGAAAAGTGAATTGTGGAAATAATATGAAAGTTGTATAAGAAAAAAAATTAAAATATTCTTTAGTGAATTTTGACTTGACTGTCTCATTTTTAATATAAAATATTATGGCTCTAAAGCATCTCAATTTGGTACAGTGCTTTGTACACAGTAGATGTTTAATAACTAGCTTTTCAAATATTAATTTATTTGTACTTTCAATTATTAGCATCTATAACTACAAGAATATTACATGTTTTGCATTATTTCGATGAAAGTAATACTTAGGATAAAATCATTTCTAAAATTCCTCTTTTTTGAGGAGTGGGAAAGAGAGCAGTAAAAAATAACCATTTCATTTTAAGTTTGAAGGATGCTTGCCAAATGTCCAAGTTCTTTTTAGAAAACAGTTAAATCTTTGAGCTGAAGCTTTGATCTTTATTCTGATCAGAGATCAAGAATTTCTATTCTGTATTCATTATTCTCATGCTTTGGTTCATGCTATGGGGAAAAAAACCTACCTTTATAAAAGGGTTGGAATTGATCTAGCTAGTCATTTCATACATGCTGTGTGTATGGTAGGATAGAAATTAAAGGCAGAATTTGTTTTCTTTCTGAATAGTAAGTTAGATTTTAAATATTTCTTATGTCTAGCATTATAGAATGGGAATATTGCTTCTTTTACCTTCTTTCTTAAAATTGACTAGTGCGCAATAGTAACATTTTTTGAAAGATGTTTTAATAAAAATATCAGAATAATGCCTAAATATATATAAGAATTTCAAATGTAAATGAGTAATGGTGTTGGATGTGTTAACATAAGCAATCAAAGACTGATTTATTCATAGAGCTATTTCACTAGAAATGAAGAACATCAAAGAACCAAAGAAATTGAAACATTTTGAAAAGAATACTGAACTTTTTCTCGTGAAAGCATTGGTTTTATGTTGAAAAAACCTTTTCTTTTTTATATCCATCTTTTGCCCTTGTGTTTCTGTTTTTTATTCTTAATAAAGTGACTGATAGTGTTATTTTGGCTAGATAATTTTTCTGAGTCTTTGCTGTGTTCATATAGCATGTCGGTAATATCACATGAACCATCGATCTCATAGGTAGTTAAGAGGAAAATACTATCTTAAATGAATCTACTCTGTGCCAATCATTGTGCTAAGTGCTGGATTAAATGTATTAATGATGTTGTTCAACATATATTAAGCTTACCCTGTCTCTTATATCATGTGAACTTTTGGGGGAAAGAAAGACATGAATTTTAAGTAAGACAGTTTCTTGTCTTTGTGCCTGGAATGCATTTCCTTCTCACAACATTCTCCTAAACTCCCAAGTTTCCCTCAAAACTAAACTCAAATGCAAATTTCTACAAGTCTTCCCTGGTCCCCTGCTGCTAGTGCCTCGTCTCTTGTACAGTCCTAAGAATATTTTCATGTATTCTTTTTTTGGGGGGAAGGATTGGGGGAACAAATGGGGTTAAGTGATTTGCCCAGAGTCACATGACTAGGAAGTATCTGAGGTCAAATTTGAATTCAGGTCCTCTTGACTTCAGAGCCAATGCTTTATCCACTGCGTTGTCTTGCTGCCCTGATATATTATTATATATAGGCATGAATTGTCTTTCCCTCTCCTCCTCATAGAAAGTATTCTTCTTGAGGACATCAAATGTTCTGTTTAATTTCTTTGTCTTTGCATATTGAGTGCCAGCACAGTTAATGCCTGGCACATATATCTAATAAAATTTTGAAGAGTTATTGATCTTACAGTCCAGTAAGAAGTAGATACTAGTAAGCATGTATAAATAATATATAATATTAATTAAGTATATCAGAAAGAAGAATAAAACTCTCAGTATTTCAGGTAACTAAGACTACAAGTTAAGGACCAGGCTGTTTCATTGGAAGAACTTGAAGCTCCTTATATTTTTGAAATCACATGCAGGGACTAAAATATTCCTCTTTTCCCCTTATAAAAGGTGTGTGTGTGCACATCTTTCCTCCCTCATTTTCCTTTCCATTTAAGAAAAATTATTCATGTTTTCCAGTGTTTGTTCTCATCCCCCTCCTGCTTTTCTTCTTCTGCTGCTTCTTCATCATCATCTTCATCATTGTCATCTTCTGATGATATACCTCTTTACTAGAAGATTTTTCTCATGTAACAAATAAGTTCAGTCAAGCAAATTATATAACATATTTGCTATGTACGAAAATGTATGCCTCATTCAGCACTATAGCCTACCACCCCTCTCTGGAGAGGCAAGAAAAACATGCTTCATAACAGGATTTGCAAAATCAATGTTTGGTCACTGCTTTGATCAAGTTTTTAGTGATGTTTTATCTTTTACATAATTGAAATAATCATTTAAACTCAGTCATCAGCCATCAGGCATTGATTATGCCTGTGCTATGGGCCAGGCATTGTGCTAGGCTCTGAAGATAGTAATTTAAAATTGAAACAAAACTTGCCCTCAAGAAGGTTACAATCCAGTGGGACACATAGTATTTACTTATAAGGATTTAAAACATATGTAAAAAAATTAGAGATGGAGGAATACTAATAATTGGGTAAATTCAGAAAGACTTATGGAAGAAGTGAGTACATGAACTGGTCATGGAAGGGATAGCATAATACTAATTGAAAGAAATCAATGAAGGTATTTCTGAGTAAGAAGTACCTGATAAGAGCCTAAAAAGGAGCACTAGGATTCTTATCGACAAATATGAGATAGAATTGCATTCCAAGCTAGAGGAATGATTCTTTAAAAATTGTTTTATTATCTTTTTCTGGTTATACATGTACATTCATTTAAAAATTATGAATCTTATTGGGAGAGAAATATCAGAACAAAAAAGAAAAATCATGAAAGAAAAAAGGGGGAAAAGTGAAAATGCCAGGCATTGATTTACATTCAGTATCTATAGTTCTCTTTCTGGATATAGATGGCATTTTTTATCCAAAGTTAATTGAGATTACCTTGAGTCACTGAAGTGCTGAGAAGAACCAAGTCTTTCATAGTTGATCATTGCACAATCTTATTATTACTGTGTACAATGTATTCTTGGTTCTGCTTGTTTTTCTCAGCTTCAGTTCATGTAAATCTTCCAGGCCTTTCTAAAATCAGTTTGTTCATCATTTTTTATACAACAATAATATTCCATTATCTTCATATGCCACAACTTGTTCAGCCATTCCCCAATTGATCTACTCATTTCCAATTCTTTGCTACCATAAAAAGGGCTGCTAAAAACATTTTTGTGCTTGTGGGTCCTTTTCCCTCCTTTATGATTTCCTTGCTGTATAGATCCAGTAGTGGCATTGTTGAAGCAAAGGGTATGCACAGTTTGATAGCCCTTTGGGCATGATTCCAAATTGCTCTCCAGAATGGTTGGATCACTTCACAATTCCGCCAACAATACATTAGTTTCTTAGTTTCCTTACATGGTCTCCAACATTGTCATCATCTTTTCCTGTGATTTTAATCAATCTGAGAGGTGTGAGGTGTTGTCTTAATTTGCATTTCTTTAATCAATAGTGTATCTTTATAGATGGCTTTAATTTCATCATCTGAAAATTAGTCGTATCCTTTGACCATTTGTCAGTTGGAAAATAACTAGGAATAGTTCTTGTATGAATGGATGGATATGGTAGATGGGTCACTGAGTATAACGGAACATTATTCCAAAATGGAGGAATATCAAGTTCATAAGGAGAAGTAATCAGAATTATAGTTATTGATAGATAGCTTGGAGCTAGAATGTAAAAGACATTAAATGTCGGATTGATGAAATTGCATTAATTCTAGAAACATGGAGGAGACACTAAAACTTGTTGATTATATATTTTTTCCTGGTTCTGTTTCACCTGCATCAGTTCATGCAGTTCTTCCCAAGTTTTTCTGAATTCTTCATAGTTATGATCATACCATATGACATGATAAATTTAATTTCATTCATTCCAGAGTCAATGGGTACTCCCTTTCCTTCTATTTTTTGCTTCTACAAAATGGGTTACTGCATTTTTGTGTCTGTAGGAACTCTGCCTTTGATTTATTTATAGTAAGTGCCTAGATGTGATACCATTTGCTGACTTTTAAAATTTTTATTCCAAATTGTTTCTCAGGAAAGTAGGTTTATTTCACAGCCCCACAAAGAGTGTATTATCTTTCTCTCTATTTTAAGTCATTGTCATCTTGGCTAATCTGATGCATATCAGTTTGAGAGAGAGATGTTTTAATTTAAAATTTTTTTTAAATTTAAAATTAAATATGAAATAATAAAACAAAACACAGTAGACAAAGATAGAAAAAACCCAAAATAAATCATTGTCATGTGCCCAGCACAGAATTAAGGATTCAAAATATGCAATGATAAATTCCCATTTCAAGAAAACAAGATTATCCATTCATGACTGTCCATCTTTTCTTAGTTTCCTTATAAGTTATTTTTGGTTCTCTGTGGTGTACTTTTTATTATTTTTTTTTTATTATTTTTCTTTCCTTTCTTCCCTTCTCTCCCACATTCCCAAGCAGGCTACAGTTAAGCATGGATATATTTCTATATACATATATCTACATCTCTATTAATACCCATACACAATACATATATACATGCATACATATACACATACATATGCATTTGTACATATATAGATGTGCATCTAAAACAATATTAATATGGTTGACATATAACATAGATTTCACTCTTAATTATATATTTTTAATAATAGCTTTTTTTATTTTCAAAATACATGAAAAAGGTAGTTGCACCAAACTTGTAAAATTTTGTGTTCTAAAATTTTTCCCCCTCCCTTTCCCCCACAACCTCCCCTAGACAAAAATAACCCAACATGTGTAATTTTCATATATATTTCTACACTTATCACGGTGCACAAGAAAAATCAAGTCAGAAAGGAAAAAAGATGAGAAAGAAAAAAATACAAGCAAACCACAAAAAATGAAAATATATTATGATTTATATTCAGTCCCCACAGTTCTCTCTCTGAGTGTAGATGGCTCTTTCCATCACATGTCTATTAGAACTGGCCTGAATCACCACATTGTTGAAAAGAGCCACATCTATCAGAGTTGATCATCACATAATCTTCTTGTGGCTGTGTATAATAGTCTCTTGGTTCTACTCATTTAACTTAACATCAGTTCATGTCTCTATACCTTTTTTGAAATCATCCTGCTCATCATTTCTTACGGAATAATAATATTCCATTACATTCATATACCATAACTTATTCAACCATTCCCTAACTGATGGACATCCACTCAGTTTCTTGCTGCTTACACTACAAAAAAGAACTTTTCCCTTTTTTATGATCTCTTTGGATATAGACCCAGTAGAAATACTGCTGGATCAAAGGGTATGCACAGTTTGATAGCCCTTTGGCAAAGTTCCAAATTGCTCTCCAGAACAGTTTGATCAGTGCATAACTCCACCAACAATATAATATGTACCAATTTTCTCACATCTCCTACAACATTTACCATTATCTTTTCCTGTCTTGATTAAATCTTTAAGTTTGATTTTGACTGAAACCAATGATTCCTAGCCCTATTTCTTCTTTTTTTCCTAATAAATTCTTCTCCTGATCCTTGTTATAGTATTTGTATGTATCTCTTATTTGCTATCCTGCTAACTCTTCCACTCTAATTCTAGTCTTTAATTTGCCTTATTACTTAACTCACCCATGGATTCTTCCCTTATCTTTTCTTCCCTCTACCTTTCCCTCCCTCTTGATCTCTCTCCCTTTAGTCTACCCATCTTATCCCACCAACATAAATCTATACACCCATTTATATTACACCTTATCCTCTTCTCTCCCGCCTTTTTTTAAAAATAGATTTTGGAAAGTGCTACACCCTTCATGATATATATATATATCTATAAAAATATAGATATTTTTCCCTATTTAACCCATTCCTTTTTTTTCTTTTGCTATAGATGCTTTTTTATTAATTTTATAATTATAAATTTTTTGACTACATATGCATGAGTAATTTTTTATAACATTATCCCTTGTATTCATTTTCCCAAATTTTCCCCTCCCTCCCCCAGATAGATGACAGGCAATCCCATACATTTTACATGTGTTACAGTATAACCCAGATACAATATATGTGTGTACATTCAATTTTCTTGTTGCACGTATTTAACCCATTCCTGATGGGAGTATGTTTTCAGAAGTACTAGCTCTACTCCCCCACTCTGGTGCTTCTGTGTCATTCTTTGTCTGCACCTCATTTATATAGCATAATTACTATTTTTTATTTTTTCCCAGATAATTTTGCTTGTTAAAGTTAGATCATTTTCAGCTCTGCTCCAGTCTTTCTTTTGAGCTAACCAATTACTGATATTAGTCTTAGACATATGGTATATCTTTCCATGTAAAAAACAAACAATTTGACCTTATTGGGTCCCTTGAAATTAATCTTTAATGTTGACTGTTAAATTTTCTATTAAGTTCAGGTTTGGTTGAGATACAGTCCTGAAAAAATCTACAAATTCTTTAATGTCAATTTTTTCATTCAGTACTTTTATAGTTAGTTTTGCTGGATAGATTATTTTTGGTCACAGATTTAGTTCTTTTGCTGGTTGATATATATTATTACAGGACCTGTGGTCTTTTATTATAGCTGCTGCTAAATCCTGTACAATTCTAATTTTAGCTCTAGCATGTTTAAATTGTGTGGTGGTGTTCTTTTTTTTTTTTTTTTTGGAGGGGGTGTTTCTTGTAAAACTTTCTCTTTGATGTGGGGTTTTTGAAATTTAGCAACTATGTGTTTTCCATGTAGTATCTCTTTGAAATGGTGATTGGTGGGTTTTTCTATTTCTACTTTTCCTTACTGGTTTGTCACTCCAGAGCAATCCTCTTTGATTATTTCTTGCATTATTGTATCAAAGTTCTTTTTTTGGTCACAGCTTTTAGGTAGCCCAATTATTCTTTTATTTTCTCTTTTTGATCTGTTCTCCAGATCTATTGTTTTTCTTATAAGATGTTTCACATTATGATCTACTTTTTCATTCTTTATATTTTGTTTTGCTTTGTTATTTTTTGGTTTGTTATAAAACTTCACTGGCTTCCCCTTGCCCAGTTCTAATTTTCAAAGAATTATTTTCTTTTTTAATTCCCCTTATCTCTTTTTCTAGTTGGTTAACTTTTTTCCATAATCTTGTTTTTCTTGGATCGTTCTTTTTTCTTTTTTAAGTTTTTCCTCAATCTCTTGTCATTTGATTTTTGAAGTCTTTTTGAGTTTTTCTGTAAATTCTTTCTGGAAAGGTACTCTTTTAACATTACTCTTGGGATAGTAGAGCTTTTATTTTTTTTTTACTTCACTGTCTTCCTCTGAAAATGAACCCCCATATCCCCTATTATTACAGTCAGTTTCTGTGGTTGGTTCTTTCTTTTTTAACCTATTTTTTTTTTAAAGTGAGAACTATTAGTGTAAGCATCTCTATTCATGGGATGGGGGAATGATGCCTCTAGCTTCACTTCAGCTCTCCCCTCTTACCTGGATCCCCCAAACCAAAAGCTCCACCATCCTGCAAGTACTTGCAACCAGCAGTCCCTGCCCTGCTTCTGCACTCACCTGTTGTTCTAGTTCCTTCCTACCCAGAGCAGCATCTGAGCAACACAGCTGAGCTTAGTCTTCTCCCTCAAGCTGTCAAGGAGGTGAATGTTCTTCTGGCTGAGGCTAGAGGAACCCATCTAACCCTGGGACTCCCTGCTGGGTCTTTTTGTGGTGCTGTTTTGGAGATGTTTCCCACTTGACATTGGAGCTGTTTACACTTCAACTGGTTAAACCTTGTCTTCTAATCTTCTCTTTGTCTGCAGGACCTCTGTTCTGCTCCTAAGTCTTACTTATTTTTGTCTAGTCCATGTTTGCTCTGAGATGAACATTTGTTTTGTTTGTGGGGGAATATCTGAAAAGATTGGAGTTTTCTAACGTACTCCACTATCTTCCCAAAGGTGTTTTAATTTGTATTTTTCTTATTGCTAATGATTTTGAGCATTCTTTCATATATTTATCAATAAGCTCACATTTCTTTGGGGGTTTTTTGAGAGGCAGTTGGGATTAAGTGCTTTGCCCAAGGTCACCCAGATAGTAAGTGTTAAATGTCTAAGATCAGATTTGAACTCAGATTCTTCTGACTCCAGAGGTGATGTTCTATCCACTGTGCTATCTACTGTGCCCACATTTCTGCTTTTGAAAGGACTATTTATCTGTGACACCTCACCTCTAGTTCTCTTCTTTTTCCCAGAGGCAAAAGTAATAATAATTGTTGATATTCATTAGCACTTAGCTACATGTATCCTTTTTATATACATTATTTCATCTATTGCTCACATCCTATACTACAGATATTATAATACCCATTTTATGATGAAGAAAACAAGGTCTTAGAGATGTTAAGTAACTTGTTCAAAGTCACACAATAGTTTCAAAGCCAATTTCTTAACTCACTTCCAGGCCAGCATTCTTTTTACTAGAAATAGAGTTTTTGTAGTGGCAAAATGAATTGAGGAAAAAATGGAAAATTACTTGGGATGGAAGGTAATAATTAGAATCACAATCTTATAGCCCATGAATCGACAGATTTAATGATTTCTGGACATTCTGTGTATTAGTAACTAATGTTACATAACTTAAAATGAAACAAAAGCAGCAGTCACTGACCAGTCACCAGTCTCCTAAAATAGAAGTTCTTAAACTTTTTACATTTTTGACTCCTTTTCATCTGAGAAATTTTTAAGCAATGCTAGGTTATAGGTATATAAAATTAAGGTAAACAAATCAAAACATTTGCTGAATAATTTTGTGAGCCACACATTCAATTACATGATTCCATTTAAGCAGCTTTGTCCTAAAGTACAGAAAATTCATTCTCAGATAAGGTGCCATGATGAATAAAAAAGGTATTCCTTCAACAAAGCTAGAACATGCTGTTCTTTGAAATAAGTAGACGGTCTTCGGGAGTTGGCAGTGGCCAAGATATTTATCACCCTGCAAAGAAAGATTGATTCTCAGAACCCAGATATAGTCAGCCCCTTAGGCCTGTGTAAATAAAAAACAGGCCTATCAAGAAATCTCAGAGGAGAAGGTGTCTCTAAAAAGCTATTTCCAAGTTTGGGGTGATTACTGCTTCCTGAGATCTATAGGTTTGGTCATTTCTGTTTTGTAGCAGTTTTAGTATTAACTTGGAGAGAATAAATTAACATAACACATGCCCCTGCTTCTTCATAATCAGCTGATGCCAAAAAATGTCTCTGAACCCTGGATGATCTTAGTTACTTGGGAAGGTATGGAAAAATCCCCATCAGAAAACATTAATTTGAGTGTTATAGTTCCAAGTGAGTCATTAAGTTTAATTGTTGCTCTTACATAAAAGATAAGGATTATAGGTATTATTTGCCACAGTATTGTAATTTATTTCTTCTTTCTTTATTGACTTAGTTCCAACATTAGCCAGATGGACACTTAGCATGAAGAATCCTGCTGTGCTGAAATTCAAGATTTATTTTTTTTATTTACTGATTTATTAATTAAGCTACTGCATTTGCCTTGTTTTTAGATTATGTAATTTTAGTTGTTAATAAATGGAATGCCTAAAAATGATTAAATCTAACTTCTTAACTGCTATTCTAATATGATTATTATTTCTTAGAAAAAATTACAGACATTTATGATGCTAATGTTGAAAAGTGAAAAACATATTTCATTTTAGTATGTGTTTTACCATTCCATCTAAACAAGTGACCTGTTGTACTTCATAAAGACATTTTTGAAGGTATCTGAAATACTAAATCACAGAATTACATTTTAGGACATTCTTTCTAATATAATATAATCTATACAGTAAACAACATTTGTTCCCTTTTTCATTGGGATATGGTATTTGTTATTGACAAATGGAGAAATAAAGATCAATTTGGAAATTATGATATGATTAACTGGTTGGTATAACTTGACTAGGCACATATGGATTGTTTTGTTTTACATTCCTAAGCTGTATCTCATATTCTCCTAATTAATTTTCTCCTTTTTTTTTTTTTTTGGCTACCATTTCACAATATGTAAAAGTTACTTTGCATTATTTTTTTTGTTTTGTTTTAAGGTATTTACATCTCTACTCAATTTAAAATAAATTTATACACATCATAGTAGAATTAGAGTTATTGAAAGTGTTGCTATATCCAATCAGTAAGTACATACAAGTAGTTTCCTAAATTTTTTTGCCATTTTAAAAAATTATATATATATATATATACATATATATATATATATATATATAGGCAATAGATCATCAATTAGTAGTCATTTATGAAGTCCCATATTTTATGCTAAATAATGAACAAAGAAAGGCAGACATACTGTTTCATTCTTCACATTTAAATTGAGGAAACAACATGCTAATGACCATTTATATACAAACTACCTTTCATTTACAGGATAAATAATCTCTGAGGGAAGGTAACCCAGTAGAATTTTGATCAATGTCACTCTGTTGTGATACTTTCAGATTTATATTTACTGTTATTTATAAGTCATGGACAAATATTTAAACTCCAGATTAGACAGATAGGAAATAGTAGATAAAACCCAAAAGCTATTCTGCCAATAGATAAATGAGTAGTCAGAATATAATAACAAAAATTACAAAAGGATATGATCATATGCTGAGCAGAACGATAGAGCATAAATGGTTGGCAGTCCGCATCTATGGAGGTAATATCCATATTGATGAAATCATAGTGCTATTGAAGGATTCGAGCAAAACTATCATAAAGAATGATTGTGACTGATTGTACATATTATGTAACTTGTGAGCAGGTATATTCCAGTTCTTTAAAGGAATTAAAGGAAATTAAATTGTGTGTATTGATAGTGTTTAAAAAATATTGATAATTTGAAAGATGTAGATCTATGCTATAATCTTCAGAACGATAATAGCAAACATTTATATAGCATTCTGAAGTTTAGAAAATGTTTAAATGACATTATATGGTATTCTTTACCACAGATCTATGAACTAAATATAACAAGTATTATCTTCCTTTTGCTAGCAAGTACTATCTTCCTTTTGCAGATGAAGAAAATGTTTCTCACAGAGATTAATTGATTTGCCCATGGTCTCACATAGGGTTAGGTCTCTACTATTTCAATTATAGAGCCATTACCATCCCATTCACTTCTTATATTTCTTGTTCTAATTACTTTAGAATATTTCATGTGACTAAATGAGTTAAGAATGCATTTGAGTTTGAAATAATATTGATTTTTTTCTTGTTTCAGGGTAGTATCCACATTCCATTCCTTGCTGGTTGGTTCTTTTTGCCTGTATATTTTATTTTTTGATGAAGGTTCTATAGCTGATCCCCTTTGGTAAGATATTTCTCTAAATGGTTTGATTTTATTTATGCTTGAAAGGAATGTTTATTTATAAGATGATCTCATTTACCTTGAAAATATAAAAGGGTTTCTGTTAATACCCATTTATTGTTTAGTTTTAGGAGAATATACATGTGCCTATTATAGTGTTTATGGCAATTATTCTCTTTCATAAAGATGATGAGGTCACTGATTTGAAAATAAATAATAGTTAGCTTTTGTGTATTAATCCCAAATAAGAAAGATATAGTAAGTATGCACCTATAATACTAAGATCTTTCTCTTCCACACACATACTGAACAAACCTTGGTTCTAACTAGGACAAGAAAATCTTGTTAGAAAAAATCTTGTTGTTCACTCATTTCAGTCATGTTCAGCTCTTTGTGACACTCTTTAGGGTTTTCTTGTCAAAGATCCTGGATTTTCTTCTAAAGCTTATTTTACAGATCAAGAAACTGAGGCAAACAGGATACTTAACTTACTCAGGGTCACACAGCTATTAAGTTTCTGAGGATAGATTTAAACTGAGGTCTTCCTGTCTTCAGGCCCCACACTCAGTCCACTGAGCTATCTCTATTTTGATTCAATCATTAAAGATTTGTCTTATTGTTTGACATTAGGGACAAAAATACTTTAATATGCAATAGGGAGTATACCTATGATTTTATTGATATAGGGTACCTCTGGAACAGAAGACTCCCTTTTAAAGTGTAATTTGTTATCTTCTTGGCATGAATAATTTTTCAGTACTGCCTTAGAGGTTAAGTGTTTTGCTCAGGATCCCTTAGCTGGTGAGTATTAGAGACTTGAACTCAGGCATTCTTGATTGTAACCCCTATTCAGAAATTTGAGCTTGAATAAAATTTTAAGTGTAATATGATCAAGGGTAGCAAGATTCCATTGAGTCATTACTTTTCAAACTAGTAAATAATATTCTAGTAATGAGTATACTCTAGTACTCTAGTAAGAAAGTAATTAGAGTGATGTTTGTCCTTGGATTCATATCTTGCCTTTGACACATTTTAAAAAAAATTTTTATTTGAAAAAACAGTAAGAAAAACAATACAAAGCAAAATAAAGCAAAAACAAAACAAAGGAGAACATTGTTATGTGCCCAGGAGAACATCAGGGAGGATTCATAATATATAACAAGTTACCAAATCAAGAAATTATATATATTAGTAGAAGAAATTACATTCACTAATGTCCATTTTTCTTTATTTCCTGTGCACCTTATTTACTTTATTTTTCACCCTTTTCATTCCCCCCATCACCCTCAAGCAAGCTACAATTAAGAAAAGATATATTTATTTATAAAAATGTAGATATGTATATAGTCACCCCCCACTCCCACATACACATATACATCTTTCCTACCACTGCTGACTATTTAAACTCTGCTCCTTTACTTGCTTTGCTATTAATTAACCTCCTGTCCACCCAAGGATCAATTCCTTGTCTTCTTCCCTCACCCTTTGCTTCCCCATCCACCCATCCCTCCCTACTTATTTCTTTATAAACTTTGAAGGAACTTTGGAGGATGCTATTCTCTTTGTAGTATATATGTAATGTTGCCAATTGAACCCATTCCTGATGTGAGTAGGTTTACAGAACTACAAGCCCTCCTTCCCCTTTTATTGCCTCTGAGTCTATTCTTCTGCACTATGTTTACCTTTTCTCTGCCAACTTTCTTTTGAGTATTGTTGATGTGAATCTTAAAGTGCAGTATACATTTCCCATGTAAAAATAACATAAACACTTTGACTGTGTTTAAGTAGTTTGTCCATGTTGAGTTCCTTAAAACTGACCTTTGTTATTGGCTCTTATAATATTAAATTTTCTGTTAATTGTAGATTTGATTGATAGAAAGTCCTGAAAATCTCTAAGTTTTTTAAAGGTTCATTTTTTTGTCCTTCAAAATTATAGGTAATTTTGCTGGATATGATATTTTTGGCTACAGATCTAGTTCTTTTGAATGTTGATAGACATGATTCCAGGACCTACATGCAGTCTTTTATTGTGGCTGCTGCTAAGTCCTGTACAATTTTAATTGTAGCTCCAGTGTATTTGAGTTGTTTTTTTTCTTTTTTTTTGCAAACTTTTCTCTTTGATCTGGGAGTTTTGAAATTTGGCAGTAATATCCCTATGTCTCTTTGAGGTGGTGATTGATGAATTTTTTTTCATTTCTACTTTCTCTTCTTTTTCTGTCACTCCACTACAGTTTTCTTGGATTATTTCCTGCATTATTGTTGACACTAATTGTTAAGCAATTCTCTGTGCCTCAGGCAGTTTTTTAGAATTTATCTCCCAAGGTGTAGGTGTCAGCATGGTGGTGAGGGTCCAACATTAGCAAAAATCACCAATCATTCACTCCAGTAGTAAACTTAAGCTGAAATTTAGTTTCTATTTGTGAATTATTTGATTTAAATCAGTAAGACTGAGAGGCATGCATTAGCACAAGAGCATTACATTTAAGAAGCAAGACACCTGGGTTCTAGTCTCCCTTCCAATATTTCCAGCTGTATGGTCATAAAATTCCTTAGCTATAACAGTGCTTTATCTACCTCAAAGCAAGGGCACTAGATTGTTTCTTCTAGTTCTGGAGTTTTGATTATTAGATTTTTTTTTAGCATAAAACAGAATTTGTATTTCAGAAATCCAGTTAGAGTTTTTACAACTACAGCAGTTAGAAACAGCTTGATTTAATAGTACAGTGATGAATAGTAGGGTGCTATGTGACTTCTGTAGAAAGACATTATCTATTGATAAAACAAGGGCCATCTAGGTACAATAGATTGTATTAGACCCAGAGTCAGGAAAACTCATCTTTTTGAGTTCAGATATGCCTCAGATATTTAATAGATGTGTGGCCCCAAGGAAGTCACTTAATCCTATTTGCCTTAGTTTCCTTCTCTATAAAATGAGCTGGAGAAGGAAATGGCAAACTACTCCAGAATCTTTGCCAAGAAAAGCCCAAATGGGGTCACAAAGAGTTGGACATGACTGAAAGTCCAGAACAAAATTCGCTTAGCTAAAAGTTACATTTTTGGTTAGTTGTTGTCAGATTGCACTATAGTACTTAGTCCTGTGTTCTACATACTTATATAGACACTTAATGCTTATTGTCATTTGATATAATTAATTGAGGGAACTAATTTGTTATACTGGGCTCTTAGCTATCCTTTGGAGCTCAGAATAATCACCACTCTCACTTAATCTCTACTAACATAGCTATTCCAGCACGACTGTTTGGAACAATGATGAGTCCAGGGTCTTACAACTTTCCTATGTTGTGTCTGTTTTGAGAGGGGATGAGTAAGAAGAGCTATATTCCCAATTTAGAGGATGGTACAATACCTAGAATTTTGGCCCTGGAATCAGGAAGACATTCATCTTAGACCCTTAAATGCTATAGAAACCTGAATAAGTAATAACTTTTGCCCCAGTTTCCTCATCTGTAAAGTGAAGATAATAATAGCATCTCCCTCTCAGGGTTACTGAGAAGAAAAAATGGTAATATTTGTAAAGTGCAAATATAGTACATATAGATGTTCATTATCACCACCAACTACTTAGTCTGAACCTCTCAGAGCTGATTATTTGTGCTAATGGAAACTTTGGGCACTTGGCTTAGGCCTACAAGAGACTCCTTACCGAAAAAGTGACCTAAAGCACATTTCTATCAAATTTCATTCTTTTGGGTTAATTTGAAGGAATTCTCAAAGTTGTCAAAAGGGGTTATATTTGAGATATCCTATGAACAATGCATTCCTTTTAGAGTTCACAGTTTGGCTGGAATATTTTAAAATCTTTTAAATGACATTTCAGGCACTGTGTCAAGGTAAAATATTAAAACAGTACATAGAAAACAGTGATTTTCCAAATGATGGTATAACAAAATTTCAAAATATTTAAACCATGGAAACACAAATAAATGTGCTGAATGATCTCTTACAAGACCTGCACCAAAAAAATCCCCAACTTGGATGGTAAACACTAAAACTTTATTTTCATGTTTGTTCACCAGGGGTGATGCTTCACTTGTTCAAGTGAATCTTGCCATTGCTTCAGGCTACCTCCTCTCTGGTAATTATGTATTATAGTTAAATCATGATTATGAGCAATAAATACAAACTTGATTTATATTTCTATAATTGTGTTATAAAGAAATAGAGCCATATTTGAGTTCCTTTATGTTAGCCATGCATTTTAAGAAATGTGACAAAAAATTTGTCCTTTGATTATGTAATATGAAATCTTTCCCTCTTTGCCTCAAAGCAAAAGTCTCAAACAGCATGTATCTGGTCTCTTTCACTTTTGGTATTGTCAAAATCCTTTTTGTGGGTTTTCATTCTGGCTAGTAATTTTTTTCTGCATTTGCAGATTTAATATACCTTTTGTGATTATATTAATTATTTTAAAATAAAAATATCACAAATTATTCCCCCATATCTTTTAAAATAGACTATTGAAAAATATTAAGTTTCTTATCCTAAATCCTTTATATCCGAAAATGTTCACAGAGGAATTTTAGGGTATTTTGACCTTTTCACTGTATTTCTATTTTATAATTAAATCTTTTGATAACTATTAAACTTGAAAAAATAGCCTAGATGCGCTTTTCATAATATTTTTCTTTGATTACTTTAGATCACAAATTCAAATTTAAATGAAAGATCAAATATTAAATAGCTTTTTCCACTTAATTACATATCTCTAAATCAGATGGATTGTATTTTCCCACCTGGAACAGGATAGACACCCCTAGTAGCTATTTGCTTTAACTTGCTTCTAGAAAGTAATAAAACTGGACTCATTGTAGCAAAAAAGCATTTGCCTTCACTGACTGTGTCTAATTCTGTATTCTATATATTCTATGTGCATCTCCCAGCATTTAATAATTTTTCTCATTTTGATTTGACATGTCTTGCTGATCAAGCACAGGTAACAAGTCATTTTGAGCAAGTCTGAAGTGGTGCAAGTTTTTTATGCATCCAATCCCTCATTTTGATCATTTTTTTCCTTTTTACAGATATGTTTCTTATCATTTTATATTGGAAAGTGATAGGTGATAAGTTTTTTATCATTCACCATTCAGCAGCTTTATATGCATACTACTTTGTACTGGTGAGTACCATATATTACAATAGTCTAATAATCAGACAAGATTGGGAATAGTGATTAAGGGTGGATATTGATCTAAACATACAACTCTAGAATTTACAAAAAAAAAAAAAGAATAGTTTAAGAATACTGAAATCACCTTAATGAAAATTCCACAATGTTGATAAGCTTGAATTTTAGTATTATGTACATAACAGGATTTGTGAATTTATGAATATGTCTATTTCAGCATATGTATGTATATATATGTGTTTCTGTCTATCTATCTGTCGATCTGAGTTTCTGAGCATTGTATATATCTAAATAAACTCTGAGAAAAATTGGTGTATACATTTTCCTGAAATTTTATTCAGAAAACTTTAAGACTTTTTAGAGACCTGACTATGTGCTATGTGCTATTGTTGGTAGTTCTGATAATTTACAATTATTTATGATGACATAGATCCAGGCATTTGCAGATTTCTATAAAATAGTTCATCATTCTCACTTAATAACGTACTTATGGTAGATATCTTAATTCTGGAATTTTTTGGATTCCTAGAGCTTTATCTGAGTTCTAGGATTGAATGAGCAAATTAAGGTTATTTTTATCAAAAGGGACTAAAGTAAGATAAGAAATCTTATTTTTATTTCATATAAAAATTATTCTTCCAAATATAAATGATATTAATAACATTTCTATGCCTGCTCCATAAATGCATAAGTGCATATAAATACAAAATAAATTTAGAAACAATGAATATATCTAAGATTTGTACAAAACCAACATGGCAAGATATGCTCTCTGTTTTTACTTTTAAAGCTTAAATGTGAATATTGCCTTTTTAACCCTATTTCCCTCCCTCCCCCTTGTTTTATGAATGAATGTTCATTCTGTATCATAATAGATTTTTCCTTTTTTAGATTTTATTTTCTACCATAGAATTTCATAAAACTTTAAATGAAGGAATGTTAGTAACTGTTAAGATGGGTTTTGGTGTTTTGTTTTTGGGTTTTTTTTATTTTATTTTTTTTAACAGAAATGCATAGTAGAAAAGTTCTTGGTATTTTTATTTCTAGCTGTCACTAACATAAGATACCATATTGACTTAAATTTCTGCTCTAGCAGAAAACTCTTCATTCTTTTGGTGGTAGGCCAGAATGAGAATGTCATTTTGTTATTTTATATGTAGTGTTATTTTTTTCAGTACCTAATAATGAATTCAATTTTATAATTTCTGTATATTGCACAATATAATATAAATAAGAAAAAATATAGGCACATTTTTCAGAAAGACTGAATGTATATGTATGTGTAACAAGTTAAGGAAAATATATTTTCTGAACACAACTCAGTAATAACATATGCTATGGAAACAACATGACCCAATGAAAAAATATATTTTTGAGTGTAAAATCATATGAATATTTTATGAATCTCTGTTCACTCATGATCACTCTTACAAATCACAGGCTTGACAAATGATGATTTTGCATGAACTTGCATGTTGAATTCTTTTTGTACCTTATTCTTTGCCTTTTTTGTTAAACAAAAATAAATGGATGTTAGAGTCCAATTTTCAATTACCTTATTTTTCTTATTAAATAATATTCATGAATAAAAATTAGATTTAGTTTTAGTGGTCATTTAGTGTGTTGATATATTAAGGTTCTAGCTCATTGATTTAATGTACCATATATTAATAAAAGTGAATCTGTTATGAAATCTAAAAGAAAAAATTTAGAAATATTAAAATTTCAAATATTTGATAACTCTCAAACTTAAAAATGTAACAAAAGTACATCTATTTGTCAAAATTCATGCGGGTAAGATGGAAGAATTATTTTGTAGCTTCTGTGTTGAAATTTCTGAATCTTAGGCCTCAGAAAGCTGGTATACTGATCTAATTTCCATTTTAAGAAAATTATCAATTTGATACCTTGTCGTGTTTATGATTAAGGTTTTTATAATAAGTTTTCTTTCTAAAATAAAGTTTATTTTTGAGCTCATTTAGAATTTCATCTTCAAGAAGCAAAGACTAGGTCGCTGTTGACCTTAATTTGCTTCCAATAAGAAGAATTTTTTTCCACGTTAGACAACTTCAAGGGAAAACAAAGAAATGCATATTTAAACATTCCTACATAAAAATAAAATCCACATAGTGTTTTTGAGCTATCCTTTAGTTTGGGGGAGGTAGGAAACTTTATTTTCAAATTGTTGCTTTAATATCTTGAATAAAGATTGAGAATTCAGAATAGAATTTTCCCTCTATCCATCAAATTTACTGGATTAAACAGTAGCTACAACAACTAATTATTAACCTGAACATAAGCATAGTGGTTTGAAACTTCTTTTTTGTGGTTAAAAGGATTTTTTTCTGTCCTCAAATAGCAAAATGCTACAATTCTCTGATGATTCAATAACTTCTCTTTTGATAACTTACTAAAGTAAAACTTTGTAGGGTAATCTGTTGCCTAGAAGGGAAATGAATCTATTTATCTTAGGTATTTTTTTTTAAAGAGTATATCCAATGTTGTGGATAGACTGCAAACTTTTGACACAGTTTCTTGAGTAGGAGTAGAACTCAGATGTCTTTGGTAGCTTTTTAATATTCTTTTATGGGGATAATAATAGTAATAGTAATTATAATTATTATTGTTAATGTTTATGTAGCATATTACAGTTTACAGAGTACTTTGCTTTATCTCATTTGATCCTCACAAAAGCCTCTTGAGGTAGGCACTACAGATATTTTATTTCTCCTTGTTTTGCGCATGAGGAAACTCAGATTCTTCAGATGCCATGTCCATGCTTATGTAGCTAATTCTGGGCATAAGAAAAACTGGTATCTTCCTGCTTCCTATTCTAATAGTCTGCTCATGATGCTAGCTTATTGGTGTTCCTTCCTGCTGTTTTGCTTTACTTTCTCATGAGGTGTAGTTCCTGCCACATCTATAGTTGTAGTATGTTTTGTTAGCTCTCTCATGCTTCAGGATTGAATTGAATAACAGTGAGGATCCTACCTTCTTCCTACTCCCCCAGGCAATGTTATCATGACTCATCCTCTACCAGGGTGGATTTTGGCTTCTCTCTCCCTCATAAAATTGCCTTGGTCTATGTCATCATTGATTGATCTGGTCTGCTTGATCATCCCATATAAGTAATACCTTAAATGAAAAGTGGAGCTCCTAGGTTGTTCCTGCTGTAACTTAGGACTTTAAACTCATGTATCTGAAAAATAAGGTGCCACTAGTGTAATAATTGTTGTTTATATGTAGCATTTATAATAATTTTCTTATGAGAAAATTTGTTTAGCATTCTCAACTGAGAAGCTCAGAACCATACCTTAGTCCCCCATCTCTCACCCTGAAATGCTAAGCAGTCAAATTATATCCCCACATGGAGGATGTTTGTTTCTGCAGCAGGGGTTGAAATGAGGCATGGCTCATAGGCTGGGAAGGTGGAGAAGTCCTCTTAGCAAGGCTAAGAAATCTGAGGAGGAAGTGCTTGGGAGGAAATGAGGGAGATTGATTTCTCTTGGTTCTTCCATTTACTTATCTCACTTCCCCCATAACTAATGACCATCTTTCAGCAGTATCTCTTTTTTTTGGTCTTTTCCTTTTCCAAGATTCTCTTGGCCATGAAAATTTTAGTCTTGGGAATAGAGTAGCAAGATAGCACATTTATGTTGCAGAAAGAAGGGAAGGATTTTCAGACTCTAAAATGACTTTGTTTGCTTGCTTAATTAGTTTCCTTCCTCCTCTCCCCCTTCTTCATTTCCTTCTTTATTTCCAGGGAAACGAGGTTAGAGAGAATATTTTTTTTGGTAGCCCAGATTAGATAATAATAGGAGAGAAGGGTATGTAAGGGCTATAAACTCACCAGTCCAAACATTGGGGCCTGGCCATAGTTCCTTTAGAGCAGGGGTCTTCAAACTTTTTAAATAGGGGGCCAGTTCACTGTCCCTCAGACTGTTGGAGGGCCGGACTATAGTAAAAATAAGAAAATCCAAATTATTTCATCATTGTATCAGTACTAATCCATTTTTTTGTTCTTTCTAATAAGTTTCTTTATTTCTGCTATCTTTATTTCTACTTCAAAACGTGATCTACTGCTTTCTTGTCCCTAATACTATCTTACACCAATGAAAGTTTTTAATACTATATTTATATACACTTAAAAATAATGTATTTATACTCATGGGATGCTTGGTTTCTTTTTTGTTAGCAGCCTATTTGCATGAGCTTCTTAAATCTGTTAATTCTGTGTATTTGTGATGTATGTGGTTGTGTATATAGTGAACTGTATGTTCTGAATGAGCGGTTCATTTTCCTAGTGCTCAATTTGCTGAGAAAAATATCTCAGTAATCCTTTCAGGTTTTTTATAGTTCTAGAAGAACAGTAAAGTAGCTATATTTTGTCTGAAAACCCACCTTAATTATGACACTAGTTATAAAGTGGAATTTTTTCTCTGTCTTGGGATGTCATCTGAAGAGGTTCATCTACTCTTAGACTATAACTAATTTTTGGTTGAAACAACAAAATGAAGCTGCAGTGTGAAAGAGTGATTTATAAAGAAAAAGACATTTACTTAGCTTCCCCCACCCCTTCATTCCTCCCTATCCTTCCTTAGGCTGAGATGTGAAGCTAAGATAGCTATCTGTAAATTTAATGTATTTCTTCTTACCTTTCTGGGGTTAAGTGAACTAATGAAATATTTTAGTATTTTAGTCAGGATCAGATACATATCATTTAACAAGAATAAATAATTGTAAACAAGAGGAGCTAGTTAATGATTTATTTTACCTTTTGGATACCTAGAATTTTAGATCTGGGAAAGGAGTTTAAAATATTTTTCTACCACCCTTATTTCATAGAAACAATCAAGAAGCTTGATGCTTTATGGGGTTAAAAGCCTTCAGAATCATAAAGTTAAGTAGCAAATAGTTGGAACTAGAACCTGCTTTAAGTACCAGGCCCTTGTTCTTTGCATCTGTGTCAAGTTACTTTTATTATCATTGGCATTAAAAACAAGATTTACTTTGTATTAGACATCAGTGGTGGCAATTAGATTTTTTTCTACTTCTTTGTAACTTGTTTTTGTTAAAATATCCAGAAAATTTTAAAACATTAGTTTATGGAGATTTAAAGGGGGAATCTAGTCAGACTAGTGAAATCTTGTAGTTATTTCATGAGAATATATATGCTTTCATGAAAATGTGATTCCATTAGAACTTAGTAGATAGATCTTATTTTCTAAATAATGAATGGTCTAAGTCTAAGAGTCTAAATAACCAACTTGTCCATGATCAATTAGCTAGTAAGTGTATGATGTGGGATTTGAACCTAGATATTCCTTTCTCCAAGGTCAACATTTTCTATCCATTACCTCAAGTATTAGGTTACAACATCTAGTGCTCCTTGGAATATTAAGGAAGCCATTTCCTATTTAGAGTAGGGGTGCGATTGAAGAGAATGGGAGAATTTGGGAGTAGTCTTTGAATTAAACTTTATAAGATGGATAGAAGATTTGGCAGAGTTGGGGAAGGAAGTCACTAACTAGACTGTAAGAGACAGCAGCTAGAAGGAGAGAGTAGTATGGTCTTGCTGGAATGAGTTCACCCAATTCAACAACTAAGTACTTACTATGTGTGAGACAATATGCTAGGTGTGGGAAATACAGACACAATTTTAAAAAATTCTTTTATTCTTGATCTTACATTTTTTTATTGGATACAACATAGAAACATAATATAATCATTTGAATAGGAAGGAGATGATACCTGAGGTGAAACTTGGAGACAAGGGGAGGGAAGATTATATTATAGGCTTGGAAAGCAGTCTATGTAAAAAGACATAGAGGTGGGAAGTAGAGTTCTAAGTTCATGGACTAGCAAATAAACCTGTTTAGCTAGAACAACAATTGGTGTATTGTGCAACAAAAGTAGCAAGAGTATCCTGGAGCCAGATGGAGAAAGACTTTAAATGCCATGCTGATGAATTGTTTTTTTTCCCTAAAGGCAAAAGTAGGAAGAGTCATTAAAGTTTCTTGAATAGGGGAAGTGCCATAGTCAGACCTGTGAGTTAGGAATATTACTTTGGCCTCTCTAAAGGGGATAGCTTGTTAAGGGGAGATACTAGAGATGAGACTTACTGGGAGGGAGGTCATTATAATAGTCTAGGCAAAAGATGACTGAGGGTTCTCGAGATGTGATGGTGACAGTGATTAGAGAAAAGGGGCAAGATACAAGAGATCTTCTGGAGGTAAAATTGACAAGATTTAGCAATTGATAAAATATGGGAATGAGAGCAAGAGATGAATGCAGGATGGTTCACAAATTTGAATCGTGGTGATTGGAAGGATAGTGGTATCCAAATGTCAGGGTCCTAGCTCTGAGAACAGGGATCATGTGATTAAATACTGAGACATACTTCATCCAATCAGTCCCATTCAGTAGTTGTATTTAATCAACATCAAAAATAACACCCATTTTCTCAAGACAAAATAAAGTAGGATAAGTACAGGGAATTAAATTAAAAATGGAATTATGGAAAATAAATGAAGAGAGTGAGGATCTTGGGAAAAGATGAAACTCGAGGAATATAAGCTATAAGGAATATAAATACATCACACAAGCACTGATGTGGAATTATTTTACTGGAAGATATTAGTGGAAGGAACATTAGCAATAGAAAAAACAAAACCTAGAAAATATCCCACTTTTCTCTTTCCATTCTCTCTTCTTTTCTTCCTCCTTCTTTTCACCTTTCTCCCTGGAAAGAGGAAGAGATGAAGAGCCAGCATAATGAGATAGATTATTTAGAGATAGGAGGAAAAAAGTTTGGAAGCAGTGGAGGACAAATCAAGAAGGAACAATTATGGACTTATTGAAAACTGTGAAGAATGAAAAAATCTGACAACATATATCATTAAATCATACAAGAATATTTCATTTCTCAGAAACAATGGAAATAAGGGAAAGATTAGTTAGAATTTACAAATGTTAAAATGAAAACATTCAAGATTCACTTCAGGCATGCTGTTATAAACTTTTAAGACTTCATTGACAAGAAGATAATGCTATAAGCAATGTGGGTGAGAGACTTAGGATCTTGTACATAGAGTCGGAAAAGGACCTTACTGGCTATCTAATCTAAAACCCTCATTTTATTTCCCCCATCTTAAAATACTCATTAGCATTCAAGTGAGAATTAATAGAAACTGAAGAATGATGGTTTAAAGAAAGTTAAGAAACAAAACTTAATTCCTAAATCAATTTCCTAAAAAACTAAGCATTTCTTTTAAAATAAAAGATGGACATATAAAAATCAAGATGGTTTTGAGAAACAATTCATAGAAAAAAAACTTTAGCTCAGTTCTGTTTTGCTTTAAAAACAAAACAGGAATACTAAGGATCTTAGAATTACTTAACAGCTTAAAAGAATAAATTAAAAGAATCTCTGGGACAAACTCAGATTGCTTAGTCCTTTGATCAATAAATATTTACAACTTCAGATTTCAGTGCATAGTCGACTAAACATATAACAATGAAATTGATTTGATAAGTACTAAGTGATGGAAGATGAAAAAAGGAAAATGAAGACTGAATTCTCTTTAAATATTATGTGGAAAATGGATGTTACAGAGAGTGACAGGGAGAAAGTCAGAAGAAGAAGGGTTGAAAAAAGGTATAATTTCTAGTCTTAATCCAGAAGATAAGCTGGGAGGAATAACATTTATGCTATACATATATTTTTCTTAGAGCTAAGAATATTAAAATAAGGTTTTGTTAAATATGGGGAAAGAGTCATATTAATGAAATAAGAACATTGTTAAATTATTAATTCTGGTAGAAATAAATAAATAAAGAATTGCAGAGAAGTCAAATTTATCACTTATAATTGAATGTGAATGGGTAATCCCCCAATAAAAAGGGAAAAAAAGCTGATTATATAATATGTTTCATATAGGAAAGTTTACTATGAAAGGATATATATGAGTATAAAATTATGAAGCAGAATAAATTTGTCATATAAAGCTAATTTAGGAAAGCCTAGAATTATAGTAGGGTAAATACACATATTAAAGAGAAAAAAAATCCATCCTCTGACGATTATTACCAATTTGTATGACTTTGAATAAGTTGCTTAAAATCTGGACCTTTATTTCCTTATTTTCTCACTAAAATCATTGGTCAAACTAAATGACCTCTGTCCATTTCAGTGCTGGATCTCTTATCTTATGATCATATGTTATATATAAGTAAAAGAATATTCCTAATATTAAACATATGTAAACCTAATTATATATAGAAAGCAAATCTATAAAGGCAAAATTTATTGATTTATAAAGAAATTTTGGGAATTTCAACATTACATATTTGAGAAATGTTAACTGTTGGGGTTTTACCACACCACTTGTTGCAGTCTCACTGGAAACCGAAAGTTTCTTACCGTGCGCTTCTAGCTTCCACCAGCCTTCGGACGTCTCGCTTCGGAGACAGGAGCGGGGAATAAGCAAACAGAGAGCCAACATGTAGCAGAGCTGTTCTTTATTGTCTGCTCCCCAAAATGTCTCCCCGAGCCGTTGCTGTTCCCTACTTTTATATAGAATCTTCTTGGACCCTCCCCGATTCCTCCCTTTGTGGGCAGGGCCAGCTCCTTTAGCAATGCCTAGCCGTTTTTCTCCTTATATGGCCAGGCAACTCATAGTTCCACGCATCTACTGACACGTAGCTCTATTAGTCTACCTGGAACCACATCCTGGAGATGACTGACATTAGGGCGGCTCCCTTCCGCACAGGGGGATCAGTTCCAGGTCCATTACAGTTAACATTACAATAATGGAATAGGTTTATTAAAATAATAAACATATATCCTTGAAGAGTATATTTTAAAAACTGGACTTGATAAATAACATGAAAAAGAAATGGGAGAGGTGGATAATATACTTTTATCAAATGCATGTAATATACACAAAATAGATTGTTTTAGGTTGCAACAAAGTTTATAGATAAAAATAGTACTTATATTTGTGAATCATAATGTAATATATGTGATAAACACATATAAAAGCCTACATGAAAACAAAAAAAATTGACTTGGTAAATAATGTTTAGATTAAAGGAAAAAAATTAAAAACAATAGTAAATTGTTTTAAAAGTAACAAAAATAGAAATATATACAAATTTATGGAATGAAGCTAAAGTTTTTAGTTGTAGGCAAAGCATAGCGCAAAATGGAATTTTGCCACAATGTAAATCAGTGAGATTTTCAATATAAAATTGATATAAGATGATAAAAGTCTAGTCTATGAGAAGTCATTTAAATTTTTCCTTTAAAATAGTAAATATACTTTGGAGTTAACCAGTTCTGTGTCCCACAACTGAATTAGTTAGTAATTCTCAGGATTGTTTTAGAAGATGGAGACTGGAGAGTATGTCTTTGAGATCAAGAAATACTTTAAATTCATGGTTTTAGATAACAGGGTCTCCACTGAATAATTTTTTCTTACCTTGTCTTTGACAAAGGATATTAGCCTTTCAGTGTTTTTAGTACCAGTCTCCTCTAGTCCAGTAGGTATTAGCAATTAGGCATTATGTTTATATTTTAAGCATAGTATATTTCTCCTCTGTGAGAATTTGGATGATTTAGAATGGGAATTTTTTTTTGGAAGTCTGATAGTGTTTTGAATCTAGCAATTATATTTACTTTTTAGTCAGAGTCTACTTTGTTTTCCCGTGCAGAGTTTTACAGAGACTATGATTGATGTATGATCTCAAGTAGGGTCACTTGACCTGATTTTATTGGCTTTAGTAAATTAGACTAGGTTATGAGCTAAAAAAAATGCTAGTATAGCCAGTTTAGCTCAGATTGCTTGTAAATATATTATATAAAATGTAGGAATATATTGTATATATTATGTAAAAGTCATAATGAGATATTATTATTCCCAGATTCTGAGGATTAGAAAAGTCAAGTGAGCTGTCCATGCTGATACAACTAGGAACTGCTAGAGGCAGGATTTGAACCCAAGTTTTATACTCTAAGTCCTTATGTATATATGTACACACAAATATAAATATTTTTAAAAACATGAAAATGAAATCAGTACAGTTCCATTGTGTTCTCAGGTGTTACATGTATTGGTTAAACATTGTATCGGCTATAATGCTGAGAGAGAGAGAGAGAGAGAGAGAGAGAGAGAGAGAGAGAGAGAGAGACAGACACAGACACAGACACAGACACAGACACAGACATTGGTGGGTGGGGGGAGGAGGGAAAGAGAGAGACATAATGATGAAATTGTAGAAAGGATTTGATCATCATATAAGGATGAGATTACATGATTTGTAAGATCCTTACCAACACAATGATTCTAATTTTATGAATAATCTTTATCCTATTAAGGATAGCATGCCAATATATGATGATCACACACACACACACACACACACACACACACACACACACACACACACACACCCCTCTTTGTAAATGATCCTCTTTATCAACTTCAACCAAATATGATTAAAAAAAACAAACCCAAGAGGCTAAAAATAATTTTTGCTTCGGCTGGCTCAGTGTCAGAATATGGATTGTATTTACCATAAAATGCTTGGACAGTGGGAACATAGCCACTTGATCATTGGTCATTTGAATGCTTCTGAGAATAATAATGTGAGAGCCTTAGTATTTTTCTTCTCAGTAATCTAATTAGTGCCTGACATGAGAGAATGAAGGAATCCTGTTAATTTTGTGTCACTGTTTTGGAAAAAATAGAAAAGAGAAAATTTTATCTGTGGAATATTCATTTTGACAAATTCACTGCTTTACTTGGTTTTGCTGGAAAACACAGAATGGACATCCTGTTTTATTCTGAACAATGACTATTATTACTCCATGCTCAATTTGGAGTCATAGGGTTCATTTCCCAGATCTTTGTACATGGAATATTCAGCCTCTCTGGGCTTCTATTTCCCCTTGTATAAAGCGAGAGAGATGGAACAGATGGTCTTCACCTCTAAAAAAGCTCCTAAAAATAAAATGAAAGTTTTCAGTATGGAGAGACCCAAATAATCATTGTTATATGCTGGTAAAATAGTGCATATTTCTTCTCTTGGTAAAGATTGAAAAAAATACTTTTAAGTGTTTGTATCACTTTTTAATTCAATTTAATTCAGTCTTCTATTTCCCAAGTAAATTTCCACTCTTGCATATGAAAAAATACTTTAAATGTTTGTATCAAAAAGTAAGTTTTAATTTTGAATCTCTCCTTGGTTTCAGTTTTTTTTTGAATTCTTAACTTTGGGTTTACAAAAGCATATTTTATAAAACTTACTCATTCCTTTTCAAATCACTTGTTGACCTTTTCCAGAAATTAAACATTTACCTTTTTTTATGATTGTACCTTCTATTTTTTAAAATCTACATAAGTCATTTCTCCCAATTTTCATACTAATGTAGGTTGAAAGCAAATAATTTGTAAGTTTTTGTAAGTCTGTAATACATTTCATAGTATACAATAAGCTTTATAAAGAAATATCTATTGTTTTGTGATTTATTTACTCAAAAATATATATGTATATATGTATACACACAAATACAAATATTTTTTAAAACATGAAAATGAAATCAGTACAGTTCCATTGTGTTCTCAGATGTTATATGTATTGGTTAAACATGCACTTTCTCCCTAGATTTTACATGTTTAGATTGAAAAAAAAGATATTAGACTCCTGCTATAGGACAGAATCTTAAAACCATGTTCTAGAAGTAGAATAATAATTTATTTTATGAAAGTATTTTTTCTCAAAAGTGTCAGTTACTTCAAGCCCTTGAGGGAAATGTTGAAGTTATAAATTGAAACTAGAACTAAACTGTCAAAGCAAAAATATAGTAAAAAAATTAAAATGTTAAGCAGACTAAAGCTGAAAGAGAAGGGAAAAACTAAGTGTAATATGTCAAGTTGCAAAAAAAGAAAGGAGGAAGAATGAAAAAAAGATAAACCATAATGTTATTGAAATTGTGAGAAGTGATAAGAAGTGACAGTAAAAATTGAAATGTGGTCCATGAAATTGCAGCATCAAAGTAAAAATGAATGCAATAAAAATTTCAAGCCATTATGGAAAACTTTTGAAAAAGATAATTTTTCATAATAAAATTTTAAATTAGTTTTATTAGGTCATGAGTTTCAATTTTATGTAAAGTAGAAGTAATCTTTAAAAGAGCAAAATCAAGAGATTGTAAACATTTTATAACTCTTCTGTGTTTTATAGTTGAGAAATTATTTAAATATTTGCGTTTGCTAGGTGGTCATTAGCTTTTTAATTGCTTCATGTAGATTACAGGCAAAATATTGATAATAACAGCTGGCATATATCTCTAAAAAGTTTTCCAAAATGTTTTACATTTGTGATCTTATTTTAGCCTCACAATAATCTTGTAGGCTATTATTATTATCATCAACATTATTATTATTATTATTATCTTCTATTAAATGTGTGAAGAGCCTGAGATCTAGAGAGGTTATATAGTTTGTCTAGTAAATATCAAAAGCAGGATCCTAGGCTGGTCCTTCCTGTCTTTAGCTTTCTTCACTGTCCCATGCTATTGCCTCCCATTCTAAGTCTCATCAGAATATATGTTCAGTTCAGCAAAGGTATTTAAAATTACTACATCCACAGTACTGTGCTTGATGCTAGAGATAATACATGGTTGAATATCATGTAAAGTAGGGTGTGATGAGGGTAGAGGAGGGATGCTAAGAGTGCTCTAGAAAAAAATTGAGGCAGGAGAACAGTTTCATCTGGATTGATAGAGCTCCATTTTGAAGGGGAAAAAACCTCTTAATTTATAAATATGAGCAATAAGAATCACATTCAGTATTATCTAAGATGCCATATGTAAGTGACCTGGCTTTTAAGATAATGGCATTTGGAGAAGAATAGTTGAAAAAATAGAATATCCCTGCATTTACCTCCTGTATGCATGGTACTCTGCTAGAAATTGATTGAGTGTATAAATCAGAAATCAAGCCTGCTTTCATACAACTTGTATATTAGAAGGTAGGGACATAATGCATTCAGTAACAAACACTTTGACAAGTGTAGGATAACTAGTGAAATAAATACATTATTAATAATAGGTATGCAGAATACTAATGGGAATTCAGAGAAAGGAAAAGATCATCCACAACTGGGAGACTTAGTATTAGGATTTGTCAGGTAAATGACATGAGCTGGATAAAGCTTCAGAAGCAGAGATGAAAGTTGTTAGTAAAGAACTCTGTACTAAAGATAATTTCATAATAAAATGTTTAATTAGTTTTACTAGGTCATATATTTTTAATTTTGTGTAAAACAGAAGAAGTAATCTTTAAAAAATCAAAACCACAATAGTAGAAACATTTTGCAACTGTTTTACAGTTGAGAAATTATTTAAATATTTGAGAGGGCTTTTACTTTTCTCAAATGTGCATAGTAGTGGACATACCTTTGCCACAGTTAGCAGATAGCAAGTATAGATTGGGCATAGTGCAGGAGAGTTAGAACTGAGAAATAAACCTAGGACATTCCCCTGAGTAAGTTAAACATAACAATAGATCAAAATAAGTGGTCACATAATTTCGTATTTTTTTATAAATTTTTTTCCTGTGCATTTATTTGGCAAGCATTCCATATTTATTTTATTAAGGATATTGCTCCTTCCCCTTTAAATCTTACACTAGCTGGACAATTTGCTGAGATTATAAATTTTATGAATTACATTGTTTTATTTTTAAGTTAAATGAATAATTTTTTTAAATTAAAAAGACAACGATGAACTCATATCTTCATTAAGTATATGTTTCACATAGCTAATGATAATGTCTTTTAGTTATTCATGCTTGAAAAAGTCTAATAACTTATTAGACCTGTATTGCTATCATAACTATGCTTCACCATTTACCTTGAGATGAGGGATCATACTCCAGGAGGAAATAACATCTCTTACCATTGCCCTGAAAGTTTAGCTCCTTAGTGTGACAGCAGGAAGAAAATACCTAATTTGGAGAAATACTTCTCTTTTAATTAACTCTCTGACATCTCTGTATAGAAAAATATTGCAAAGGAAAAAGAAAAAAATTCTAGAACAGAATGATGCATTTTACTGCTTAAATTAACTTGCTATTTTTAGCTTAACCACAAACTGTCCTGCAGCATATATCTAACTTGCTTGTTTGTACTTTACTCAGCCTGTTGTTAATAATGTAAGTTACACTCAAAAATTTACCCTAGTTTTTTTTTTCTAAAATTTTGATTGTTAACTGCTTTTTATATAAAGACCTCATTTTTTTCTCCCCAATTTAATATCCCTTTTACTTATATACTCTTTGGTCTTGCGATACCTCCAAATTAGAAGATAGTTTTAAATTTTTGAAGCCTTTCAAAATTTTTAAATTTTTTTCAAGTTCAAAAAATTCATGATTTTAACTTGTTACCTAATCAATTTCTTCACTACATTAAAATCAAGATACTTTTACTTGCCTTTAAGGGAAGAGTTTAGGCAGAAAGAAAAGAATTCAGGTGGACTTGTAACAATATGCGACTTTTGGAGAGTTTCCTGATTACTGCAAAGGAAATACTCTTTGCAGCATGTCTGTGATCAAATACGACAAAGCAGCATAGAGTGGTATGTAGGTGACTGGACTTACAGTCTAGAGCACCTGGATTCAAATCCCTCATGAGGAACTACCTGTCTGATGCTGTGTAAGATTTTTAACCTTTTTGGAATTCACTTTTTTCATCCCCCAAATTAATAAGGAAGGAGGTAGACTTGATGGCTCTTAGGTCTCTCTCTTGTCCCTCCAAATCTATAATCCCACGAAAGTTATTTTATATTCTAATAAGAATTTTGTCTCTTGGTCAAAAAAAATTGAAACAGGAGTGGGGGAGAGGGAGACACAACTTGTTATTGTATCATTCTTCCCACTATCAAAGTTTCCTTCATCAATACAGACAAACAAATCATCATGATTTATAATCAGGATTACTTGGGTTGATAAAAGGTTATGTAACTTGTCTGTGGTCAGAGTATATACCAGAGGCTGAACTAAGTTCTTTCTACTAACTAAAGCCAGCTCTATATCCATAAGGTCACACTGCTGCTTTAATTAAAATTTATTTTAATTTATTGGAGAAATTTTGAATAATCTGTAAGTGGTACCTAGAAAGAAATGTTACATTTTGCTATTATTTTTGCTTTGTATGAATTAGAAAATGACAAGTATGTCCTTTTATAGAAACAGAGAATCTCATAGTTTGAAGGAAACTTGGAGGTCACTTTGTATCTGTTGGGGATTTATGATGTTCCTAACCAGCAATCATCTATCTTCTCCTTGAAGATTTCCTGTAATGAGCAATTCAGCAATTCCCAGGTTAACCCATTTCATTTTTGTATTGCTTTAATTATTAAGAAGGAGAGAGTGCTAAATTTGAAATCAGTGGGCTGATTTAAAATCCTCTTTCCAAAAACCACCCTGAAAAGCAATACAATATACTAGCTTTGTGGCTTTGAGTAGTTTCTTACCCTCTTGTGCCTTAGGGTTCTCTCATCTAAAAATCAGGGTGTTGGACTCTGTCCTCAGAAATCCCTTTCAGCCCAAAGTCAGTAATCTTATGTTTGATCTTATATTGAGCCTCTGAATCTTCTTCCCATTGCTTCTCTTTTTTCTCTTTGGGTGTAGATATAGTAATTCCAATGCTGCTTCTTTCTACATGACAGACTTTCGAATACTGAAGATAGCTATCATGTCAGCAAACAAAATAACAGATAATTATTAAGTACCTATTATGTTCAGTGCATTGTATGAGATGATAGGGAAGCCATAAGGTTTAGGTGAGACATTAAGGACTCATCTTGAAGAAGCTAGTGCAGGAGGAAGCTATAGCATGCCAGCACCGATATAAGGTAAGGCATTCCAGGGCATAGTAAGGGCATCAGTCAGTTACAAAACAAAAGACTGTGTCTCATCCAAGACTTGATCTTCTGCAGACTGAACATCCCTAATATCTTCAATCAGTCATTTGATGTAACTTTGATTACCCTTTTATGACTTTCAACATGAATTGTCAGTACCTTTAAAAACAGAACCCAATACTTCAACAGGGGGCTGAGCATGTAAAATTTCTCAGAGCTACAAAAATGTTCTCTTCCCCCTTTTGCCTAACATTGTTATCTCTTTTGGCTGCTGTATCATGCTGTTGAATTTAATTAATTTAATTCAATTTAGTCCACTAAAATTCTTGAGTCTTCATAGGAATTGTTATTCAGGCAGCAGTATCTTGCATGTTGTGCTTATGCAATTGACTTTATAAAAAATGTTTCTTTTGAACTACGAGACAAGCACATTTCCCTCTACAAAGATCAGGAAAAAAGATATTTACATTTTCTTGGTCTCGATTTTAAAAGTGACAAAAAGATCATTTCTATACATGTCACAAAATCCCAAAAGCAGACTCTATAAGATACTGTGAGTTTCTATTTCATACTGCTTTTAAAAAACAACAACATAGAATGTTAAATTCTATACTTTGAAAAATGTCCTGCTTGTTTGTACTTCCTTCTGCTCATTTAAAGAAAAATTCAGTGTCTTCTTTGGCAACATTATTGCTAATCTCTCCCTTCTGATTATTTGTATCCTCCTTCCATTAAGAAAAGAGAAAAGGGGAGGAAAAGTAGAAAACACTTACAGCAATCCACACAGAAAGCAGGACCAGTATGCACCTCGTGTCTATTACCTCTGTTAGTGTAACAGTCTTAATATTGTTTCTTTGGAGGTATGGTTGGTTATTGCTTTGGTCAGAGTTCTTAAATCTTTCCATGTTATTTTTCTTTACAATGTTACTGTTCTGTTGAAATTGTTTTCCTAGTTCTATTTGCTTCATTTTGTATCAGTTTATACTTTTCTGGATTCTCTGAAATAATCTTTCATTTCATATAGAACATAAAATGCCATTATAGCCACAACTTGTTCAGCCATTCCCAAGTTGTCTAAGAAGCCATTTAAAATATCTCCTGAGATCTCCTTAGTATATCGCCATCAGAGATACCATGGGAGATGTTTTCACATGCCTTGACAAAATTCAACAAGCACCTCCTCTGAAAAAGTGTCATGCTTGGGAATGGGCATTTTGTTGTAGTTTAGTTGTTTCATTTGTGTCCAACTATTTGTAATTCCCTTTAGTGTCCTGGCAAAGATATTAGAGTGGTTTGTCATTTTCTTCTCTAACTCATTTCACAGATGAGGAAAATGAGGCAAACAGGGATAAGTGATCTAATTAGGATCACAGGAAGTATCTGAGACCAAATTTAAACTCAGGAAGACTTCCTGACTCTATGTTGCCACCTACCTGCCCTGGTATTGGCAATAAATGTAAAATGGCACATTTCGTGCCCCCAAGCTGATAGCACAGATATTCTCTTTAACATTCTTTTGATCTATCAGGATATACTTTAATAGATTCATTATCTTTCATCAGTGTTGATACTTCTATTATTAGTATAGTTGTACTGGTAGCAGTAGTATTGAAAGTATTGAAGGTGGGATAGTGATAGTGGTGGTAAAGGTTTTTTAAACAAATGATTATTTCTTGCATTCATCTTATTGCTTTGAAAATTTAATGTGAATTAGCCAGGCTGTATAATGTGATCACAGGAAAATGATAGTGTTAAGCACATAGCCTGAGCCAAGCACTATACTAACTACTGGTAATACAAATATAAGCAGAAGAAAGATTCTGCCTTCAAGGAACTTACATTCTAATGTGAGAAGAGAACATGTAAAAGGACATGGGAAGAAGGATATATCCTCATGTGGAGGCATAGTGATGGGGAGTCTGGAGAGTGAAGGATAACTAGTCTGTGCTCTTCCTCAAAATGTAGTTTGAGAAGAATTCAAAAATGAGAGGAGGCCATATACAAAGAGAAAAAAGGCAGCTGAGGCATTGCAGCAAAGTCTGGAGAATAAAGAGAGAAGAAATCTATGGAGAGTTATGTTAATAATAATAATTGCTAGTACTTGTATAACACTTACTATGTGCCAAGTATTATACTTCCAGTAATCTCATTTTCCAGTTATCTCATTTGATACTCACAACAACCCTTGAGGAAGGTGCTGTTATTATCCTTATTTTATATGTGAGGAAATTGAGACAAATGAAGGGTGGCTTGTCCAGAGTCACATATATAGAAAGTGTCTGAGGCTAGGTCTGAACTCAGATAGTCCTGACTCCTAGCCCAAAGCTCCATCTACTGTACCAGCTAGTAGATAGGAAGACAGTATGACAGATTTTGAACCAGGGCTTAAGAAACAGCAGTGATGGGCTTTTGGAGAGGATGGAATGAATCTAGTTGTGGGAAAATTCCTGGGGAAAATATTTACCAGGAGACTGCAAACTAGATCAAGGGAGCTTCAAAATGACAACTGAGGAGCAAAGACTATCCACATATGTGATGAATACCTACTGATTGACTCATCCAGCTACTAAGCTAGATGACACAGGGAGAAAGCGTTGGAATCAAAAGGCATTTTTAAGTGTCTCCTCAATGTTTAGATACTATGCTGAGCACTGTGGCTAGAAAGACAAAGATTAATCAATTAAAAAGCATTTATTAAATGTCAATTATGTACCAGGCACTGAAGATTCTAATACAAGAAACAAAATGATCCCTTATTCTCAAAAAGTATACATGTAATGCTTTGTTTAGCAAAACTTTTTATATTATCTAATTGGATTCTCATAGCAATCTTGTGAAGTAGGTCCTATTATTATCCTCCTTTTATAGGTGGGAAAACTAAAGCAGGTAACTTACTCAAGTCTACTTACTTCAGGTTCTACTGGTTGCGAGTACAGCGTTCTATCCATTGTGTCAATTAGTTGTCCTTGTGGTATGAGGCGTGTCTTTATGTGTCACCTTTCCTCCCCAAATCATCATCTCTTTTTGGTCCAGAGGAAAATTATGACTTGACTTTAAGAAGGGAATGTGTGACATGGAACTATTTTGCACAAATGCAAATTGTTCATTAGATCCCCAAGAAAAACTTTGCATTACTCCAACCAGTCATTGTAATATTCCTTTATGCTTTCTATAGTTGATATAGCTTAGATCCTGGGTTCATTGTGCCTCTTACTGTTGACTTTTGGGCTAAGAGAGCAAACTGTCCTTGCTTTTCACTCTTCCAGGCCCCCTTCCCACAGAAGATATATTCTATCAGTGTTATTGTTAGAAACTGCTTACTTAGGTAGTTTTTCTATAATTAGCAGATTTTTGGCAGTACCTTGTTGCAAACAAAGTCTCCCTAGGCTTTTATTCCTGAAATTGTCTCCTGAAGAAATTGAACTTCAAGCAGTTCTTTTTTCTTCATTTCTCTCAGGGGTTCTCAAACTAGGGCCTGTGGGCCAGATGCTGCCCGCTGAGGACATTTATGCAGCCCTGGGTTATGGCAAATGGGCTGAGGGGCGAACACAGAGTGTGAGCTTTTGTTTTTACTATAGTCTGGCCCTCCAACAGTCTGAGGGACAATGACCTGGCCCCCTATTTAAAAAGTTTGAGAACCATTGCGATAGTAGGCATTAGAGTTTTGTTCTCCCCTAGGCTAATATCTCCTTTTCAAGTGAGTCAAGACTAAATCCATCTGTTTGAATCATTTTATTCTCTGTGTAGATCATTTAAAAATCTTACTCTTCAATATCTCAGAGGCCATTATGGACTGGTGATGAGGAATTCCATCCACTTCCTCATGAGAGAAGTATTGGATTAAATGTGCAGAAAGAATGAAATATGTGGCAAATATGAGAACTGTGTGTGGGGGGCGGGGAGGCAGTTGGGATTAAGTGACTTGCCCATGGTCATACAGCTAGGAAGTGTTAAGTGTCTGAGATCAGATTTTAACTCAGGTCCTCCTGACTTCAGGGCCAGTGCTCTATCCATTCTGCCATCTCACTGCCCTGGAAATTTGTTTGGTTTGATTATTCATATTTGTTTAAAAATTCATGACACAAGTTTAAGAATGTTGCATCTAATTTACTTTTGTTACAAAATATATGTTAATCTACTTGGAAGATTTATTTAATATTATCTACTACAAAAGGCATAGTAGAATTCATCTGAGATTGTATCTCCATTCAAGAATGTGGTTTATAAATTTTAAAGGGCCAATCAGCTTTTGTCTTCAGTGCCAAATTGGCTCATAGTGTTAGCTCCCGAGATTTGTATCTGTGGTAATTCTGCTTTCAGAGCTAGCTCTGGGGTAGGAACAAAAGAGAATTGATAAAGGAGCAAAGAATGTGGTGGACAGCAGTGGGTATGAATGAAATTTGTGAGTGTTGGCCCTTGTTTTTAGCCAGAAATTTGGGGCTATTGGGAAAAACAAACAAAAAAATAAAAACCCCAAACAAGAAGGCTGTTATTTTAATGACTAAGAAAGATGTTTAGAAACTCCTGGCCAATTTTGCATAGAGTTTAGGTCTACTATATCTCTGGCATTAAGTTGTTTTAAGCTTAGTGGACATTTTGAAAAGTCATGTATTTTAGTGAATTAGTTATGTTTTTAATTAAATGCTTTGAGTCTTTTGACTAGAAGCAGCTAAATGGGAATGTGTGATGTGCTAATCTTGTGTCTAGGGTTATCCCTTTTTTCCCATTATCCATTCCAACTTCACTGAGGACAGTGACCTTGAGATGATAAAAACAAATTTTAATTGACTACTGAATTTCTAATTTCTACATTTAAGGAGTTTCAGAATTTACATACGAGAATGCTGCAAGTCCTAAAAGAATTTAGAGACAATTATATTTCTCCATTTTTATAACATTCCCATTGAGATGGGAACAACTATTTTTTAAAAAGCATATGGAATTTAATATATCTTTTATTCTAGGGAACAACTGTTTCCTATGACACAAAATTAAAAATCTTGAGTACCCTTACTAATTGCTCAATGTCAACTTATTCAAAACTGAACATAATAATTTTTTTCACAAACCTGCTTTGTTTTGGTAATTATTTCTTTTAGCAACATTATCATCCAGCTAGTCTCCCCTTCTTGAAATCTTGACTTTCAGGTTTTCTTCTTAATTTCTGTAATTAAGGTTTTTAGGCTTGGCCCAAGTTTGGCAGGAAACTTAGGTTACACACTTGAAGATTTTACCTCTACTTGTGCCTTCCATTTTTCTTCTTTACTCCCACTGCCACTTTTGTAAGTCATTACCATTTGCCTTGAACTATTGGAGTACAACCTGAAAAGGTAGTTTTACAACAATTTACAACAATTCTAGGAAGTAACTGCTGTGGTTATCTACATTTTGTAGTTGAGGAAACTGAGACAAACAAAGGTAAAGTGACTTGGCTGGAATCACATTACCTAGTAAATACTGTAAGAAATCAGAATTCAAATATAGTACTTACTAATTGTATGATCCTAGGCAAGTCACTTAATTTCTGTCTGCCCCAATTTCTTTAACTGTAGAATGGGAATAGTAACTTTCTTCTAGGGTTATTGTGAGGTTCAAATGAGATAATAATTGTAAAGAGCTTATCACTGTGCCTGATACATAATAAATACTATATAAATGCTAGCTTATTATTGCTATTATTATTGAGTAAAGTGTGGGAAGATTGTAAAGGTAGGAAGAAGCCAGGTTCTGAAGAGTCTTAAACACTAAAATGGAATTTACATTTAGAATTCCTTTGAGACTCAGTTTAAATTTTACCTTCTACATGAGATACCTCCTAATCCCCCCTCAGCTTTAAGCACCTTATTTTTTTCTGAAATCATCTGAAATCAATTTTTAAAAATATACTTAGAAGTTCCTATTTTATCTCTCCCCATAGCCTCTTTTGAACATTAACTCCAGAGCAGGATTTGTTTTCAATCCAGTCTTTGTATAACCACTGTTTAATCCCATGGCTGCTTGTAGTAGGCACTTAATGGATACCTTGGAATGTTTTGCTTTCCTTTCTTTACCAATTGAATTTCTTCATATTTATCAAAATCCAAGGCTCAGGTGCTCCTGCCTCTTTGAAGTCTTCCTTTATTTCTTTAGTAAATCATAACATCTATCAATTGTCCCATTAGTAAGATATTGTACTTTGTGCCTTTTTGATGTTCTCATTGTTTTGTATTAGTTGACTGGGTATGTGGCAGATGCCTCAACAAGACTATAAATTTCTTGCATCTAGGGATCCTGTCTAATCTAATTTAGCATAATTCTCTGCATATAAGAAACAACTGAATCTTTTTTTTTTTTATTGAAACAAATATCTCCAGTTTATCAGCACAAATTTATATATGTTTGGGCTGTAATATTAGATTTTGTGAAATCTTCAGTTTGCTTTCAAGTATTTTTTATTGGCAGCTGATGTTTCTGATTTAAGATTTTTCTTTTTTTTTTTTTAATAGCACAGTAGTATTCCAACACAATCCATGTGCCACAACTTGTTCAACCATTTCACAATTTATAGATATCCCCTGCAAATTCCAGTTTTTTTATCACCACAGAGAGAGTTGCTATTACTATTTTAGAACATAAAGGTTTTTTTTTCCTTTTTCCCTAAACATCTTGAGAAGCAAAGGGTACAGGCAATTTTATAACTCTTTTGGCATAGTTCCAAATTGTTCTCCAAAATGATCAATTTACAGTTCCACAAACAGTGAATTAGTGGCCCAATTTTCTATATTCCCTCTTATATTGCCTCTTTTTTTTCTTATATCATCTTAATCAAGTTAATAGGTGGAAATGCTATATCAAAGTTGTTTTAATTTGCATTTCTCTAATTTAATATAGAATATTTTTTTCCACATAATTGTAAATTGTTTTGATTTTTTCATTAGAAAATAGGCTGTTCATATTTTTTGACCATTTATCAACTGGGGGATGATTCATATTCTTATAGATTTAGTAGGGTTTTTAAAAATATATTTGAGATATGAGACCTTTATATGAAAAACATTTTATATGTATTTATGTCTATAGTATTTTTTCCTTCAATTTTCTGCTTTCCTTCTGATTTTGACTACACTGACTTAAGAATGTGTTAAAAATATAAAATTCAATTTAAATGACTGGTATAAACATGCCAACTTTTTAACTCCACAGCCATTTAAGAATGTAGTCCTTAATTATTACTATTTTCAGAACCTTTTAAATTTGGGGGTCCTACTTAAATTTTTTTCTCAAAAACAGAAATGGTAGCATATGTAATGATTTCCCCTCTACTTTTAAAAATAGCAAAGCCTCAAATTCCTAATGCTTTTTTATAGAATTAATAAAATTATAATGGTAAAAGTCTGAAAATATTCATCTTTAAACATTAAAATTCTGTTATGAAGAAAAGCTTTGACAATAAAAATGTATACAATTTGTATGTTTTCTTAAATAGCTGGAAATTTTGGTAAAAGTTGATATACCTGACTTTATGTATTTAATATTTATAATCTAGATGAGAGGAATCCTGGCATATTTTGGTAACTTTCGTCTGATTGCAGAATTTTCAAATCCTTTTGTGAATCAGCGGTAGGTTGTTGATATTGTTAATGATTTTTAAAGTTGTTTATTGTAAGCCATTTTTTAAAAGTAGAAAATGATGTTGCATTGCCCTGATACCTCCATCTCTAAAATTATTTATAATACTAACCTGTATTGCTTGCTATAATGTCACTTATAATACAGGATGAAATTTTATATATATATATATATACACACATATATATATGTGTGTATATATATATATCAGATAGATTTTGATTATACATCATGGGTTCTGTTTTGAAGACTTCTAAGTGATTTACTTATTGTAAATAACAATCATTTCACTAATATTAGAAGTGTTTTCATTTATTACTTAGCATAGTACCTTGCTCATTAAGCAAAACTCAGTGAATCTCTACTGAATGAATGATCTCATTTGGTAGTACAGTAGAACATTTTATACACTGGGCAAAAGAATCTGAGAATCATGATTTTGGGGGGAAATGATCTTTGCCAAAACTCAGAAGATTCCACAGAATTATAACTTAACACCATACATACATTTTATAAGATACTATATTTTAGATACATAATACACCCATAATTGGGACAACTAAGTGGATAGAGTATAGTAGATATAGTGCTGATTCTGAAGTCAGGAAGACGTATCTCCTTGAGTTCAAACACTTAACTAGATTGTATGAGCAAATCAGTTAACCCTGTTTTCCTCAGTTTCCTTGTCTGTAAAATGAACTGAAGAAGGAAATGGCAACAGTTCCATTATCTTTGCCAAGTAAACCCCCAGTTGGATAATGAACAGTCATACGTGACTGACCAATAGTGACAGTGGGAAAACTGAAATTTAGAGAGACTATATGACTTATTAGTTTTTGAAATAGGATGGTAGCCCAGATTTTCTGACCACAAATGCAACTCATTACATGACATTACTCTATCCCTTCAAGGAGACCTGGGCCTTTATGTAGACCTGAACAAATCATTTTTAGCTATCAGACTATGGCAGATTATTGTAGCTCAGCTTTATTATCTATCAAATAAAATAGTAATACTTCATGCACTTTCTTCAAGAAGTTATTTGTAACTTGCCTATATTTACAAAGCTGATAAATATAGATGGGAATATTTTGCTAAACTTTTGTCTATTTTCCTTCTAAGTCAAGTCAGCAATCATTTATTAAGCTTCTACTAAATGCAAAGCACTATGCTAAGTATTTGGGAAACAAAGAAAAGCAAAAACAAAACCAAAACCAAAAAACAACAGGCCCTACATTCGGAGGAGCTAACACTTCTAAGGATGAATTAATATGCTAATAACCATGTATAAAAAGACTGACAAGAAATTGGAGATAATCTGGATGCATGGGATTGAGATAGGTTTCTTGCAAAAGTTGGTATTTTTAGTTGAGATTTGAAGAAAGTTGGGAGGCAAAGGTAAGAAAAAGAGAATTCCAAGAAAAAGAGAATTCCATACATAGGGGACAGCCACTGAAAAATGTCTTGGGTAGATAGTGTTTTGTTTAAATAACAGTAGGGAAGTCAGTGCCAGATTGTGTGATGTGGGGTAGGGAGGGGTGAAGTAAGGGGAGGGAAAAGCAAGAGGAGTAAAGTATAAAAAAAGATTGGAAAGGTAGAAGAGGCCAGATTGTGGAGGGCTTTAAAAAGTAAAAAGAGATTTGCATATTGATCATGGAGGTAATTAGGAACTACTGAAGTTGATTGAATTTAAATACTTGCTCTTTATCACATTTTTTCTCCCTTTTCATTGCTTTTAGACCCTTACTTTGAATTTTCCAGTTTAGTGTGGATGCTTGTAATGTGTCTATCACATTTAATATTTATACCATACACACATTTATATTCTTTTTTTTTTTTTTTATATATATATATATATTTTATAATATTATCCCTTGTATTCATTTTTCCAATTTACCCCCCCTCCCTCTATTCCCTCCCCCCGACGACAGGCAATACCATACATTTTACATGTGTTACAATATAGTCTAGGTACAATACATCACACATTTATATTCTTTTAAAAATAATATAAAAGTTATCAAAATTACTATGTGCACCCATATGTCATATAGAAGGGAATCTATTGCATTCTGAAAGCAAAAGTAAAAAATGTTCTCCTTCACTTCATGTTACCCATGACATATGGATTTAATTTAATTGATGTTTTTTTTTTTTCCAGGTGGTTCCTTGAAGTGCTAGGATATCCCAAGTCTTCTAAAGCTAACATCATCAATGGTGTACTAATGACAGTAGTATTCTTTATTGTAAGGATTGCAGTTATACCTCCTTTCTATAGTCGTATTTATGCTGTGTATGGAACAGAACCTTTCAACAGACTAGGATTTGCTGCCCAAAGTGCCTGGATTGGTTGCAGTAGTGTTTTAGATGTAATGAATGTGATGTGGATGATCAAAATTTCAAAGGGATGTCTCAGAGTCATCTCTCTTATAAGAAAGGAGAAAACCAACAAGAGTCATCAAAATGGAAAACTTGACTAAAAATGGCATAATGAAAAAACACCTTCATTACAGCTTAACATTTGTGCTGATATGTGCTGATATGACATTTCTTGGCATGGTCTGTGCTTCTTTATTAATATTTGCTATTCAAGATTTCCATGACAACATCTGTTTTTAACTTTAGGAAAGAAAAACTAAGAGTTGCTTTTATTCCAAGACACCTTTTCAGCTTTCCAGCTGCCTTATAAGCATGAATACAACTTTAGGAGTTTAAAGAACAATTAATGAATTCAATGAAGATCTTCAGAAATGTATTACCTGCACTAGCATTTTTTCACTATGAAAAGATGGCTGTGTTCATGTGTGTGGTGCACTTCATTTTATCTGAGTAATTCTGTCAACAGAATTTAAATGACCTTTAGCTCTTTTTCTATCAATGTTTTCTTGGCAACCAACACTTATATGGGGCTTGGCTTCTAAATGGTCAATATTAATCAAGGGACTTTAAGACATGAAATGATGACTCTGGCATAGCTTATCCATTTAAATATCTGGAGGAAGTATTGTTGCTTCATGATATGTATCTAATTAGCACAGTCATGGAAAATATTTCCCTCATTGTGTGATTTTTTTTTTTCTTTCAGGTAAATAGGGATTTTGTATATATGCTCTTTTTATATATTTTTTCTTGTTTATCATGTCTGAACACGTAAAATTTTGGTTATTTTATAACCAACTTTTGGGGTTAGCTGAAAAAAGAAACCAATTTTAATTTCAGAGATATTTTAACAACTTGGAATTTCTTAATTCCCAGTTTAAGACTGGTTCAAATTTTGTTCTTCCTGAAGGAAGAAATTTCATGTAATTAGAAAACTTATTTCCCCCTCTTTTCTTAATAATTTTCTCTAGAACTGAGCATATCCTTCCTTGATATGTGTTGGTGAAAGAAGAGATTGGAGAGTGGGGGTGGGTAGGGGAGAACAATCAATATTTGATAGCAGTAGGCATCTCAGAAGGACATTCCAAATGTGCCTACTCTAGTGTACTAGATTTACTTTATTTCATTAACCCCTCCAAAACTTCTAAATATTTGTTAACATCCTTATGATTAAATTTATTGATGTTTGTCTCCTTTCTTATTTGGTATCTGAAAGAATCAGAAGGTAAATTCTCTTACTATATGTGATTGGTTATTAATGAAATTTATTAAACAGGTTTTATTTTTAAATTTCTGTCTTTAGCATTTTAAAAAGTTAATACTGTGGTCTATTTTTATATAACAGTAAGAACTGACATAGACCTAATTAAAAACTTCCACAAGAGAGGAATGATTTCTCTAAAAATGTCAGTAGGCGATTATGTGGTTAGAATAAAAGGATGAATTGTGAAGAAAAATGCGATGATTTTGCTGCCTTGTCTCCCTCTCCACCTACCTTGCAGAAGATAAATTATTCTCTTGTGATTTGCAAAATCTTCTTTGCATTTAAAACCCAGTAATCATCAGTACCAAAGATCATCTCGTACAGTATGATATCTATCAGATTCTTGAGATAGGCCATTTATCTTCCTAAAAATACCCTAAAAATATTGCAGGGTTTTTTTGGGGTATATGTATATGTTTTTAATAGAGTTGAGACCCAGTGATATTTGGACAGTACTTTTGGTGGTGGTGGTGATTGTTACTTTTTTTTTTTAATTTTGTCTAAAAGACAAAGGATGATGATGTAATTATGTACCTGTGGTGATTATTAGTATTATCACATTATCACATGTATATAAAAGAGAGCAGTTCATTTGCTGAAAGATTGGTGATTAAACTCTGTTTTGTTCTACCTATGAAAGGAAAATACAGTTTTTATCTAACCAAGGATGTACATCAGGGATTAAAAGAATCTTAATAATAATAATAATAAAAGATTTGTTTCAGGTACATTTCTAATTATTTTCACTGGAATAGAACTTTCACACTTAACAATCTGATGAAAGTTCCACTCTGGATTGTAAATGGCCTGATAAAGTCAGAAATGATTTACTAAATCAAACCAGAGTTGCTGTTTTTCTTATTTGAATTGTTTGTCCAGGCTGCAAGTCATAAAAACATTTGGAAAAAAAACTTATATTTAAACCACTTAAATAATTGGCATTTATTTGTTAAATCATTAATACTTTTAAATCCTTAATTAATGGCACACTATAAGCACCTTGCACTTAAATAGTCAATAAATATTTATTGACTTCATTACTTAGATGAAAAAATAGGAAAAATATTTCTCTCACCCCAGCCTTTTTGGCAAACATATGCACACATATTGTTTTAGAAATACATAGCTTTAGAATGAAATAAATTTGAAATAGAGAGTTTAGTTCTTAAGATATCTTTTAGTTCTGAACACAGATTAAAAAGCTACTTGAGATAATAAAGACAGTATAAAATTTAATACTTTGAGACCTCAACACAGTATTTATAGCTAAAATTATTTATGTTATATCTGTCACAAACAATATCTTTCATTAGTATAAGTATCTCAAATATAAATCTATTGGAAGTGTCATTTTCGATTAAGCTATTTTTGCTTATGTTAATCACATATAATATTTGTTTATGTATTTGCTGCATATTATTTACTATAAATTCTTTAATTTAAAAATCTAAATCATCCAGTTTCACTGCTGATATAAAACACATGAAATGAAAGATTGGTAATTTAACAACTTGAAATTCACATAATTCACAAAAAATATATTTCCTCAAACTTAGTTGTACTGTGATTATGACATTCTGAGATAGAGATGGTTTAATGTTTTGGGAATACTTCTGGTTAAGAGATGAGAAAATTTAGATACTAAATATTCTAAGTGGATGGATCTTAGATGAATTTTTAGGGGCTCATATTTGAGATTCAGATGTTTTTCAAAATATGTAAAACCGATGTAAAGGAATTTTCTAACAACCTTTTTGTAGGAAATTAATTGTATTATTGGTAACTTGATGTTACCAAAACTAAAACCTTCATATTGTGACTTTAAAACTCAGCAGAAAATTTTGTTACATAAGTTGAGTTAATTACCCATGTGATTGTCCATGCAAAATCAGAGTTAAGTATTAGCTGTGTAACTAATTAACACAATTAAATATTTTCTTTGGGCAATTTAAAAGAATTAGGAGCTTGAGTTTGCTCTTATGTATAAAATCCTCTTAATGAAGAAGGCCTGCAATTGTTTAAAATCCAGAGTGGTAGGTTACAGGATGTTTATGTTAGATAGGGAAAGTTCTTTATTACGATTTTTTCAGTCCAGTTGCTAAAAATATGTAATATTTATGGAAAAGCCTGCATTGAAAGAGATAAAATAGTTACATGACTTGATCAATTTTAAATAACTTTAAATTAACCTTTAATTTAACATTTAAATAACTTTAAATGTACTGTGCAGAATTCAGTACAGTGTTAAAAGTCTAGTTAAAAATTTACATAAGTTTACAATAAACATTTAAATAAAACTGTTTTTTCAATTTAAAAAGAAATTTGACTCGAATTGCATTTTTACTAATGTAGGTTTTATAAAAAAAATTTAGGCTTAAAATTTGTATAATTTCTTTGAAGTACATGTGGAATTTTGGTGATGCAGTTACCAAAAAATTGACCTTCATTTTTGAGAAAAGTTGATTTCATTGTCATTTGCAAGATTAGTTTTTGGTGCTTGCAGCACAAGGGTTGTCCAATAAAGGGTATGTAGAGGTAGGTATTGTGGTTTCAAATGTGTTTTGCTTTAGTACTCCAAAGGAAATTCCCTTTGTCCAAAAGGTGTTTGTATTACTGGGTATATTTAAATTAAGTCACTTTAAATATTTTTATTGCAATTGCCTCAAGCCAAAAGTTTGGCAGAAATGGTTTTAAGTTGTGAATAGTGATTCAGAACAGAACATGAAATAGCAGATTTCAGATTTTATTAAGAAGTAAATAAAAAACATGGCATCACGAGTCATGTGGTGTAACTGGTGCCCCAAAGCATGTGCATCCACATGCACTTACACCCTGAACTAAACTGGAATTCAAGATCTGAACAGAGCAGCATAAATCCAGTGGGGCCTGATGAATGGGCTAAGGTTATCAGGGAGGAGCTCTTTTACCTAAATGTAAAGAGTGCTCTGGGTACTCTAACCCAGACCAGTTCAGTATGTTTTTCACTCGTGGTAGTGTGAAGCATCCACACTGGTTCCTGTAAGCCTGCCTACCACTATCATTCTTCCATAGCATTTGACTGGTATATACCTTCCATTAATGCCCCTCTCCACTAGCCTTTCGGTTCTTGAGTGTGTTGGGGAAATTTAGAAATGTATAAGTTAATTGTAGCACATGCTCCCATACAAACACACACTTATACCACCTGAAAGGATTATAGGGAGATATGAATGAAGACCATGTTTTATTAGACAATTATAGGAAGTTGTTTAGTATGACAAGAAATCATTCTCTAGTATTAAAAAATCTTAATATCTGCTTATTATGTGCAGGAAAGCTAAAGATGTTGTGGTTTCACTGCAAAGTATCTGATATTTGTGATGAGAAAGTGGTTGGATAATAGATACTTTATGAGCTATTTAGGGACTTTAATAATTGATCTTGGTATTATCTATTCAATAGTTCCACCAGCAAATAAATGAATTGTCTAAGATATTTTGCAAAAACATAACACCAATGATCTTTGCTTTTCCAAATTTTTTTGATAATAACAAGAGTATTTAAGTGAGGAGAGCATTATGGAGATGAATGAAAAAATCAAAGGCAGCTAGAATAAAAGAATGATTTGCAATGAAAATGTTTACATTTCACTTTGAGCAATGGACATGTCCTGATATAAGCCCCTAAGATTAGGACCAAGGGCAATGAAAAAGATTATTTCCATATTGAAAAATAAATTTCTTTGCATAAAGGAATACCTCTGGCTGAAAACTCGTTAACCATTGGCTGTGTAATGTTTGCCTTGTATCTCTGTGTAATCTTGTAATTAAATGAGGTGAAGGTTATTTGTTACTTCCTGGTAAATGAAACCTAAAACATAAGCAAATAAAATATTGTGTGTATTTTTTTCTTCCTCTCTTGCCTGATTGTTGAAATATTGTATAATTATGTCTATATTTTAAGGGCTTTTATGTAAGTATAGAAGACACTAGATTTTTAGTACTTGCTACCAATAAATATATGAGAATGTTTTAAAATTTTTTAATCAAAAGTTTTTAATATAAAAGGCATTAAAATTATGGATTTTATTTGAAAAATATATGCATATTGCAATAAATTCAAATATTTAAATGTTTTAGATGTAGATGAACTACATATGTAATGCTTGCACACAAATTCTATGTAAAAGAATAAACAGCATATACTATTTAAAATGTTATGGTTCTATGCATAACTTTATTCCTTATTCTATTCATTCTTAAGCTATTTGTTCTAAAATGTAGCTAATGATATAATTTTAAATAAATGCCATAGAGTGCTTGGATTATTGGTATATAATGTATGTAAAACAAGGTTTTTTTTTTTAATGCTACTCTGTCTTCATTGATCAATTGGATGACAAAACATGGAATTAAATCAGTAATTTAACATTCTTGGTAGTGTATATTTTGCTTTTCTTATCTGGTCTTTGAATGTTCTTTGAAAAAAGCATTTAATATTTACTTAGAATTTTTCACTAAAATTATAAATATTTGAATTAACTACAACATTTATATAATTTTGCAATGTGTGATGGTATCTGAGCAATAATTCTTATGTTGTCTGCATGATTGGGTTTATAATAAAGAGAATGCAGTTTTATCCTGTAAAATTACATTTATTTAAAAATAATAAGTAAAATTTTTAAAAAATTCTTGTGTTCTTTTATTCAAGACTTCTGATATACTAGAATAAAGTTTTGCATTTTGTGAGAGAGAAATTTGAAGGAAAAAATACACTCATTGAGAAAAAATGTTTGATCTTAAAAATCCTATTTTTCAAATCCTAATTAATAAACTGACATGGTTATCTTCCCTCAACTTTAAATGCCTTCTACTCCTGAAAAAAGGGAAATGTTCAGAAATCATTACATCATTGCAGAGTTTGCTTCTCTCTCTCAACTTCTGGCCCTCTAGCAAGCATAAATAAGTTGAGAAAGAGTAGATAGTAGCCAGAGTTGGTAGCAAAAGGAACTATGGCATTTGGCACTATGTCAAACAGGGGTTTGAGATTAGATTAAAAGAAAAAAAAGGCATTTGTATTTTACATTTTCTTGTCTCTGTTGCTATTCCTCCACATTCTCATTTCCTCTCTCAAGTTTTGGGCCAGTTGTTTTGGGCATGATTCCCAGCTTCTCATGTTGTATATGGTTTGATACTAGTTCAGTCTTGGGATAGATCAGGAAGCAGGACCCTAGCTAGATGCAATGCAGTAGAGGACTGGCAGTTGGAGAATATAATGAGTCATGCTTCTAAACATGACTATCGTGTTGGAAAAGTCTATCAAAAGAACAGCTGAATTTCAAAATTAAAATAGTTGCAGCTGTCAGTTGAAGGATAAAACTTGGGTAAAATTACAAATAGGCCAGAATAAATTTGGTTCTATCATTTATGTCATTAACAGTAAAATCCTGTATAAATGGAACTTCTGTGTTTCATATAACACATTTTCCCTTCTAGATCCCCTTTATTTATCTTTTCTGACTCAGATCTACTTCTGTCATTCTTCCAACCTTGCTTTTGATTTTTAGCATGTGACAGGAAGGTTATGGGCAAAGTTAGAGGTTTTTTTAAAAATTAAATATATATATATATGTATGTATGTATGTATAGTCTGTCTTGAATCTGCCTAATGTCTGTATATAAACTTTTTGATTTGCTGAATAACTGTCAGGTAATTTTATGAACTATGATTGTACTCCCAAGCTTTTACCACCTTGCAAATAGTCCTTCCTCTCCCTTATTCTATAAAGATGTTGGTATTGAAGATAGATGGGCTTTGGGTGAAACTACCAGTTTAGGATCATTGAAAGCATAGTTGAATTTCTCAAATGTTATCCAATTTCATCTTGTCTTCCCACTTAATTCTAGGTCAAACTTACTGCTCCATCTGCAATGTTATTATGAAATATATGTGTTAATAGTCTTTTGTTTTTATACTCTAGAATAGAATGTCGATATTCTGATGACAATTGAATGGAATTATTTGCATAGCAATATCTTTCAGTCATATACTCTAATGTATGATTCATGGGACATTGAATATATGTAATGAGATGGTATCTCCTGCCTCCACAAATTTCTGAAAGCTGCTCTTTACCTTGCTTGGAATGTATCATATGAATCTCTCCCTTGCCTCATCACACTATAACTTTTATTCTACTTCTCTGTGTTTATGAATCCTCCCCCACCTCATCCTGTTTCCCACCTCTGCCCCAAATAGAATTTAAGTTTTGTAAGAGGAAGGACTGTTATTCACATAGTAAATGCTAACAAATGTTTGCCAAATTTGAATTTGACACAAAATGCTTGTATTTCAGCAAGTTATTTTATAAGGTTTTATACTTGTGGATAAAAGAGATAGACTATTCCAAATCAAATGTATGATAATATAGTTAATTGGATTCAGGACTGGTTACATGACAAGGTTCAAAGTGTATTTGATACCCCCCTAGAACAAGATTCCCTAGCATACCTGGCACTGACTCTATACTGGTCAGTATTTCTGTCCATGGCTTAGATGAAGATATAGATGGCATATTTATAAAATTTGTAAATTATGGGAAGCTGGGAGAGAAAACTAGGATATTGGTGACACATTGAAAAAAATATATGTATAAAATCTCAATATGATAGAACTGCCCCTATCTAATAAAATAACAGAATTAAGTGTGAATTCCTCCATTTGTGTAGAGGTCTGAAACTCTGAAAAAGATGTGCTTGAATCAGATAAGAGGTAACTTAAGGCTAATTACCTATTCGATGTAAGATAATGGCTCTATATACATATTTAAATGAGAGGGTGATATGATGGCTCTCCTCACCATTGATGCTTGCTGAATGTGTGGGTAGTGAGATAATCGCAGGCAAGGATTGGAGGGCTGGGGGAGAGAAGTAAGAGTCACTTGGTAGCAGGATGAGGAGGAGAGAGGCTAGAGACTTCAGACTCGAGAATCCAGGATAGATCTTTGGCAAGCTTCATGCAGCTTGTCTGCCTCCTTCACTTCTCCCCCTAAAGACCAAGGACTTTGATTTATCCTGACTGAATAATCCTGATGCCCTCCAGGGAACTAGTCCGGACATTATGTATTTGACTTTAAGAAATCAACTATACAAATTCAAAATGGATAGAGATATAGCTATAGACCAGATAAAGACCTATGACTAGATATCATACTGGAAATATGACTAATAAAGCTAACAATCCTTAACTGTGTTGAAAGGCATAATGAATAAAATGAGGGAAGTTAAAATCTCACTTTATTCTGCCCCTGATTATATCACATCTGTAGTTTTGTGTGGAATTTGAAGTATCACATTTTAGAAAAATATTTCAGCAAACTATGCTGTATGCAGAGAAGATCAATTATGATAGTAAGGGGAGTGGATGCTATTTTGCAAAGGCACTCTTGAAAGAATTAGGAATATTTAACCTGGGAAAAAAAAGAAACCTTCTTAGGGATGGAGTGGGATTGGGTAGAGATAAGATATCTTCAAGAATTTTAATATCAATTATGTTGAAGAGGAATTTGAATTGTCTTTTTGCTATGAAAGGTCAGTATTAGAAGCAATGAATGGAAGTTGCAGAGTTAGATGTAGGCAAAATTAAGGGAATGCCAACTGTGAGACAGGAAAGAATAGTGAATTTAAAGCTTTTGTTAAATTTAAATCAAGAAAAGAAGACAGGAAAGAGGGGCTGAGGGTAGTATGGGACTTTAGTCAAGCTATTTTAATTTTTCAGGTTCTCAGTATTCTCATTTGTAAAATAAAGGGACTGGACTAGATGAATTGTAGGTTTTCTCATATTTCCAAAATTCTGTAGTTCTATAAATAATATCTTTGATTTGAAATAAGATTTTGAGTTATTTGTAGATTACTCCCAGTTTTACACTTTCACTGATGGTTTGAGGTTCCCAAAGGGTAACTACTATTTATTTTCAGGGTTTCCAGTGTTCATAGTTCTCACAAGGCCTTGTCAATTCATTAATTATCAGCTAGTAGATTAATAAGATTTTTAGCAAAGGTATTTGTTTAGATTATATGGTAAGAAAAAGTGTAACAAAACATCCCCTCCAAAAGTTTGGGTCACACTCTCCCATAAATACATTCAGTTCTAAAGAAAGAGTGGGATCAAAATTGGGAGTACACTGGTAATGAAGTATACCAAAAATATACATATATAACGAAGAGAGAATTCCTAGCACCTTGGGGCTGGATTCTTAGTTATCTATAGCTAGCATTTTTCTCTGGTACAAACGGCCATGGTGCTTAAAGCTGCCTTTTTCTTTTCTTTTTTTTTTTTTTTTAAACAAAAAACATATTTATTGAGTTGATTTGAATAGCCTAAGGGAAACTGCTAAAGAATGTTTCAATAATTTCAGTGTCAATCTGTATCTAAAATGACAACAGTGTCCTCTTTTTAGTTAAAATATGTTTATCAAAATAGAAATCTTTCAAAAGAAATGAATTAAGCAGAAAATAGCTTGTAGTTGAATATGAATTTTAGGATATGTAAATGATATTCTAAAATACCCATTCAACTCAATTAGTAAAACAGCTTTTGGACCTACTTAATATGTAGTTTCTTTTCTTTTTTTTTTTTTATTCATTTTTCCAAATTATCCTCTCCCTTCCTCCACTCCCTCCCCCCCCCCCATGGCAGGTAATCCCATACATTTTACATGTGTTACAATATAACCTAGATACAATATATGTGTGTAAATACCTTTTTCTTGTTGCACATTAATTATTAAAAGATGCCTTTTTCTTTAGGTGAATGTATTTTGACATCCATTTACCCTTTATGATGAATGAACCTACTGGTTGGGTCTCTAATAACATGGTTGATGAGGGTAGGGAGAAGGAAAGGAGAAAGGAAAAGAGATATAAAAGATCAGTCCCTCCTCCCTCCAGGGTAATTCCCTCGGGGTCTGGTTCTACCTCAGAAATCCTTAATTCCTGAATTTGCAATTCTCTTCTATTAAATATATCAACAACTGCTGTTAGCTGCTTTTTTATACAAAGATCCAGTCTGTGTCTCATTCTGGCCAATCACAAGATGAGTGTGGAGTCATCTGCCTTCATCCAATAGCCAGAACTCTCTCATCCTTTCAAATAGATTGATGAGGCTATACTTTATTATTATGAGGTTGTAGGAGAATCCTTTAACAGGTAGTTAGAGCTTTGGAGTTAATTTAGGTGACTGGCCCTTCTGTGATTACATTAATTGAGATGGAGATAGAACCATAACCCTTATACTGACAACTAGGGGAAAGAATCCAGTGGAGGGTAATGTGATCAGGCTTCATGATGAGGAAAAACAACTGTATTTGAATCCTAGCTATGCTAGTTATTCTACATGTGATCTTGGGCAAGTCACAACCTCTTTGGGCCATAGTTTAAAGTGAGGGGGATGAATTAGACTTCTAAGTTCTATTTCTGTGAACCTATGACATTTGAAGAAGCTATTCAGTGATATGCCAGTTGCTGAGGAAGTGAAACAGGCATAAAGAAGGAGCTAAGATAGGGGAGATCAATGAAGAAGTTATAAACATAAAATGGCTAAAGCTAATATTTCTTCCACTTGGCAAACATTCTGTACCTGCTGTGTTCTGAGCTCTATTCTAGTTAGGTGTTTAGAAGGAAGACAAAGGTTAGATTATTCACATCTTTTATCCTCATAGCTTGGAATCTATAAGGCATGAGAAAAGTTAATTATAATACATAATATTGCATGATAAACACATTAAAGAGTTGATGCTAAATAGAAGGATCATTCACAGAGGCTTTGTGGGGAGTAGAATTTGCTATGCATCCAAAAAACCCAATAAATCTTCTAGATCTTTTTTTGCTATATGGCTAATATGGAAATGTGTTTTACATGACTGCACATATAATATATCAAAATGCTTACTTTCTTAAGGAGGAGGAAGAAATTATAACTCAAGTATAAAAATAATGTTAAAATTGTTCTACATGTAATTAAGAAAAATAAAAAAAATTAATGTTATGCCTCAAAGTTTTCAGATTGATATTGATGATCAAAAAGGGAAATGACAAATGTTGGAAAGATTATTAGAAAATCAATACACCAATGCACTGTTGGTAGGAGGGAGGGAGGAAGGGAGAAAGAAAGGGGAAGGGACAGAAGGGGAAGGAAGAAAGGTGTGAAAGAAGGAAGGGAGGAAATATTAAGTACCCATTACATGCCAGGACATTAAGACAGACAGAGGTCAAATGATTTGCCCAGTGTTACATACTTCAGTGTCTAAGGCTCAGATCTTCCTAATTCCATATCCAGTTCTTTGTCTATTGCATCACTTAGCTGCTTCTGACCTGTTTGAGTATAGTGAAATATTATGGTATGATAAGAAATGAAAAAGAATTGTTTTGGGGAAAGCTGAAACAATCTCTATGAACTGATATAGAGTAAAGGGAACAGAAGCAGAAGAATGAGTTATATAATAAAATTTTGAAGAAAAACATTTTGAATGACTTGAACTCTTATCAATGCTATGAGAAACCATGATTCCAGAAGACCAAAGATGAAGCATGTTATTCAATTCCTGGTAAGAGACATGGTGGACTGAAAATACAAAATTAAACATACATTTTTGGACATGAACAATGAAGGAATTTGCTTTGCTTGATTATGAATATTTATTATAAGGATCATTTTTTCTTTTTTTTTTTGTTGTTTATTTAATGAGGTCGGGGAAAGGAAGTGGGAGGGGAAATGAATAAATACTTGTTAATTAACAAAGAAAAAAATAGTTATTAAAAAAAGACCACATACTGGTTAGTATGCTTAGGCTGACATAAAAATGAACAAATCCATTCACCGTTCTTGTGTTCACTCTATTATTCTAAAGGTTAATTGTTGATTTAATTAACACCTCCTGCCATCCTCAGTACACTTATGGGCTTCCAACTGTTAAAGGCAAAACCTATGAAATTCAAATTCACTTTTATTTTCTAAGAGCTAAAACCAAGCTACAAACTTTGTTATAAAAATAGGTTGAAGAATAGAAAAAATAATCAAAGTCCAAGAGTTTCTTCTAATATGCCTGTTGATTTAGCCATAGCATATCAGTCAAAGTTAACAAGTTTTACAATGTATTTACTATGTTCCAGGTACTATGGTGTGCAATGAGGATGGGGAAGACATCATGAAATAATTGAAATAATTTTGAACATACAAGACATGGACAGAGTAGTTGTAATCTCTCAGGGAAAGCACTTCAGGAGCTGTGGGGATTGGGGAGTGAGGTAAGAAGTTGTGATTCAGTAACAGGAAAGTTTTCCTGTAGAAGGTAAAATTTGACTTAACTTTTTTTTTTTTTTTTTTTTTTTTTTAGCTGAGGCAATTGGGGTTAAGTGACTTGTCCAGGGTCATACAGCTAGGAAGTATTAAGTGTCTGAGACCAGATTTGGACTCAGGTCCTCCTGATTTCAGGGCTGGTTCTCTATCCATTGTACTAACTAGCTACTCCTGAGTTAACCTTGGATATGAGGGACAACCATTTAAAAATCAAGAGTCAACTGATAAGTGTTATATTTAAAGAAGAGTCCAGGATAATGAAAGCCTGCATAATCAGAAGAATAGTCTGGCATTTGACAATAATGGGAAAGTTGAGAAGAAAGAATACAAAAGTAAAGAATTTTGTCTTGAACCTGGGAGTTTAAGATGACTGAAATACACAGCCAGTGCTGGGACTGTGCCAAGGGCTGGGACTACAGTGACTGTAGATTTGGGAGTTATTTGTATAGACCTGATAATTGAACTCCTGGGGGCTGATGAAATTATCAAATGAGATAATATAAAATATAAATAGGGCTGGGGGCAGGGAGCTTGAAGGTTATATATGTTGCTCTGTCATTTCAGTTGACTCTAGTTCTTCATGTCTCCATTTGGGGTTTTCTCAGAAAAGATATTAGGTTGGTTTGTTATTTCCTTCTACAACTCACTTTACAGATGAGGAAACTGAGTCAAACAGGATTAAGTGACTTGTCCAAAGTTGCACAGCTAGTAAGGACCACATCTGAATTTGGAAGATGGGTCTTCCAGACTCCAAACCTGTGATCTTATAGTGAGCAAGGAAAAAAAAAGCCTTGTGAAGAAAAACTTGAGAGAAGATAGCATGCAGGTGATCAATCAGTGTTACTGCAGAAACATTAAAGATGAGAATTGAGAAAAGACCATCAGACCTGTAATAAAGAGATTATTAGTAACCTTGGAGAAATGCATTTCAACTGAATAATGAAGTCGGAAGACAGATGACAGACTGTGGCTTTTCTCAGTGTATCTAGTTTGTCCTTGGTTCCCAATGTGAACACTCACTACCACCAGTCACTATAGTTCCAGAGATATTGCTAAGAATGCCCAAGAAAAACCCCAAACCTCTGACTCTTAGAAGTACACAAGGCCCACTTCTGATCAAGGAAGAACACAAGGAGAGTGTAGTTCCTCTCCTCTCTCTCCTCCACCCCAGATCCCTCCATGGGACTTGGCTAAAAATGTTCTTTCACCTCCTGCTACTCCTTTTCAGAGGAAGCAGGTCCATGAGTGTGGAACCTTGTATGTGTATTCAGATCTTTTTGGATGCACAGATCAGTTTTGCTTATTTTTCCCTCCCTTTTCTCTTTTTCTTTTAAGATTTCATGTTTTATAGGATTCCCTGGAAGGAGGATATAGGAGAAAACTTAGGCAATGACTTAGAATTTGCTTTATCCTGTCTAAGAGGGATCCATAAAGGGGAGAAAAAAACTTAAAGAAAAAAAAAGATTTCAATGAACTGTGAACTACCTACCACATGTATTTTCTAAACTTGTGCTCACTTTCTCCTGGCCTCTATGCCTATGGAAGAGTGAGACCCCAGTTTGTTATTAATTATTTTTATTAAAATGCCCTAAAAATACTTTTCTAAGTGCTAATTAGGTGTGTTAGACTAATTGATGATAATGAGTGGGGAAAACACATCCAAGGGAAATCATGTACTTTATTTAGCATTAGCAAATCTCCACATGATACCCTCCCCCCAATACCTACCTAGTGGACCTATAAAATCCTGAGGGGGTATGGAAGTGGACTGGAAGCAACTAACCTTTGGGGATCAGACCTACTATTAAAGAAATAAAAAAGCTGCTCTTGAAAAATTTATGGCCTGAAATAAGAGAAGAAGAAGAAGGAAGAAGAGGAGGAAGAAAAAGAGGAAGAGGAAAAGAAGGAAGAGGAGGGGGAGGAGAAAGGAAGAAGACAAAGATGACAATGTTTCAAAGAAATTAATGAAAGGTCTTTTCTAGTTCTAGAAAAAAATTAGCAACAGTGAAGTAGTTTTGAGTCTAGTATTTCAAAAATAGTGACGAATACCTGAGAGGTTTCAAATACACTTTCTATTTGTACACAAGTGACTTTAGACCCATCCAAAAAGGTTTCATTGAAAGGTACAAGAAACTAGTTTGTGGTCCAAAGAGTTATCAAACTATGCATAGCTTTTGATCCAGCAGTATCTCTACTGGGTCTGTATTCCAAAGAGAAGAAAAAAGAGGGAAAAGGATCCACAAGTTCAAAAATGTTTGTAGCATCCCTTTTTATAGTGGCAAAGGATTGAAAATTGAATGGATACCCATGAGTTGGGGAATGGCTGAATAAGATATGGTACCAGACTGTAATGAAATATTATTGTTCTACAAGACATGATAAGAGGCAGCTAGATGGCACAGTGAACTCAGGAGAACCTGAATTCAAATTCAGCCTCAGACACTTAATACTTACCAGCTGTGTGACCCTGGGCAAGTGACTTAACCCCAATTGCCTAAACAACAACAACAAAAAATTATGAACAGGCTGATTTCAGAAAAACCTGGAAAGACTTATGTGAACTAATGCCGAGTGAAGTGAGCAGAACCAAGAGAATATTGTATATAGTAACAAAGAAATTATATGATGATCAGCTGTGATGGACTTGGCTCTTCCCAACAATGTGGTGATTCAAGACCAGAGAGAGAATTATGGAGACAGAATGTGGATTGAAACTTAGTATTTTCACCTTTTTGTTTGTTTGTTTCTTGTTTTTTTTTTTTCTCTTTTTGGCCTGATTTTTTCTTGTGTAACCTGACAAGTATGGAAATACATTTAAAAGAATTGCACATATTTAACCTATATCAGATTGATTTATGCCTTGGGGAAGGAGAAGATGAGAGGTAAGGGAAGGAGGAAGAAAAATTTGGGACACAATCTTACAAAAATGCATGTTAAAAACTATTTATGTAGTTGTAAAATAAAATATTATTGAAAAATAATAAAAAACCAAAAATAGTTTCAAAAATTATTATATAATTATATAAATAATTATTACAATTATCTTATCTCTTGTATATTTTGTAGAGTCTTTATCTCTTCTATCACAAACAATCCAAACATACACTTCCAAACCCCCTATGACAGTCACTGGTAGTCTCAACTTTGCACCAGTTTCATATTAGCTATCACATCAAAATAAAAAAAAAAAGGATTTGATGGAATTTATAAGTTTATGTCAGGCATTATGAATGTGGATTGTAGATTTTCTGAAGTTGAGTATTTTCTATGAATTCTGTAAGCCACCTCACTTTCTCTGGAGCATACTTATAAAATAGGAATTTCTTCAAGGGCAATTTCTCTTAAAATATTTATAAAAGTTTAATGATGCGTGTTTTACTTCTGATCTTTCATCCACCTACAACTATTTTGTAGGTCCAATTAGCATAAGAACATACCTTCTCCTGCCAACTCCCATGATGTTTTCCAAATCTCCACAATTCTTTGCAATTTTAAGTAACTTTATATGTTTTTCATTATTGTTCTTTCTATGTATAATTTGCTTTTATTGTGTTGTTCAGTAAATTCAGTCATGTCTGATTCTTTGTGACTTCATTTGGGGTTTTCTTGGCAAAGATAGCAAAGTGGTTTGCCATTTCTTTCTCCAGCTCATTTTACAGATGAGGAAACTGAGGCAAGAATAGTTAAGTAACTTGCCCAGGATCACAAAGCTAATAAAAGTCTGAGGCCAGATTTGAACTCAGGAGGATGAGTCTTCCTCACTCCAGGCACCATGTAGCTGTCCCTTATCTAATTTATTTATGTATAGTTTGATAGTCATGTAATTTTTACTTTTTGATTGAACTTATATACCTTTTATAATTTGTTTATTCATTTCATAATGATTTTTGCAGCTAATTGCTTTTGATCTGTGATTTAAAGGCAAAATTATATTACAACCTTAGGTGATGAGAAAGTAGTACTAGTTTACATAATGATATACTGTCAAATGATAAAAAAAATCATCGACCCATTGGTCTGCTACCTCTCTTGGTATAAAGCCTCTTACTTATCTTACCTTTGAAATAGATAAAGACTAGAAAGTCTAACTGCAGTTTTATCTTTTGAATCAATTTTTAGTGATTATTTAGTGTTAAAGAAACATAGATAAACTTTGGAAAGGAAACTTGCTATCCTGGGGGGGGAGATGGAAAATTGGAATGTCACACATTTTCATTATTAGTAAAAAGTCATCCCATGGTTTCTGCTGATCCTACATTGATCAATTATATATTCATCTCTTTTTGTTTCATCCATATTCAAGGTAATGGCAGGAGAAAATAGAAGCACTGGTGCTGAAACCTTTCATGATGATCAAGTATGATAAGTGATAGACACTCTTCTCAACAATAATGCAATAATCAAAAACAATTCCAAAAGACTCACAATAAAAAATGCTATTCACATCTTGAGAAAGAACCTTGGAGTCTGAACACAGATCCAAATATGCTATTTTCATTCTTTGGGCTTTTATTTTCATTTTTCATCTTCTTTCACAATGTGACTAATGTGGGAATATATTTAATATGATTGTACATGTATAACCTATATCCTATATCAGGATTGCTTTTTGTCTTAGGAAGAGGGGAGGGGAAGGATGGGATGATAGAAGAAAAATTTAGAACTCAAAATCTTACAGAAATGAATGTTGAAAACTATCTTTACATGTAATTGGAAAACAAATAAAATATTATAAAGTAGAAAAAATAAAATCAAACTATGATCTTTATGAGTTAAAAAAATGCCTTTACTTGGCAATTGCTGAATGAAATAAAATTCCTGAATTAATATCTGAAAAGCTCTCCCTCTCAACAACAACAAAATCATGTGCAAAAAAACCCAGAGGTGTGGGAGCAGTATCAGCTCTATATGTTTCCACTCAGGCTATGATCTCTTCCTGTAGCAGTTGCCATAAGCTCAGAGGGCTCCTTACAATCCCTTCCCAGCACAACATTTTATCTGTAATCACTTCTTCCACTCACTCTTATGAAGAGCAGGTCTCTGTGGCTCAAGCAGATGAACTGTGCTGAAGTTCCATTGCATAAGCAATTATTCGGATTACAAAGCATCCACTAAAGTTACAAATCAAGAACACAATGTTTTCCTATCAAAAAGAGGAAACAAGCCAAAGATAACATTTTGTGATGTAAGATCATGACAATCAGTAACACGGCTTCAAGGACTTTATGATGAGATAAAGGAATTGCAAATTACAAAGATTCAAATATTAATTAATTTTGAGAACAGTCCCAACTATCTCTGGTTACAAGTAAAAATCATTCATATCTTCTGGTATCTTATAGCATATGGAATATATTTATTCTATTTTACTAAAAAAAGCAAAAAAGATGAGAAATGGGTACAAGTTAGAGACACATTTAGAATCAAAGTTAGATGGCAACTTTTCAGGTATATTTTAAGCAGGATTCTTCTCTGTGATTCAAAGGCTGTCATAACCTAGGGCTCTACCTTCTGCCCCCTGCTATTTTTCCAGTCTTCTTATCTACTTATTCCCTTTCTGATTCGGTGATACTGGTTACTTGGCTGTTCCATGAACAAGACACTTCATCTTGGTTCTGGATATATTCTCTGGAGTATGGGTTCCTGGAAGACCTAAGTCCAAATCCAGCCTCAGACACTTGACACTTATTAGTTAATGTGACCCTGAATGCCTCAGAAAACAAACAAAAACCATGTTCTCTGGTTATCTTTTAGGCTTGGAAAGCTCTTCCTGCTCTCTCACAACTCTCCCTACTGATTTTTCTTGCCTTCCTTTAAATTGCAACTTAGATCCTATGTTTTATAGAAAATCTTTCCAAAGGAACTTTGGGAAACTTAATTCAAGTGCTTTCTCTTTATTAATTATTTCCTATTTATCCTGTTATGTAGTTTGCTTTATATATATTTGTTTGCATTTTGTCTCCCCCCGTTATATTATAAGTTCTTTGAAGGTAAGGATTGGGGTTTTTTTGTTTGTTTTGTTTTTTGTCTTTCTTTATGTCCTCAGAGCTTAGCACATAGTGTCTAGCACATAGTGGGCACACTTAATAAGTGATTATCGATTACTGATTGGTGGCACATGTGTGTGTGTGTGTGTGTGTGTGTGTGTGTGTGTGTGTGTGTGTGTGTGTATCAGGCAGCTAAGTAGTGCAGTGGATAGAGTACTTGTCCTGGAGTCACTTTTTTTTTTTTTTTTCTGAGTTTAAATCTGGCTTCAGATGTTTATTAGCTCTGTACTTCTGGGCAAGTCATACAACCCTGATTGCCTCAGTTTGTTATCTGTAAAAATGATCTGAAGAAGGAAATGGCAAATCACTTCATTATCTTTGCCTAGAAAACCCTAAATAAAGTCATGAAAAGTTGGATATGACCAAAATGACTCAATAATAATAAAACACACACAGACACACACACACATACACACGAGTGTGTGTATATTTAAATAGATTTTCTCTGAAGTCAAGTTGAGAAATACTTATTGGGCTCTCTTACTATATGCCAGGCATTGTGGTAAGTGCTAGGAATACAAAGAAAGGCAAAACTAATCTCTAATTTCAGGGAGCTCAGAATCGAAAGGAAAGTTCAGAAAGGAAAGTAATTATCTATGAAATCTAAAGGATGACATTTTAATCTGAAGTGAGAATTTGAGCCTGAGTGAGGCTATATCCTTATGACTCAGGTTTCCTTATTTGCAATCAATGTACCTTGATAAAAAGGCTTAATAAAATATTTGCTGAGTCCTTCAATACACTCAGGATTAAGAGCCCTTATAATTTTTTTAAACTGATGTTATGGTTTTACTATACTTAGAAACAAAACCAATGTTCTTTCTTCTTGGTATTGACATTTTGAAAATGTTTGCATCATGATTATAATGAGCATATTCTTTTTTTATTAAAGCTTTTTATTTTCAAAACATATGCATTTATAATTTTTCAACATTAACCATAGCAAAACCTTATGTTCCAGTTTCTCCCCTTACCCTCACCCTCTCCCCTAGATGGCAAATTATCCAATATGTGTTAAACATGGTAGAAATAATATGTTAAATCCAATATATGCATACATATTTATGCAATTATCTTGTTGCCCAAGAAAAATCAAATCAAATAGTAAAAAATGAAAAAGAAAATAAAATGCAAGCAAACAACAAAGAGAGTGAAAATGCTATGTTGTGAACCATAGTCAGTTCCCACAGTCCTCTCTTTGGGTATAGATAACTCTCTTCATTACAAAATCATTGGGACTGGTCTGAATCATCTCATTGTTGAAGAGAGCCATGTCCATCAGAATTGATCACTGTATCATCATCTTGTTGCTGTGTATAATGATCTTCTGGTTCTGTAATGAGCATATTCTTAAACATCACCCTTTTCTTTGTCAAGTCCCCAGAATTAAATGCAGTGCTGAAGAAAATAAATGACATAGGAAGAAGTGGAAATAATATTATTCATAGGAACTCTCTGGTGTTTCTGAGAGGATGGCTATCACTGGTGTGTGATCTGGTTAATTGCTGGAAATGGGTCCTACAAGGTCTCCCAGATTCATAAATGGATTTCATTTTGGTTCAACTCATTCTGACTCTGCTTTTCTATTGAGGAGATGGGTGGAAAGAACAGTGTGCTCTAGGATGAGTTAAGATAGGAGAATGTGTCCTTGCAGATCTCTCTGGTGACAGGTTTCCAGTAGGATGGAGATTATGGTAGGACTTCACAGCATGTACTATGCTCAGTAGGCTCTTTACCAACTTGCTAATCTAATGACGTTTGTGGAAGTCCCAAATCATCCCTTTATCTGTAGCAGGAATGACTAAATGCATTAGAAATAGATTACCAGTAGGTTACTTCTGTATATCAGCAAGATCTAGTAGAAGAGACTCATTTGTCCATTACAAAGGCAGGAACTAGAAGAACCAGAAATTCATCACTAAGTGTCATCATCTCCCCATATTCAGAAGTCAGTGTACTGGCAATGAGTCTTGCTATGTAGTCTGATTATTGGAAGACCTTAGAGATGCCCTCCCACTGACTATGGATGACCTCATAAACCCTTCTTGCCTTGTCTATATGAGTTTTATATATCTTGTCCAGGATCAGTACCTTGGTTATTGGAACAGGATAAAGTTGTCTTGTCACCCATGTTTTTAGAAGAGAGGGACCCTTTTGATTATGCTGCCAGGCACTAGTGGCTCTTGGAGCATTGGATAGCCATGATTGAGAACATTTTTCCTGCTGCAACAAAAGGAATGATATTTAATGATCACTTATGGCAATAAAGAGTTAAAAAGCAAAATTTAAAACTACAGTAAAATAAGATGAAAATAATGTTTGTAAATTATGAATATCATTTTAATGAACTATATGAAAGAGATGTACAATATTCAAAATTGACTTATTTTGTTTAGGAAAGTATTAGCATCATGCTTGTAACAAATGTTCAACCTGGGATCCTAATTCAAAGATAATTCTCATTATTTTTGAGTGTTATGGGCCAGAACTCTGAACTTGAAACAAAGGATTCTTACAAAGTGCTAAATCAGTGGAATTGATAGAGACAATGGTTATCTAATTTAGCATGATTTAATCCTACAAGGAAATGTTATGGGCCAGAACTTGAAACAGGGTACTAAGTGGAATTAAGGAGACAATGGTTAAATCTAGTTTAGTATTGATTTAATCCTACAACAAATAATGGTTTCCTAGTGATATATGATTGGTTTGTACTTAGCATACAGAATATAAGCAAGAAGCTCTCAGGGTCAGAAAGGACAAGTGCACTGGAAGCTCTCGGAGGAGGCTAAAACAGATTCATTATATCTTCCACCTGTGTGGTGGCTGGAGGTTGAAGTATAAACCTTTGGATTTGGGGAGATTCAGAAGCCAGAGAAGGCAGTTGGGAGCTCAAGCTTTCAGAACCAAGGAGAGAGATAGACCACTAAGAAAGCTAAATGGACCCCAGGAAAGGAGACAAGACTTTGAAAGAGACAATAAAGGATTTGGACTTTAATCCCTGGCTACTCATGTGGTGATTACTGAACTGAAAGGAAGGCTGCCTCCAGAGACCCCAAGAAAACCCAATAGAGAACATTTTAGAGAGAATATTAGAGAGAATTTTTTAAGAGAGAATTTTAGAGAGAATATTACATTTGAGGATTTTTTTAAAGTCCCCAAAATCTCAACAAATGGCTGTAAGATTCAGTAAAACAAGTTCTCACGTTGACCATATCCCAAAATATGTAATTTTCTGCATTTTAAGTTCATCATCTCTCTGCCAGGAGGTAGGTACATGTTTCTTCTTCATCTTTTGAACTATGTGTATTCCTCTTATGATTTTCTGAACTACTTTATGCAACTTTTTATATAGATTAAAATTCTTTAGTATGAAAAAATAAGACATTATTTTCCCAATACTTATTAGCTGGATAATGATATTTTGTTTATCTGATATAAGGAAACAGAAGTTCTAGTCTAGTAACTAGTGATTAAATATGCTAACACGTCAAATACTTCAAGATACCAATATTTCATTAGTCTAAGTATTCCACCAACTGAAGAATATTGAAAGTCCTTTATCTTCATAGCTGCTATTTTTGAATTTTGGTGGCTGAAATAAATTCATTATCTAAAGGCTGACAGTCAGATAGATGATCAGTTTATCCAGACATGGCTAAGTCTGATTTTCAGACATACTCGTACAGAGACAAACTCTAAACTTTTCCTGAATATTATATTCTATGGACATAACCTTCAAGAGCCTAGGCTCATCTACATAAGCCATCAGAATAGGATTTTGGAAGAGATTATATGACATATTTTCAATTTTATTTATTTACTTTCTTGCTTAGCACCTGATTTCTTTAAGAGTCTTGATATCAGAGCCCATCAAAATTTGCTAAGTGAACTTAGTCTAGGTTCCTTATAGTGAATTTGGACATAACCTAGTTCAAGGTTATCAACTTCATTTAGGGTAAGATACTTTTATACTTGTTTGATGTCATTTAAAATCCTTTACAGCCTGACTCTAATGTACCTTATCAGGCTCATTGAACATTGTTCTGCAGATTTTTTAGAAAATAATATTAAAAGAAAAGCTGAGCACTTTGAGAATGAAAATAAATAAATGGACATTCTAGGTACATTAAAAAGTTTCCTAGGAAGACCAGATAAACATATTATACTTTATTTGCATCCTCCTGTTAATATTTGACATAACAACAGTTCAGCCAAATTAGGTTTCTTGCTTTTTCTCACACAAGACATTTCAAATATAACTCCAAAGTTTTCCATATCATATTAGGAGATACTATTCTATACTTCCTCTCATTTAATTCAGCTATCCAGAAGGATTCTATTTAAACAAATGTTAGTCATTTTAACTTCAGTATTAGTCATTAAGACTATTATTAGTTTAAAGATTTCATCCCCCATCTTATTGCATTACCCTCATTCCTAAAGTGGACTCCACTTATTGGTCCTTCTTAAAATTCTTAGTCTTTTTCAAAGTGCAGCTCCAGGAGAATATGATATCCTCAATGAGATAAGGTCTTTTATTCCCCCGTCTGCTAAATGCTTCTCCCATTCCATTCTATTGCATTTATTTTGCATATCTTTTTTAAAATAGCATTTTATTTTTCCAAATACATGCAAAGAGAGTTTTCAACATTCACCTTTCCAAAACCTTGTGTTTCAAATTTTTCTTCCTCTACTCCTTCCTCCCCAAGATATCTAGCAATCTGTACATTGAGTATACACCAATCATTATATCACAAGGAAACTATTATTTGTTGTAGAATTAAATCAATGCCAAACTAGATTTAACCATTGTCTCCTCCATTCCAATTAGTACCTTGTTTCAAGTTCTGGCCTATAATGGAATTGGAATACTTTTGCAATTCTAAAATATTTCCATATTCATCATGCTGTACAAAGATATCAGATCAAAATGGAAGAAAACAGAAGGGGAAAAAAAAAACAAGCAAAAAAAGGGTGAAAATACTATGCTGTGATCCACATTCAGTCTCCATAGTTCTTTTTCTGGATGCAGATCTCTCCATCACAAGTCTATTGAAATTGGCCTGAATCATGTCATTGTTGAAAAGAGCCGGGTCCATCAGAGTCAGTCATCACATAATCTTATTGTTACTGTGCACACTGTTCTGGTTCTGCTTGCTTAATCAGCATCAATTCATGTAAGTCTTTACATAACTTTGCTTTCTGAAATCACCCTGCTGGTCATTTCTTACAGAACAATAATATTTCATTGCATTCATATATCATCATTTATTCAGCCATTCCCCAATTGAGGAGCATGCACTCAAATTCCACTTTTTTGCCACTATAAAAAGGGCTGCTACAAACATTTTTGCACATGTGGATCCATTTCCCTCCTTTATGATTTCTTTGGGATATAGACCCAGTAGAGACACTTCTGGATCAAAGGGTATATACATAGTTTGATACCCTTTGGGCATAGTTCCAGATTGCTCTTCACAATGGTTGGATCAGTTCACAACTCCATCAACAATGCATTAGTGTCCCACATCCCCTCCAAAATTCATCATTTTCTTTTCCTATCATCTTAGCCACTTTGAGATTTGTGAAGTGGTATCTCAGAGTTGTCTTTATTTGCATTTTTTTCTGATTAATAGTGATTTAGAGCATTTTTTTCATATGCCTAGAAATGGCTTTAATTTTTTCTTCTGAAAATTGTTCACATCCTTTGACCATTTATCAGTTGGGGAATTCTTTTGACTTTTACAATTTACTTATATTCTTATAAATGTGAGTCAATTCTTTGTATATTTTAGAAATAAGGCCTTTATCAGAAACACTAGCTGTAAATTTTTTTCTCCAGCTTTCTGCTTCCCTTCTAATCTTGGCTGTATTAGTTTTATTTAACTTTGCATATTTTTTGTATACACTTATATTTGTGTGTGTTGTTTTTTCTTAACACAATATAAGGTCTTTATGGACAAATTTCATATATAAATTAAAAAGCATTTAAAGCAATTAAGCTTATATTGCGTGTTAGGGTGCTAGGTGTTAGAAATAAAAATAAAAAAGTAGAACAGTGCTTTCCTTAAGGAGTTTACATTCTAATGAGGAAGTTAACACAAAATGAAGAGTGGTGGCTGGGAAAGGATATTTTAGTTTGGAGGGTCAGGGGATGATGAGTTGATCTATGGAGTGGCCAATTGCTATGCTTTTTCCCTAAAGTAATAACAGTGTTTATTTTATTTTGTCAGAGCAAGAGGTCAGCCATGTGGCATCAGGCAAGATGGCCCAGATGAACAATTGTTAGATGTGAAATGTTAAAGATTAGATATAGTGGGTTAGATAAGCTTTATCTCTATCTTTGTATCCTTAGTGTTTACACAATACTTAGTCCAAAGTAGAGACTTCCTTAATAAAGATTTATTGATTGATCATCAGTTTAAGTTATTGAAACTAATGCTCCATGACTTGCAGCCAAACCTCATTATCAGAAGAAAAATAATTATATCTTTGGAAGTAATTGTATGGCATGAACAGTCACCCACATAAATGTAACTCCAAAGTTTTCCATATCATATTAGGAGATACTATTCTATACCTCCTCTCATTTAATTCAGCTATCCAGAAGGATTCTATTTAAACAAATGTTAGTCATTTTAACTTCAGTATTAGTCATTAAGACTACTATTAGTTTAAAGATTTCATATTATCCATGGAGAAGTGACTTTAAAAACTCAGTAGTTAATTGTTTCTTGAAAAAGTACCATCTTACCTCTAGCAATGTCACTCCTCAGGGAATTTTCTGAAAGAGTTTTAGTAAAGGAAGAAAGAAATATTCTTACTTTTGGAATTAACACAGGAAAAAGTGAAGATAACAAAGAAAACTCATTCAACAAGTATCTTGATAAGCTATTGAAATGCAGAGTTAATAAATGACTTTCTAACACTCCTTTTAAAAACAGCATTAAGTTGACCAACCTGTGATTTCATACCTTGTTTAGTAAGATTAAAATTTCAGGAGCTTCAAGATAAATTTCAGCCAGATGGTTGAAAGCTAACTTCATTTTTTATGGTATAGCTTAACAAATGATGACAGTAGGTTTTGAAAATTGATGGTGTTCAAGAAAAACAGTTTCACAAAATTATAGCCTTCTAAAAGTCCTATTAACATGTTGTCTATGGTATTTAAACCAAGAAAATGGATATTTTATGGAAACTCCTTGCAAAAGTATGATTTAACACAAGAAAGTATAGCTGAGATAATATCTAAGCATTTTGATTTGTCACTTTGCTTTTGCTAACTTTTTTCAGATTAGCAGTTCAGATTTAAAATTCTGAAGTTAGAGTTCACTTAGAAATAAACCCTTAGTTTTTTAAAGCATGCAATCTTTTATTTGCAGATTTATGCTTTCTTAGTAGTAAACATGTCATCTTTCCTATGGTTGCCAAAAATGATACCACAGATTTGAGTTATTTTCCAACAGTGGTGATAAGATATATAAGGAGCCATAGAATTCCTCAGTATGAACCTCTGAGGTCATCTAGTACAACTTATAAATCTGATTCATGATCATCCAACTTTTGCATAGAGACTTCCAATGAAGAGGAGTTTAATACATTCCCACATATATGGAGGTGGCTGGTGGTAAATAGGGCACTGGACTTAAAGTCAAGAAGACCTAGGTTTAAATCCTGTCTTACATATTCACTAGCTGTGTAACCCTGAGCAAGTCACTAAACTTTTGTTTACCTCAGTTTCTTCAACTGTAAAATGGGAATAATGATAATACCTATTTCCCAGGGTGGTTGTGAGGATCAAATAAGATAATATATGTAAAAAGAGTTTAACATAGTCCCTGGCACGTAGTAGAAATGTAGAAATGCTTTTCCTCAATCCTCTGGATTACTACCCTTTTCATTCTTATCAGAATTGTTTCCATCTATCCAATCAGAATTTTATTCTTGAAAGTTTTCATTTCCTTTTTGACCAGTTTGCCCTGTAGAATTTTAAGCATGGATCTTTAGGTATATGTTCTCTGAACTCTTTGAAATCTGTTTTCTCAAAATTAAAGGTAAATTCTGTAGAGCAATTTGGAACTGTGCCCAAAGGGCTTTGAAACCATGAATACCCTCTGACCTATCAATACCACTATTAGGCATGTATCCCAAGAGAGAAAAAGAAATAGAAAAGAAAAAGGACCTAGATGTACAAAATTACTTTTAGTGGCTCTTGGGGCAAAATCCTGAAATTGAGGGGATGCCCATCAACTGGGGAATGGCTGAATAAATTGTCTATGTGATAATGATGGAATACTACTGCAATAAGAAATGATGAGCAGGATACTCAGAAAAACCTGGAAAGACTTCCATTACCTTATGCAAAGTGAAATATTCTGTATACAATGTAACAGCAATAATACAAATTGATCATCTATGAATGACTTTGCTATTCTCAGCAATAGAATGATCCAAGGCAACTCTGAAGGGCTCATGTTAAAAAAATGCTTTCCACACCCAGAGAAAAAACTGAATGTGTCTGAATACAGATTGAAGCATATTTAAAAAGAAAACCACTTTATTTTTCTTGATGATTTTTTTTGGGGGGGAGATACATATTTTCTTTCACAACATGACATATAGAAATGTTTTGCAGAACTTCACATGTTCCTTCTCAATGAGGGGGAAGGAAAAGAAAGAAAGGAGAGAATTTTTAAAATGTTTAAAATAAAATAGTAAATTTTTAAAAAGAAGAAAAAATCAAAGTTAAATGTTACTTTCACTTTATATTAGACTAGACCAGATTTTTTTTGACTGAAGTTAGATTAGCAGAGGTTGATAGGAAGAATTCTGGGAAGAGGCCAGAATGGGTCAGAAAATTTAAAGTTTTCCACCATAAACAAAACAAAATTGCAAAAAAGTCCAGGAGCCTCCTGGGAAAATACTGGGAGAAAGACTCCATCCAAGACCCAGGGTTGAAGTACGTGAAGTACAAATACCTTCAGGCTAATTCCAAGGAAACAGCCAGCAGAAGCCCTAGGGCTATTTGGGGTCTGAGGGAGCCTCAACTACAGCCACAGGAACTTTCACCTCTCATATTGTGTGGGGAACTGGGGGTCTGAGTACAGGAAAACTGAGGGAATTTCTGCTGATCAGGAACCAGGCCCAGCTGTGCTGTAGAAATGCAGCCTTGTGTGAGAAGGAGCTAGCACCCAGTGAGTGAAGAAGCCATGAGACAGGAATGCTGCTGGCTGAGGGTGCTTGCAGGAGGGTGGAGTTCTTGATTTATGGTTCCTGGTCAGAAGAGAGCTAATATGAAGCCAAAGACACCATTCCTCCTCTACCTGCCCCAGCACCAGATGTGGTTACACTAAAAATTCTCATTAAAAAAACAAATAGCAGGCAAAGGAGAAAGAATCCAATCGTAGAAACTAAGAACATAAGGAAGACTGGGATTCATCTTCAGAGAGAACACTGAAGTTAAAAAAAAAAAAAAAAAAAAAGAGCCTCTCCTACTCCAAAGACTAATGTTAAATGGCTACCTGCTTAGAAAGAATTTATAGAACTCAAAAAAAAAAAAAAAAAAAAAAAAAAAAAAAAAAAAGACTTCAAAAATCACATGAAAGATTGAGGAAAAACTAAAAACAAAAAATAAGAACCATCCAAGAAAAACAAGAAGTTTGTGAAAAGAAAGTCAACCAACTACAAAAGAAGAGCCAGAGTTTTGAAGAAGAAAATAATTCTTTGAAAATTATAATTGGACAAGAAGAAGCCACCAAAATATAAAATACCAAGAAATAACAAAACAAAATATAAAGAATTAAAAAGTGTGAAATTAGAAAACCCAGAATTAGAGGTACTCATACTAATACTTCTTATTTTAAAAAAAATGAACCGGTAAAGAAGAAAGAACCCAACCATAGAAAATTACTGTGGGAATAAGGAAGATGGGGGTTCCTCTTCAGAGGAGAGTGAGTGAAAACACTTCTACCCCAAACAGTAATATTAAATGGCTCCCTACCCAGAGAGAATTTATAGAACTCAAAAAGACTTCAGAAATCAAATTAGACAGATTGAGGAAAAACTTTAAAAAAGAACCCTCCAAGAAAAACAGCTCTTGAAAAACTAGAACTAGAAAAAGAGATTACAGAGTCTTAAAAAAAGAAAATAATTTTTGTATAAGAAACAAAAATGTCTTACCAAGAACTTCACTGCCTAATGAATCTAGGTTCCTAGAATTTTCTTAACATTTTTTCAAGAAAATAAATAAATTAATTATATTTTACATTTTAATGTTTGATTATTTATTAATAAAGTTAAAAAAATTTAATTGATATTTTATTAATGAAGTTTTATTCTGCCATCTTGGTAGTAGGAACATTTTTAGAATATAAAGGCAGTCTTTTATTTCTTATCCTGAAGCAAAAGTCCTTCTGTTTTCCCATTGATTGGGTGTTATAGAAGTTTCAGATTGTGAAAATCTACCACTGATTACATCATTACATCTGTCCCCTTCACTCTCTGCCCCAAAATTACATCAGCAAGTTTCCAGAGTGCTTACCTAATGGTCACCCCATGAGCAAGGTAGTGCAAACAATACTCCTTATTTGAAAGATGAGAAAGCAGTCTCAAAGAAGCTAGATTACTTGCCTCTATAGTCAGAGGTCTAGTAAATATTGAATTTGAAAATTAAACCTAAATCTTCCAAGTCTAGAAATATCTCTAATATGCCCCACTCAATATGGGAAAATTCACTAGTCAGTGCTATGTTGCTAACATATGTGTGCAAATAAAATTTTTTTTCCTAAATTATTTTTGCAGTACATATTTTTGCTTCAAAGGAAGATACACAAATAACTTTTAAACTATAAATTGTGCAAAGCTAAATGTAAATAAACATTTTTGTTGGGCATTATGAAGATTTGATTTCTAAATACAGGGCTCCAGGGAAACATAAGGAGGCAATCAAGAAAGTGATATCATAAGGCACTTAATAAGGTTTATATTCCTACATAGGAAGATAATACTTGTAACCCATTAGAATTGTCTGATTATTATGGCAGTTTGAAACAGTACATATAAACAAAGGGCATAGGTTTGAGTTGAATATGAAGGGATAAAATTTTTTTAAAATAATAATATTAAGGGGTGAGAGAATAATATTCTGGGAGAAAAATAAAGAATCAAGTGGAATGGTGTAAATTATCTGCCATAAAAAAGAGGCAAAAAGCTTTTGTAGTTGAGGGGAAGAGGGGAAAGAGAAGGAGAGTGAATAAACCTTACTCTCATCAGAATAAGACACTAATGCATAGGATGGAAAAAGAAAGTGGTTTGAAGATTAAGTTCCAGCCATGATGCCAAACAACTTTTGGCTCAGGAATGACAAAGACATTAAGATTAGGAAATGTACTTTGTGTTTCTATTCTAATTTCAGAATAATGGTATTTATTTTTTGCAGTTGAAATAAATCTTTAGAGTCATATAATATGAAAGGAATTAAAATGCTTTGGTCTTTCCTTCTAAAATCAATAGATTTCAGTTTTTAGTATACTAATATAATACGTTATTGCTTTATTCTTCAGGATGGGAAGAAAAAAATAAAAACTACATTATTAAGTGATGAGTAATTGCAAAAAGGACATTTTTGTGTATCAAACTCAATAAATGGATAACTTTTAAAATATAAATCAGAAACAATTTTTTTAAAAAAATGTTGATGTCAGAGGAAAAATACAATGAATAGGGCAGAATGATGTTATAATATAAATAAGTATAAAATTTATAAGGTAAAAATTAGAAGGTTCATATTTAATATGTATTCTAATAGATAACTCCTCAACAAAATTAAGGAAAACACTTAAATATGTAAAAATTAACAGGCCCATCTTACTTACAAGTCCACAGAATCCAACCACCACCTCTTAATTGTGAGTCAGAATATTTTTCAAATCACAGATCATGGATTCCCATAATTTTATTAATCATCCAGAGAAAACAGTTTGAAACAAAGACATTTAATAAAATAGTATCGCAATATGATAGCAATAAAGTATCTTCCTCAGAAACCTGGAGCTCATTTCCCCGGAAATGCATCCATTCTCTGGATGTCCATCAGTTGGGAAATGGCTTAATAGGTTATGGTACATGACTTTAATGGAATATTCTTGTTCTATAAGAAATGGTGAGCAGGCTGATTTCAGAAAAGCTTGGAAAGACTTAAGTGAACTGATGCTGAGGGAAATGAGCAGAACCAAGAGAACACTGAATAGACTTGACTCTTCTCAACAAAGTGGTGATTTAAGGCAATTCCAATAAATTTAGGGTGGAAAATGCCATTCTTATCCAGAGAGGGAATTATGGATTCTGAATGTAGTTTGAACCTTAGCATTTTCACTTTTTTTGTTTTTTCTTTCTCATGTTTTTTTTTCCTTTTGATCTGATTTTTTGCACAACATGACAGCTATGAAAATATGTTTTAAAGAATTTTACATATTTAACCTATATCAGATTGCTTGATGTCTTGGGAGGAAGGGAGGTAAGAAAAGGCAGGAGAAAAATCTATAACACAAATTTTTACAAAAATGAATATTGAAAACTATCTTTACAATGTATTTGGAAAATAAAATACTATTGAAAATACAAATTTTTTTTTAAAAAGTTGAGACACACACAAAAAAGAATAAAAAATTTTATCCATTTCCTCAGTGGGAAGATTAGGCACGCAGAGTACTCTTTATGGAACATACATACATGGGGAACATGTATAACCAGGCTGCTCACATGGAAGGAAAAGAAGAGTAAATATACATGGCCAAGACCCATGTGTTGAGAGGCAACTCGTGCTTCTATAGTTTCAGAGACATTTTTATCTCTATCAACAAAACCTATATGGGCAAAAACAGCTATTATATAGATATATCAAAAGATTAATGATTTCATTGATTATATCCATCTATTTATCCAATAATCTGCCCCTCTTACTGAAACTAATCAGGAGGGAGTTCTGATGCTCCTATTCTGATGTCCTGTCCTAGAAAATTTGAGTTTCTTGCTTGTGGGAGTAGGGAGTGGTTCTGGATGAGGCACTAGGTATAGGTAATAGAGTGCCCTGTGCCCAGTCTCTCTTCTCACATTACTCTCTTTGTTGAATTGGACCTGATTGTTTCAAGCACTCTCATTCCAAATATTTCTGCTGCTTTCTCCTTCATCTTACAGCAGCACACTTAGAGCACTCTCATGGCAGGTGATGCCTCTGGCTCTATGCTGCTAAACTCAGAGCACCCAGGCTGACTCTTGAGATGCACTGGAACATATACCAGGCCTTCAGTGCCTTCCTGGTAGTCTAAAATATCCTACCAGAGTTTTAAATTCACTTTTGCCCACATATTGGCAAGAGAAGGGGAGGGACAGTCAGTGAATCTTTCCCTGTCAGCCCTTGTGCTATTTTAGTAACTAGGAGTCTATGATCTATTGAGGGAAGACAAAATACACACACACACACACACACACACACACACACACACACACACACACACACACACAATCTGGAAGGGGGAGGTTCTACCCAGTTCTGGGTCATCATATTCCTTGGAGTTCAAACCAGTTAGAACTATACATAGAATGTAGAAAGTTAATTAGAGGAGTTAAATGTAAAGCCCTGATTAAGGAAAGTTTTGGGAAGTTTAGTGCCCTACCTACAGATTTTTAGTTGAAGGGAGAGCAGGCTGAGAGAATTGGGAAGATCTTAAGTGCCCAAAGTTGAATTAAACAGATTGATGAGGAGATTTGTCAACTTATTTGGAAGGGAAAATTTATCATTTTTTTGTGGACATCTTTGCCACTTTTATAGGTGTGAGCTGGAATATTAGAATTCCAATCAATGTTAGTTTACTTTTTAAATTAGTAGTGATTTTTTGTTCAGAAATTTTGATCATGTACAACTCTTCCTAACTCTCTTTGGGGTTTTCTTAGCAAAAATACCACAGTTGTTTACCATTTCCTTCTCTAGCTCACTTTACAGATGAGGATACTGAGGCAAGAATGGTTAAGTGATTTGCCCAGATTCATACAACTAGTGTCTGAGTCCAGAGTTGAACTCAGGTCTTCTTATATTTGTATTTACTGTACAAATACATGTTCTCTCGAATTATCAGAAAGCTGGCTGCTTCTTTCTCCTCAACTATACCCTTTTATGGGTGGTACACTGCTTCTCACCTCAAAATTGAATAAAAGTACAAAGTTCTCATCTGAATTAGAGCTAAGTATACTTCCTATATATTTTCATTTAAATATAGTGCATTAATTCTGAGATCCTGTGCGAATAAGACACAATCAACATGTTGAGACACTAGAAAAAATTTCTATCCCTTAAATTCATATTTTAAATTTTAAAGTAAAAACAAGCAACTTTTCATATAGTGAAATAGTTTAGTTAAGACAAAACTGTTACCTCTACAAATGATTTATAGATTTAAAAAATTATTATTAACATCAAATAGTAAACAGAAAACTCTAGTTACAATTCCAGGATGGAGTGTGGTATATTTACAGTCAAAATAGATTAGGTAACAGTTTCTTCTTTCAACTTGGGATATAAATACTCTGTGTCTACTACTTGTGTTTTGGCTTCTTCTCAGCAATGTGAAAACTTCATCCATTGCATTTCACACTCACAGTTGAGGATTACTTTAAAATCCATTCTAACTTTTACATTATGCTGTTAATTAAGAGTGACAATTCTAAGTGATGTTAGCTGTTTAAAGGCAAAAATCACTGCCTTTTCTACATTAATTTCTACATTAATCTGAATCTGGGATATCTTATTGGAGATAATACATGAGTTAGATTGCCCATTCATGTCTCCTCCCTTAACAAAGAATGAGTTCTAAGGACATTGAAGTCTTGATAGTATATATCCCAGCAGAGCAGTATGACTTATCTAAGAAAAGAAAGGGTGGAGACTAGGAAATAATTAGAAAGAGAGAAAGTAAGTGGGAGGGAGAATCTCAGCTGGCTTACATTGTATTTAATGGCATTATTGTGTCCCCATTCCCTTCCTTCTCCCATCACTATCTCACAATATCTCACTAAAGAACAGAGCATAAAGTCATGAGGAAAGATTACATGGCAGTGCTAGTGTAGAGGTGTGAATCCTGCAGCCTTAGCACTGAAAACATAATTGGCATTCTGGCAAGCTTAGAGTAATCCTCTAGTTAATAAAAATTCTGCTGGGTAACAGGCAGGTATGGCCAATTAGGTGACATAGTAGATAGAATGCCAGCCCTCTGGAGTCAAAACAACTCATCTTTCTAAATTCAAATCTGGCCTTAGATACTTATTCTCTGTGTAACCTTAGGGAAATCATTGCACTGTTTGCCTCGGTTTCCTCATGTGTAAAATGAGCTAGAAAAGGAATGGCAAACCATTCCAGTATCTTTGCAAAAAACAAAACAAAACAAAACAAAACTCCATGGACAAACTAAAATGCCTGAACAATATATGTAGACATAGAGAGGTTCAATATACCTTGCTGAAATCCCATGTGGATGACACCATGAATCCACTGAAGTTAGGTATAGTAACTTCTCTTTGAAGTTAGGAAAGAACACCATTTCAAGAGTCAGAGCACCTGAGTTCAGACCTTAGGCAGTTCATTTTACTCTCTAAGCTTGGACATTCATTTCACATCGTGGGCCACCTGATCTGTAAAACAAGGGATTAAATAACATCTAAGATGTCTTTTAAATTTTTTTTATAACTTGAAATAATGATAACAAATTAGATGTAAGATTATGACAGAAACAGAAATTATTAATACTAATAACTCACACATCTATTTTTCTATCATCCATCCATCTGTCTGTCTGTCTATAATATCCTCAAAGTTTACAGGGAACTTTCCTGTAACCCTGTGGAGGCAGCACTATATAGTAGGGAAAGCACTGGATTGGCAATTAGGAAGAAGTTAAGTGACTTGCCAGGCACACAAAGCTAGCAGGTATCTCAGAGTAGATTTGAACTCAGATTTTGATTATAAACTCAGAACTTTATCCACTGTACCACTTACCTAGCTGCTACACAGGTTGTTGAGAAGATCATTTGACACAATGTATATGAAGGACTTTGTAAACTTTAAAGTGATACAATAATGTGAGTTATTATTATTAGGTGGATGCTACAAGTACTATTATTATAATTATCATTTTACAGAAGAGGAAAATTACATGAAAGTTAACCTGACATTGATCACATAGTTAGTAACTGTCAGAGCAGGAATATATGTTAGAGATGATGTATTCTAGTCGAGATAGGTAAAATAGAGTTTTTAGATTTATTTTTAGTCTTCCTAAAAGGAGAAAAATCAAATTCCTTCTGGGTCAGCCAAATAAAAAAAATCTTTCAACATAAACCTCTCATTATCTTATAGCTTTTTCTTTTTCTTCTGGTTCTTCTTGTTCTTGTTCTCTTTCTCCTCCATTTCTTCCTCATACTTTTAATCCATCTCTTTCCCCTTCACTTTTCCTCCTCCTCCTCCTCTTCCTCCTTCTCCTTTTCTTCCTCCTCTTCATCTTTATCCATCCTTGCCAAGAAAACCCCAAATGGAGTTATGAAGAGTCAAACATAACTGAAAAACAACAAAAAAGTATTATCATTATTATTAGATGGAGCTAGATTCTCTTAAGACAATGCGATTTCTTTTCTTTATTATTATTATTTTTAAAGTCTTTTATTACTATTATTATTATTATTATTATTATAGCTTTTAATTGACAAAACATGTATGTATGTATGTATATATGTATGGGTAATTTTCCAACATTGATCCTTGCAAAAACTTCTGTTCCAATTTTTCCCTTTCTTCCTTCTACCCCCTCTCCTAGATGGCAAGTAGTCCCATACATGTTAAATATGCTAAAGTATATTTTAAATACAATATATGTATACATATTTATACAGTTATCTTGCTACACAAGAAAAATCTGATTTAGAAAGAAGGTAAAAATAACTTGAGAAGAAAAAAATGCAAGCAAACAATAACAAAAAGAGTGGAAATCCTATATTGTGGTCCACACTCATTTCCCAGTGTTCTTTTGCTGGGTAGCTAGTTCTGTTCATTACTGATCAATTGGAACTGATTTGGATCCTCATTGTTGAAGAGAGCCATTTCCATCAGAATACATCCTCATACAGTATTGTTGTTGATATAATGATCTCCTGGTCCTGCTCATTTCACTTAGCATCAGTTCATTTAAGTCTCTCCAAGCTTCTCTGTATTCATCCTGCTGGTCATTTCTTATAGAACAATACTATTCCCTAACATTTATATACCACAATTTACTCAGCCATTCTTCAATTGATGGGCATCCATTCAATTTCCAGTTTCTAGCCACTACAAAAAGGGCTGCCACAAAGAGACAATGCAATTTCTTATAACCCAAAGAAAGAAGATGGAGATTCATATGTGGCAATAGGAAAAAGACTATTCTCTACTGAGCAGGAAGAATAATATTTGGCAGATCCCTGCTGAAGAGTTGGCCCTACACAGTCATATATTGATCTGATATGAATTAGAGGGACATATCCAGGGCAGGATGGAGATCTGTTAAATTTGGTGATTCTAGCTCACTTCTGATTATTCACATAGCTCAGAATTATAAAGTCCTGGGTCCTTCAACTGACCCATGACCTCATCAGTATGACTAATTCCTCCAATGATAGAGACCTTTTCAGCATGAGTAATTTTTGTCTATGTCCTTCAACAAATTCCATGAAAGATCCATGCTAGCCACTTCCTTTTAGGTTCTTTAGCATTTCATGGGTTTCAGTGCCATTCTTCCAGGTCCAGTGGCAAGATACAGAACAGGATAACAAGAGTTCACCTTTTCTTCATTCTTAAAGAAAGGAAGGACTTCGATAGATAGTGGGCTATTTCAATAGCCCACTAATTCATCCTCTGGCCTCTGTTTCAGTTCATACAGAATAACAATGCTTGACAATCTTTCTAAAAACCTGCTTTTTAAAAATGATTCCTGTGTTGGCTCTTCTGTTCTGTGTCATTAAATAGCTTCATATTTCCCTCAGAAGAGGCCATATACCTTAATTTGATATCCAAGTATTGACACAAACTGGTCTCATACTATTCCTATTCTCTATCTACAGCAACTCTCCATGAACTTGGATGGGGAAAAATTGGTATCCTTTATAATTCTATGTATTTTATTTTATGCATTTAAAAACATAATCCTGAGAAGGATTCCACAGGAATTCATCAGACTGTGGAAAATTGATACAACAAAAAAAAGGTTAAGAACTCTAGATTCTGAGGCAGCTAAAGGGCACAGTAGATAGAATAGTAGCCCTCGAGAAACGTGGACCTGTGTTCAAATTTGACTTTAGACACTTAACACTTCCTAGCTGTGTGACTCTAAGCAAATCTCTTAATCCTAGTTGTTTTGCCAAAAAAAAAAAAACCCAAAAAAACAAAAAAACCCTCCAGTTTTCAGGCCTAGTTTAAGAACCTGCCACACAAGAAAAAATTTCTCTCCTGCTAAGTGAAAATGAATTCTCCCTCCTCAACTTTTCAAATTGCTTTGCCAAGACATCTCCTTGGGGTTTTTTCATTGTTTTACGATTATCCCACTTTTGATTTGAAGGTCCCTGAAAGCTTTACTTGCTCTCAAGTATCTCCTGTCTCAGCAGTAAAGGTCAGCAATCCCTCTAGAGCTAATGGGCTTAGAAATTTGTTTGGGATACAGAAAGATTGATAAGTAATGCCCATGTTTAGCTAGCCTGTCAGAAGCAGAACTTAAATCCAGACCTTTCAGACTCTGGACTGGTCTTCTCTTCACTATCCCAAGCTGTATTACGAATGCAAATGTGATGATGATAACTTTAATTTTATGTAAAAAAAGATTATTATAGGTTATAATTTTCAGGTTATACACTTTAATTAAATATATCAGAAGAATACTTTCCCAAAAATTATATGCATGTGAATATTTCTTTTTTATTTTAGAGAAGCAAGAAAGTATGGTGGAAAGATTAAAAAGACTCTAAGATAAGAGACTGAAAAGTTTGGGCTCTAGACTTTGTTATGCCATTGTCATGGGTCATCTTGGATCCTAGTTTCTCATCTATAAAGTGAAGGGTTGAATTAGATGGAATTCTAAAATTCTCTGATTCTCCCCTAAGCCATCCAACATTAAATGTAAATGCTGATACAGCCACTAAGGAATATTAACATATAGCAAGAAAGACAATAATATGTGACCCCCTTTAATTTCTTCTGTTTTTCTAATCATCAGGAGGAATATGGAAGAAGAAAAATCTGGGCAGACAAAACAGAGAATGATTGTTAGTTAGGATTAGGAATCAGAACTGGAAGAAAGACAGGAAGCATAAAGGAAATTAGGTATCTATGAATATAGGAAGAAACCAGTGTGTTAGAAACCATTTCCATTCAGTTGTAAAGAGTTTTGGTTTTAGTTATAGTTTTTTAATGTCAGCAGAAAATGGGGAAGACATAATGTCTTTGAGAAGCATTTAGGTTTTGGTTGAATTAGGTTGTAAAAAATGTACATTCTAGTGTAGAAACTGATTTTTCTTATTTGGTGGCAGTACTAGCTTTAGGAGGAACTCTGGTATGAAAAAAGAAACATCCATGGGGGCTATAATATAATAATTAATAATGTTCCCATTATGTTTTTCTCTGTTTACCAAGCTCTTAAGAATTAAGAGTTTAGTACTCAGGAGATCAGCTATAGAATAAGGGGATAACATTACCAATACGGTACTGATTAAAGACTGAATAAAACTTTTAACTTAAGTTGTTCTGAAAACTTGAGCCAAAATAAGTTGAAGTGGGTAGAACAAGTACATAACACTTAAATCTCTGGAATCTGAGTAAAAGATGGATAGTTTTACATAGCTAGAAGTGAAAAAAAAAAGTTATTTGACTTGCCTAAATTCACATATTAAGCAGGTGATTGAGATAGGATTGAAAGCCAACTCTTTCGGTTCTTTTGATTGTGTTTTTTCCATGACCTTATGTTGACATTTTCCCCTGGTTGGGTAACTTGGGTAATTGGGCATTGGATGACAAGCCCCATCCTTTTGAGTATGCTTATAGTTCTTCTGATGCAATCTCTATGTAGACTTTGGAGCAGATATAGACATTTTGTAAGCAAGTCCACTTAATCTAGTGAGAGGAAAGAAACAATGCTGCTGAGGAAGGCTAACATTTGGTCTTAGTTTTTTTTTTTTTTTTTTTTTTTTTTTTTGGCCTCAGCTGTGTTTTTTATTTTAAGTGAAGGATATTGGAGGCCAGGTGAGTTTCAAAAGATCAGGGAACCCAGCTATCCAGAGGTGTGAGAGTAGAGTCCATGCCAGAGTTTTTCAGACAGCTGGCTCAGCTTTGAAGCCCTGAGAAGTAACCTTTCTTTAGGACACAAGGCCAGTGATAGCTGAGTTAAAGATTCAGTAACACTGCAAAATTTGGATGTGATGAGACAAATGCTATGTAGAATAAGACTGAATTTATTCTTTTTAAGGAAAGGAATGTTAAGAGGAAAGCGTGCCCCTGAACTTTTTTGGGGAAGGAGGAGAGTTATAATCTTGTTCTGATATTTTAAAAATAGACATCTTTTATTCAAAAACTAAACCTATATGTCAATTGATGTTCATTGGCAAAATGAAACTGGAGCACTAATAAAGGGCAGCTAATTTTGGGAAGATCACACACTAGAATATGGGCACAAAGTGATAGCATCAGAGAAAGACATATCCAACTTTCCAAGGCTATCCCTAGAACTAACTCTGCCTGGGATATGTAGCTGAAACATCTATGACGATGCCAGAGGAATGCCTACAATAACACTATTATTTAAATCACCCCCTTCTCTCTGAATCAAAGGGCCATCTTTTTAAGACCAATACTCTTTCGGTTACCTTGTATGGTTGAGAGTCATGGAACATTGCAGCCTCCAAAGAAAGCAATGGAAAAGGACACAGTGAACTGAAAGGTTTGCAATAAATTACAAGAAAGCTATTGCACCAGGAGAAGCTGTTACCACTGTAGAAACCCTTTGACTCCATTGTAATAAAGATGATATCACTGTGATAAAAATTTTATCACTGTGTATAATCTTTGACCCAGATATTGAAAAGAATGTTACTGCTAAGCATAATTTTTGATCCAATGTACCTTAATGGTATGTAGAAATGACCTTTTCACTCTTTATTGTTGTTGAATTTCCCAAAAGTTTTTTTAGAAACTTGAACACTTTTCTTTATTCTTATGATCATATTTCTATAATATTCTAGGAACTGGATATGAAGTTATAATTTCTAAATCCTCCAAAGTATATATGCCTTTTCCACTATAGATTTTATTTTATTGACAAATAATAGTTTGGTTTTTTTTTTTTCCCAATTACATGTAAAGATTATTTTCAACATTCATTTTAAATAAGACTTGGACTTCCAAATTTTTCTTCCTTCTTCCCTTTCCTGACCCTTCCTCAAGACAATAAGCAATCTGATTATACATATGCAATCATGAAAACATTTCCACATTAGTCATGTTGTAAAAGAAGAAACAGGACAAAAGAGAAAAGCCACAAAAAGAAAAAAAGAGAAAATAGTATTCTTTAATCTGCATTTCAGATTCCATAATTTTTTCTCGGAATGTAGATAGCATTTTCCATCATGAATCTTTTGAAATTGTCTTGGGTCATTGTATTTCTGAGAAGACCTAAATCAATTATCTATTATAAATTTTATGAGAAACCATCTGTATGTATTTAACCTGGTTAGGTAATTCTTGACCAATATTTAAATGATCCCAAACTTCATTTATTTATTTTATTTTAGTACCAATATTCTTTACATGATTTTGTATGGCTGAGAGTCAAGGAACATTTAGTCTCCAAAGAATTGAAGTTAGAGATGACCCAAAAGCAATGGGAAGGCACACAATAGGCTGAAAGGGTTGCAACACATTACAAACAAGGATGTTATCAATGTGAATACCTTTTAACACAGCCATACCAGTACTAGGCCTTTACTCCAAAAAGATCAAAGAAAAAAGAAAAAGACCTAGATGTAGAAAAATATTTATATCAGTTCCTTTTGCAATAGCAAGGAACTAGAAATTACAAGGAGCATTTATATACAGGTGAAATAACTAAATTGTGGAATACAAATGTGGAATATTATTGAGCTGTAAAAAATGAAGGGAAGACCTGGGAAGATCTGTATGAATTGATACAGAATACAGGGACAAGAACCAGGAAAACAACTTACATAACAAAAACACTGTAAAGGAAAAACAACTTTGAAAGATTTGAGACATTTGATTAATGCAATGGCTAATCATCATTCAAGAAAACTGATGATAATGCTTGCTACCCATCTCTTGACAAAGATATATTAGACTCAATAAATAGAATAAAATAGACATTTTTGCATACTCAATGTGGGAATTTGATTTCCATGACTATATCTATTTATTACAAGAGGCTTATTTTATTTTTTTCATATGACATGGGAGTGTGTAGGGGAGATGGTGAGTGGATGGGATAGCACCAACAAAAAAAAAAAGAGGAAGATTAAAAAGATCATTAAAAGTTCTTCTTCCTTTTTTTAAGTGAAGAGAATGGAATAAAAAGGAGGCCAGAAAGAATGTGAGACAAGTAGGACAACTTTGAAAGTAACAGGATTCTCAAAACTGGAAACTAAGGAAGCAGGATGTAGTGTCCATCATTTGGGGAATGTCTAAACCGATTGTGGCATATGAATTTAATGAATTATTACTTTGCTATGAGAAATGATGAAGAATATAGTTTCAAAGAAATCTGAAAAAACCAGTGAACCAATGCAGGATGAAGTGAGCAGAATGAAGAGAACAATTTAAATTTAAAAAATAAATCCACAGTTGATCTTTTTACATATTTTTTTAAAAGGCAAACTATTACATAATAGAGATCAGCATTTTCATGTATAACACTTTTTTCCCCTCTTCTATTCTATTTATGCAAATGTCCATTCAATCTGGTGTTTGGAATTAAGATAAAATTTAATAAAAAAATAAAAGATCTTATTAGAGAAATCTTATAACTTAAAAAAATGCGTTAGGAATGAGAGAATGGTCTTGAGTTTGTTGATTGGACACCTTGTGATGAGTTGAGTGGTAAGACATGAGTAAAAGTCATATGGTTGGGATAGATATGGGTTAGTTATGTTGTTCAAATTGATGAGATAAAAGTTCACAAAAACAGTGACTGATCCTGTGAAGTGAAGTGTTTCTTCTTCTCTCTCTGAGACAATATAAATAATTAGACATTTATAGAAATGTGGAAGTATGGACAATGATCTCACCTGAAGAGTTAAGAGCCATGTTGAAACTAAATCTGTTTAAAAGAGAAGGGGTAAGTAGCAATGAGATACTTTTCCTTGAGCTGTGGAGAAACATGTATAGGGAAACAATGTATAGCTAGTATTGCTCCAACAAAAACTATACAGTTCAAAGAATATTAAGAGAGTAAAAGGAAAGAAGGAAAAGAATGGTGACTTCCAATTTAATAATAATAATAATGAAGGCTATGTTGTAACTGCAGAAATTCATTCCATATTTAAATATTTAGCATTTTCAGTAGTCTGTGAATACAAGAAAATTTATTGCATTAAGGTTGAATTTAGATCTTTGACATGTGGCTGATATTTTTATAGTATGAGAAATATCAAGCTGACATTATACTGTCTCTGTGATGATTACTTCCAAATGTCAGAGTGCAGTAACTTATTCATGGGGACTTCAATGTCTTGTGATAGTGTCAATTTAAAAGACATTTACATCGACTTCTTTTTAAAAATTTAAACATGTAAAATGGAATATGCAAAACAGGTTAGGAAATCCAGGGAGGAAGAGTAAAGGAGAAACCTATTGACAAGAAAAATTTTAATAATAGATTGAAGCACTCTTAAGACTAATTTCCCTGGCTACCTTGCTGACAGCAAGCTTAAGGAACTGCCACGTAAAATTTTTGACAGTTGTAATCCTGCTGTTTTTCCTATAATTTCACTCATTCATGACTGAGGCCCCTCACATATCACTTTAACAGAAAGAAGCTGAGCTATTTTCATAAAGGTGAGGATAATTTGATTGGTTTTTGGAAATTTAATAAATGATCACTCTTTCAGAATTCACCTCTTCTTGAGGAAGTCAACAGTAGCATGGGGCTGCAATTGAGAAATTCAATGCTAACATTTTAAACAGAGAAGATATCAGTAGTTAGATTATAAAAAGAAAAAACATTTCTTGTTCATTTTCTTCAAATTATTTAACAGCTAATTGTGAGCCTTTTGAACTGTGACTCCTTGGGAAATAACTCAAAGAAGATACTTTATAAATTGGCAAAGTCATAGATATTATTACTTTAAATAAATCGTTGTCTTTTCAATTACACATGGAGTAGGCTTCCTAATTGCTAAGGTCACTACAATCCCATGGCTTTCTCTGAAAAAGCATTTCCTCTCCAGTCCATTTTAGTGAACTTCCTTTCTGGTCCTTGAAGCTGATAACCTCTCTCTCTTTCTCTCTCTCTCTCTGTCTCTCAGACCTCTTCTCTTCTTAATAGTGGTAACAGTTCTTTGTAGGGCCAACTATTGGGACTACTAATGGTTATATTCCATTATTAATAAGAATATAATAGAATGGCTGATTTATTTTAGAGCTGTTAAATTCAGTGGAATAAAATTCTGATATCTGGAGGTCACTGAAACAAAACAACACATTCTGTGAATTCTCTATATTAATCTTCAGAAATATCAATTGTTTCTAAAATAAGCAACTAGCAAGTATTTATTAAATGCTTGCTTTGTGCCAGGCTCTGGACTAGCTTCTGGGATTACAAAAACAGCTTGCATTTCTATCCTGCTTTAAAATTTGTAAAGCCCTTTGCAAATCTTTTATTTTTAAAATAATTACAAAAATACCTCGACTCCTTTCTTCAAGGAGCTATAGTCTAATGGAAGAGACAATTGTGTATAAGTAACTATATATAGGATGTATAGAGTAGACAGAAAGCAATCTTAAGAGGGGAAGCACTAGTAGCTGGGAAAGATGTCCATATGGACTACATTATGTGATAGTCCTGAGCACATGAATGACAAGCTCCATTTCTGGGAAGAATTAGTTGTTTTTCTTATTTTTTTTTTTAAATCTCTGTTGATAAAAACAAAATGACATATCGGAGCTTTTATAACAGAAATTAAAATTTTTATATTAACAATTTCATTGATATTTTTGTTGTAATATTCTTCATTTTCTCTTCTTCGCCCACTTTGTTTTTCTCTTGTGAATTGCTATGCAGATCTCTTTTGAATAGTCTGGATCCCATTGAGGAGATCACAGCATTCTAGGTCTTGAGAAAATTAACACGGTGACAACTACAAGGAGAGCATTTGGAGAACCTCTCCAGTGAAATGGAAAAATTTCCATTTGTATAGGACCTTCTCCATGAATTATGAATTATGTTAGTGAGCATATGCCTTGTTAATTAATTAATTAATTTATTTTTTCTTTAAACCTTAACTGATGTTGATTCTTGGTGGATCATTGAACAAAACAATCCCTATGGTCATCAGATCAATCTTGTTGTATTGTATGATAAGAGACATTCTATTTAAAGAAAGACTTTAAGAACTGTATTTTGTTCTGAGAGCTGAATACTTTTTTTTTTGTAATTAAGAATTAGTAGATATAGAGGGAACATATATTTTCTATGCTTCTTAATCAATTTAATTGTGAAGATGTAGTCTGTAAAACCCTACTTGTTTCCTTCTATTTTCTTCACTGATATCCCCAACATATGCATTGATCATTTTCATAAAAGCTTTTATAGAAATGAGAGAAAGCATGCACATGGCTTTATAATTAGTGGTGTTTTTTTCATTCACTTTTTTGTTGTTATTTAAAGTTTAATTTATCCCTTGACCCAATTTCTCTCTCTCTCTCTCTCTCTCTCTCTCTCTCTCTCTCTCTCTCTCTCTCTCTCTCTCTCTCTCTCTCTCTCTCTCTCTCTCTCTCTCTCTCTCTCTCTCTCTCTCTCTCTCTCTCTCTCTCTCTCTCTCCCTCCCTCCTCCCTCCCTCCCTCCTCTCCCTCTCCCTCTCCCCTCCTTCTCCTCTCCCTCTCCCTCTCCCTCTCCCTCTCCCTCTCCCTCTCCCTCTCCCTCTCCCTCTCCCTCTCCCTCTCCCTCTTTGGAAAAGCATGATATGACAGTGGAAAGAACATTGAATCTAAAGTCAGGGACTTCTAATTTTAAATCTAGTCTCTGTCACCTATTACCTATATTACTTATTACCAAATCATGTAATCCCTCTGGTCCTCAGGTCCTTATTTGTAAAATGAAGTAATTGGAACCTTTTTGGTTCTAAATGGAAGTTCTAAGCATTAGGAAAAACTCCAAATATTGCTCAACTCATTTTTCTTTAAGCTGTTTATTTCTTCCATACTGTGTGATCTTTTCCCAAAAGAAAAAACATATATTCATTATAGTTTGAGTTTATTTAACTCCAGAAATAGAAAGATAATAAACCAGTATTGATACTCAAATGGCTACTTGGTCTTGGACCAGGCAGAAGACATCTCCTTGACAGCTATTTTGCTTTGAGGTAGTGTGGGTTAAGTTTAAGCCTACCATGCCTTCAACATCTGGAATCCGGAAACCCTCAGTCCAGTGAAAGGATCAGGAGGAAAAGAGAATGGTTTAACTGACACTCTCTTCCCTTCTCATTTCTCCTGGACACCCACTAGGTCCTGTTATGAACAAATAGGCAGCTGGAGAGAGTGGTGCAGTGAATAAAGTGGATAAAATGGTGTTCGGGTCAGGAAGACACAAGTTGAAATCCTGCATCAGATTGGATGGTCTGGGTGAGCACTTAACCTTTGTCTGCCTCAGTTTCTTCATCTGCTCTTTATTCATCGATTTCAAAGAAAACTATTAATATCATAGGGTGATGCCTTAACTTGCTCCTTAACTGGTTTTAAATGAGACAGAGTTGAGCAAAGTTGTCAGCTGCACTCCTTCTTTCTGAGTCATCCAAGTCCAATGTAGGACAAAAGTCAAGACTACTGACTAAGATTACTAAGACTATGCCCAGGATGCATAAAGGCCTCAAACCTATCAGTGAGTTGGGGGCTGAGTACTCCAAGAATGTGGACTTTTCTCTGTGGAAAACAATTTACTCCAACAGCCATGAAGGCAGCTGAAGCAGACACTGTGGAGCTCTTGGAGCTTCCTTACCAGGAAAATGCAGATGAGAACACCTTTCTGCCATGGTTTTTGTGAGGTAGAAAAAAAATTTGTTAAAAACTCTAAGTGTTATATCAATACTAGCTATTATTATTATTGTTGTTATGCTTTCTGATTGGACAGATGGTATGGGTAAAAGAGATATGCTGGAATCTATTATGAGAGAATCTGCTAGTTATCTTCCAAGGTGACCCTTTCCCATAGTGTGACAGTCCAGTGTAACTGGCTTCTGATGGAAATTCAGCTTCTCCATAGATTTAGAATTACTTTATGGTCCTTGGAGAGCAGACTGAGATATATTTTTCAGACTTCATCCTGAATTTGGCAATTCACAACAATAGAATGATAATTAGAGGTAGCCAAGGTAGTCTAAGTTAAAATCTTCAGATACTTATTAGCTGTTCAATGTTGGACAAGTCCTTTAATCTGTCAGCTTTCAGTTTCCTCAAATGGAAAATGGGCTAATAATGCAGTATTATTGTGAGGATTAAATGTGTTGATATTTGTAAAGCACCTATTTCTATGCCTGGCATACAATAGGTGCTATATAAATGCTTTTCCCTTACCCTTCCTTCTTCATGATTTATGTACATATAATGTGCAAACATTCATGTATTTATATAATGTATATGCACACATACAAACATATATTTACTAAGTTTTTAAAATATACTATCTCATCTGATTCTCACAATAACCCTTCCAGGCTATATCCCACTGAGGATATTGAAGCTGGGGAAACTGAGGTGACAGAGATTAAGTGACTTGCCTAGGATTACACAGCTAGTAAATGATGGAGGTAGGATTTGACCTGACTCTAAATCTGTCATTCTACCTTACATCCATTGTCCCATGGAACAACCTCTACATTTTAAATTCTGGGCATTTTTCTTTTAGATAGCTGATTCACTCTTTGAATTCTCAGCTCCAAGCAGAAACTAGAGAATGTGTTTCACATATTTTGATGTTACATATAGAAAGGCAAAAGATATATTGGCAAGTCAACTGTCCTTGCAGTCAAGAAAATCTTTTATCAAATTCTCTCTGATACTTGCTCTTGGGAAGCTTGTTAACCTCTTTGATCCTCAGTTTCCTTATTTATAAAATTAGATAATAATACTATCTACCTAAGGAGTTTATTGTGAGAGTGAACTTTAATGTTCTTAAAGATTAGCTATTATTACTAAACATTTCCTTTGAAGCTCCCTTGCAATTTCTTCCCTCTTATATTGAGAAATAAGGTCAAGGAATTCTAAGAAATCTCCTTTTGTTGCTGCTGAGAAGTTATCTGTTGCGCACACTTTATATCAAAAGTTATTTGTTGGCTTCACATCCTAGAATCTGAAGGATTGGAGGCAGTTTCAGCCTTTTCTTCTCCATAAAGCTTGGTGCACAGCAGTGTCCTTAATTAAGCAAGTTCAGGATATCGCTGAACTCCAGTTTCTCCATCTTAAAAGCAAGGGAGTTGGATTAGATAACAATAAAGCTTCTCTTAGCTCTAAAATTCTATGATCTACTTCATGATTTCTAATTGGTAGAGCCAGACCAGCAACCAATGTGGTCCTCATGACAGGAAAAGTATCCCTTTCCTCTGGGAGGTTAGTTCCATTAGCCAAAATCAGGAGAATTGTAGTGAAAAAAAATCTTAAATTTGGAGTTGACAATAAACATTTTAGTAAGCCTTTACTGTGTGCTTAATAAGTGTTGGGGATATAAAAAAAGACAGTTCCTGTTCTTAAGGAGTTATATGCAAAGAACTCTAAATAGACAAGCTTATATACAGGGGGAATTGGAAATAATCAACACGTTGATTACCAGGCTCTGACATTTACCACTTGCACAAATGGATGTCAATTTCATATCTCCTGATCTGTTTCCTACTCGGGAAAGCAAGGGGTATTTCTGAGGCTTTGTTAGTTTGTTTCCAGGCTCGACCTACAATTTCATCTGTGTGTAAATTGCCTTCAGATCAGCAGAATAGAATGTATCACTTAAGAGAAAGGTGGGCAAACTGACTTGTGCTGGCTCCTCCAGCATCTCTGCATGTTACTAGAGGTTTGAAAGGAGATTTGGTACCCTCAGTAATACATAGTGATGCAGCAGTCAGGATGACTCATAATCCTGAGTTCAAATCTAGCCTCAGATACTTACTCCTTGTGTGACCCTGTTTGTCTCAGTTTTCTCATCTGTAAAATGGGCTGAAGGAAATGGCAAATCACTTAAGCATTTTTGCCGAGAAAACTCCAAATAGGAGAGTTGAATATGATGAAAGTATTTATATGGTGCTCACAATTACCCTTCAAGGTCCATTTTATAGAAGGGGAAACGGGCAAACATTAAATTACTTGTCACCCAGTTAGGAAGTGTCTGAGGGTGGTTAATAATAATAAGATTAAGAATGGCTAACACTTAAAATGTTATTTCCTTTGATTTTCATTACAATTCCGTAGACAGGTGCGATTGTTCTACAATCTTCGTTGTAGAATATAGGAAACTGAATGTTAATTGGCTTGCCGAGGGCTGTCGGCGACTGAATTTGAACTCGGGTCTAGTGCTCAGTGGCGCCACCCATAGGTAAACGCAGAACTAAGTACTCTGGGAGGCCAGGCTCAGCACAGACAAGGAGAGAAACTGCTCTCAGAGCTCGCTCTGGGTACCGTGGCTGGATGGTCCTGGGAACAGAGGGAGGGGCCAGCGCGCCCTCTGGTGGCCGCGCAGGCGCCGTGCAGAACGGCGCGCGCGAGGCGAAGGGCGGAAGGGGTGGGCCGTCCTGCGGGACGGCGCCGCCAACATGAGCGAACTGGTACAAGAAGAGCTCCCGGCTCTAGCGGCTATTTTCTGTGGGCCGGACGAATGGGAGATGGTGAGCTGCTCAGGTGACCGACACCCCCTCCCCTCTGCGCCAGCGGGAGCCCGGGCCCACTCGCTATATTTCCTCCCCTCCCCTCCCGCGCTGTGCCGCGAGCGACCCCAGAACTCCAGTTATCTGGAGCAGGAAGATGAGGCCCGAGGGACGTGGTCCCTGAGCCTCCGGGATGGGAGATATACCGAATTTTAACAACTGCTGTGGGACATTTCCCTGGAGCAAGTGAATTTCCTGTAGATGGAGCGTAGGGCCCAGGATGAGGCTGCTTTACTTCGGGTGCCTCCGGGTAGATAATGGGTACGCTCTTTTCCCACCCAAGGCCCTCCCCTTTCCTCCTCCTCGTGGAGTTGGAGGGGGAAAGAAGGCACCTTTACTTTAACTAACCCAGGGCCCCATGCAGTCGGCTAAGGACGTTTCTGCGGCCCGCCGGGTTATGGCAAATGGGCTGAGGGGCGGAGACAGTGGGAGCTTTTGTTTTTACTATAGTCCGGCCCTCCCACAGTCTGAGGGACAGTGAACTGGCCCCTGTTTAAAAAGTTTGAGGACCGCTGAAATCTTTGCAATTCATTTACAAATTATAATTCACTTACTATTATAATTACATTTGCATTTTGTTCTGAGCAAAAACAAAAAAAACCCCGTTTGGCGAGGGCTGGGGGGGGGGTTGATGTTACTCAGATTCTAGCTGTGGGATCGAGGCACCTGACCATCCTGACCTCCTCTGGAAAATGGGAATAATAATATAATAATATCTGTAGAGTCCACCTTAGAAAGAGCTGGTCTTGGAGTTCCAAGCACTGGCTGCTGTGTGATCCCGGTTCCAAAGCTGTAATTTACAGAAAAGCTTCCTGTCATAGTGGACTGCGTTGGTACCCAGGGAGCCAATTAGACAAAGTTACAAGTTGACTTTCTTCTCTCACAAACTCTTATGTCACAGGGTTATTAGGAAATCAAATAAGAAAATTATATACAAAATGCTTTGTAAATCTTAAAGAAATAGAAACACCACCCATTAATATTTGGAATTGGAACTGAAGGATATTCGAGTTAGGGCATTTGTCTATTTGCATATGTATGGGATTCCTATAGTCGTGTGGCGTTATTTATATATTCTTGTAGGAAACATGGTGGGAGTTGTGTCAACAAAATAGGGGTAATTCGATATCCTGCCACTATTACTATTTATTCTCTTCCCTCGTTTACCTTTTATTTCCAGTACAGGATTCAAATTCTCATTTGAGCATAAGCATAAGACTGCCATGAAAATAGTTGCACTTTATTTGTTGTCATCTACTGGGGAGGATTAAAAGGTAGGGAGATTATAAATCCTCTAAAAAGAAAAAATCCTCCAAACCAAGTCAGCATATGCTCTGGTTCTTTATGATTTCAGTGTGAAGATGAGTACTGGGAAGAATGTTGAAAGATATATTGGAAAATATGGTCCAAAGATGCTACATATTTGTAAGCCTCTCAGAACTTCATGTCTATATATTATGAATATTTTCTCCTAGAAGCTCGTTGGAAAGACATTAGACATGGTGAGCATTGAATAACATTAAAAAAAAAATGAAATTGACCATAGCTAAACAGACAGGAAATGGCTAGTTACCATGTAAAATTCTGAAAAGAAACAACTGGCTTTGAATAATACCATTGACTAGTTAAAGAGAAGTTTCAGATGAGAAAGCAGCATTCATGGGTGCAGTAGCTTCAATCTGACCTGTTCATATGAAATGAGCTGCAATTTGGGTAATAGAAAAAAAATAAAGATACTGACTTCCATTTGCCACCGTTTCTTGCAAAAGCATAACATAAGAGTAGTGACTTCAGTAAGGAGGCTCAAATTGCATCATTCAACATGGATTTATTAAGTTCCTACTAAATTTTAAGCACTCTGAAAGGAAAAACTAATATAATTCTTGCCCATAAGCACTACATTTTATTGAGGGAGATATATACAAATATTTAAAATATATAATTAATGGGGAGGGAGATAATTTAGAAGTTTGAGGAGTAGTTTGGAGGAAAGAGAGGTATTTTTAAAGGTGAGGTGGAAGTACATTTCAGGAATGGGTGACATAGGAAAACCAGTTTGGATTAGAAGGAAAATAAATGATAACAAGGTTAGGAAAGTAGTTTAAATTTTAAATGCTTTGAAAGCCTGGAGGCAAGAAATTGTTAAGAGTTTTTACGTCAGAGGTATCACACAAGCCTGTTGAGTGGAGCAGGAAAAAGTGATGATACTATGGAGGGAATGAAACCCAAGACTACTCTTCTCTGAATGAATATATCTTAATCAAAAGAAGCAAGAGAGATGAAAGGAGCTATTATAGGAAGCAGTATACAATTAATAGAAAATCCAGGGACTACATGATGGAAAATATTTGGTGAAAGTCAATGAAAAAGTAGAAAATGACATGGGAATAAATTATAGGCCACCAGGACAGAAAGAAGAAAGATGAATTTGGTAAACATCACCAACACAGAGTTATGATTTACTAGTGATGTAGGACTTAATTTTTCTGGCATCTGTCAAAGCTCTCAGTCTTTTTTACTTCTTCATGGGCTTCTAAAATGTTAATTAGTGGTAGTTCTATTGTCATAAAAGATAAACTTAAATTCATAGACATTTCCATTTCATATATATTTGTTTTCTTTCAGTTTCATCTGTAAATATACTTGGGATTATCTGGTTCAGTTGGCTTTCATTCCTAGCTTTTCTAAGTATGCTCATTTTCCTCTCTGATTGTTGCTCAGTAGTTTGTATAGAGATAATTATTGTAATCATTTATTGAACTCCTTCAAAATGTGTTTTAAATTTTTTTTCCTCAGTTACATGTAAAAGCTTTTTAAAAGTTTACATTGTACATTCATCTTTTATATATTTTCACATGAATTATGTTGGGAGAGAAAGTCAGAACAAAAGTGAAAGACCATAACAGGGAAAAAAATGGTGAAAATAGGTTATGTTGATTGATCTACATTCAGTCTTCATAGTTCTCTCTGAATGCAGATGGCATTTTCCAGCCAAAGTTTAATGGGATTGCCCTGGGTCACTGAACTGCTGAGAACAAACCAAGTCTATCATAATTGATCATTGCACAATCTTGCTGTTGCTATTTACAGGTTTTACTCAGCATCAATTAATGCAAATATTTCCAGGCTTTTCTAAAATTAGCCTATTCATAATTTTTTAATAGAATAATAATGTTCCGTTATGTTCATATACTATAACTTATTCAGCCATTCCCCAATTGATAGGCTATTTATTTTCCAATTTATCATCACAAAAAAAGCTGCTACAAACATTTTTGTACATGTGGGTCCTTTTCCCACTTTTATGATTTCTTTGGGATATAGACCCAGTAGCGGCACTGCTGGATCAAAGGATATGTACACTTTTATAGCTGTTTGGACATATTTCAAATTTCTCTCCAGAATGGAGAGGTGTGTACCTCAGAGTTGTTCTAATTTGCATTTCTCTGATCAATAGTGATTTAGAGCATTTAAAAATAAGATTATAGATGGTTTTAATTACTTCATTTGAAAATTATCCATATTCTCTGACCATTTATCAATTGGGGAGTAACATATTATAAATTTGAACCAATTCTCTCTATATTTTAGAAATGAGGCCTTTATCAGAAACATTGGTTGTAAAGAAATTTTTCCCTATCTTTCTGCTTCCCTTCTAATATTGGCTGCATTAGTTTTGTTGTGTAAAACCTTTTAAAATCCTTTAAGTTTAATTAACTAATTAAATTTAATTATCCATTTTGTATTTCATAATATTATCTAGTTCTTTGGCTATAAGTTCCTCCCTTCTCCATAAATCTGATAAGTAAACTATCCCTTGTACTTCTAATTTATTTATGGTAGTCTTCATAATATATTTCAAATGAGCTTCTGCACTAAATTAGTGTTGGTTGCCCTTGTGAATTGTCTCTGTTGTAGTTGTTTCTAAGCTATTTTGCCCTCCTTGTTTCTTTGAGGAGAGTTCAGAGAGTGATAAGATTGCTTTTTTCTCTTGCTGTAAAAGCTAATAATAGGCAGTTGTGGACCTTCAGACAAAGAAACTTCTTAGCCCTGGAGGAGAGGGCCTAAAAGTTGAGGCTTTTTATGGCTGCTGTCAGAGAAGCCTCTCTGTGGGTCTGCAGAACAAATCATCTACATACTGGATAGTCCAAATATATGGGGGTTGTCACAGAAGCCTTGAACTACCTGGACCATGTTATAGATATGACTACCCATGTTAATTAGTAGTGGTTATATTCCCCTGGATTTGGTCCTTCAAAGCAAAAAGAAATAGTGAGTCTTTTTGCAATAGTATGCAAAATAAAGCATCTTTAAGATATAAGGTGGAAAACCATTGTGTCCTCTGGGATACTTGTACTGAGTTCATGGCTTCTATTAACCATTTCTTCTGATTATGGAAATTTTCTATAAGAGGAAAAAGACAAGGACATGATTATAATGGAGTCAAAATAGGTATTTCAGGCTTCAGCCTGAGAGTACATATATAACAAGATCAATCATCCTTAGCTCTGTTTGATAACATGCAGTAACAATTCCATCTCATAGCCAGACTCAGGAATAATCAGATGGGATACAAAGAAACAAAACTGGAAAAATGAGTCAGAAGGATCACATTTTAAGCAGAGGCTAAGGTTGTTTTCCCAGTTCTTAACCAGATGAGATGTTTTATATATATATATATATATATATATATATATATGTATATATATATATGTATATATATATATGTATATATATATATATATATATATATATACATATATATATATATATATATATATATACACATATATATATATATATATATATATATATATATATATATATATATATATATATATATATATATATATATATATATATATATATATATATATATGTATATATGAGATGTTCAGGGAGGCATTCCTCCGAGTAATTTATGGCATTTCTCTTGAATGGCAGGTTTAACCTAAGATTAAGATTAAGGTTCGTACTAGGTTTATTTATAACTTACATTTTGTTGCTATTAAAAAAGAAATTATTGAACTTTTGCTCTTTCTTTAGAATTTATTCTACCTCCCAACAGGGAAAAATTTATATTTTCCTTTTTATGGATCCTGGCTTAAAAAAAAAAAAAAAAAAAAAAAAAACCTAATCTGTAATTTCATTGCTATAAGTCAGGAACTTCTTCTACTAAGTCTGATGTAATTTACAAATGTAAATTATAGTTTTAAATTCACATACTCAACAAGTATTTATTACCTTCAAAACATTGTGTTAGGTTCTAGAGAGTTAAAGACAAATATAGAAGAACTGCTCTTTAGGAACTTACAGTCTATTGGGTGAAGCAATGAGTATATGGAAACAGTAATTTTATAATGACATTATAATGACAGGAAAGATATTAGCAATTTATGAGGATCAAAACTGGCTTCTTATAGTATGTATTTGAATTGAATTTTAAGGAAACTAGAGATTCTAAGAGGCAGATGTGAAGAAAAGTATCTTTGCCAGGCATGGGGTACACATTATGTAAAAGCACAAAGGGGAACCAGAATAATGTTTTCAGTAAAAATTAAGGCCAGTTTAATTAGAATGAAAGGTCACAACCTATAATATAGGCCCATGTCACTTTTCACCTAAGAGTATTATAATAGCTTTCTAATTGGTCTTCCTGCCCCTAGTCTTTTTCCTTTCCAAACTTTTCTTCATACAGCTATAGTGTGAGTGGAGAAAAGGGGAAGGATGAAAGATATAATAATATTAAAGTGGAATTGATAAGGCTGCAGTTGATTTTGTATGGATTGTGAGGAAGAATGCAGAGTAAAGTCTTAATTTTTGAAGCTGTGAACCTGAGTGACAAGAACCATGGGGGTGCTTTGCATACGAAGAGGAAATTTAGGAAGGAAAGGGGTTTTTTTGTTGTTGTTTTTTTGAAAATAATTAGTTTTTGTTTTAATAACCTAGAAAAAATAACAACTGAATTCATATGGAACAACAAAAGGTCAAGAATTTCAAGGGAAGTAATGAAAAAAAAAATTAAGTGAAGGTGGTCTAGCTGTACCTGATCTAGAACTGTATTATAAAGCAACAGTCACCAAAACCATTTGGTATTGGCTAAGAAATAGACTAGTTGATCAGTGGCATAGGTTAGGTTCACAGGGCAAGATAGTGAATAAAAATAGCCATCTAGTGTTTGACAAACCCAAACATCCCAACTTTTGGGATAAGAATTCATTATTTGACAAAAACTGCTGGGAAAACTGGAAATTAGTATGGCAGAAACTAGGCATGGACCCACATTTAACACCACATACTAAGATTAGATCAAAATGGGTCCAAGATTTAGGCATAAAGAACGAAATCATAAATAAGTTGGAGGAACATGGGATGGTTTACCTCTCAGACTTGTGGAGGAGGAAGGAATTTGTGTCCAAGGGAGAACTAGAGAGCATTATTGATCACAAAATAGAACATTTTGATTACACCAAGTTAAAAAGTTTCTGCACAAACAAAACTAATGCAAACAAGATTAGAAGGGAAGTAACAAATTGGGAAAACATTTTTACAGTTAAAAGTTCTGATAAAGGCCTCATCTCCAAAATATACAGAGAATTGACTTTAATTTATAAGAAATCAAGCCATTCTCCAATTGATAAATGGTCAAAGGATATGAACAGACAATTTTCAGATGATGAAATTAAAACTATTTCCGCTCATATGAAAGAGTTCCAAATCACTATTGATCAGAGAAATGCAAATTAAGACAACTCTGAGGTATCATTACACACCTGTCAGATTGGCTAAGATGACAGGAACAAATAATGCTGAATGTTGGAGGGGCTGTGGGAAAATTGGGACACTGATGCATTGTTGGTGGAGTTGTGAAAGAATCCAACCATTCTGGAGAGCAATCTGGAATTATGCCCAAAAAGTTATCAAAATGTGCATACCCTTTGACCCAACCATACTACTACTGGGCTTATATCCCAAGGAAATACTAAAGAAGGGAAAGGGACCTGTATGTGCCAAAATGTTTGTGGCAGCCCTTTTCATAGTGGCTGGAAGATGAATGGATGTCCATCAATTGGAGAATGGTTGGGTAAATTATGGTATATGAAGGTTATGGAATATTATTGTTCTGCAAGAAATGACCAATAGGAGAAATACAGAGAGGCTTGGAGAGACTTACATCAACTGATGCCGAGTGAAAAGAGCAGAACCAGGAGATCATTATACACTTCAACAATGATACTGTACGTGGATGTATGCTGATGGAAGTGGATATCTTCAACATAGAGAAGAGCTAATCCAATTCCAATTGATTATGATGGACAGAATCAGCTACATCCAGAAAAGGAACAATGGGAAATGAGTGTAAACTGTTATTTTTACCTTCTGAATCCAATTCTTCCTGTTCAACAAGAAATTTGGTTCTACACACATATATTGTATCTAGAATATATTGTAATATATTTAACATGTATAAGACTGCCTGCCATCTGGGGGAGGAAGGGAAAAAATCTGAATAGAAGTAAGTGCAAGGGATAATGTTGTAAAATTACCCATGCATATGTACTGTCAAAAAAAAGTTATTATAAAATAAAATAAAAACTAAATTAAAAAAAAAGAAAGAATATTAGGAAATAGGCCCTAGTTATATTAAAAAATTATAACATTATGGCAATAGACTTGGAAACAGAATTTGACAAAAGGTACAGCTTATTTATGTTGTATTAAAAAGCTTAAGTATTAAATTAAGTATTTTTAAAATATTAAAAAGCTGAAGAGTAAATATGGAAATACTAGAAACTTTTTGAATGAGATCAGAGGTAAACCAGGAGGTTCATTGTAATTAAAATCCAAAAAGGTTTATTATAAGAAATCAAGGAAAAAACGGAGGGAATTAATTTGAGGCAAATCAGAAGTGAAGGTACATCACTGTGGATGATATTTTGGTTTGCTCAGAGCAGGAATTCCTAATCAAGACTATTTTAGCAGTTTGAAAGCCTATGAGACCTAAGAATGTTTCATAATGAATGACACAAACAATTCGCATTTATACAGTCCTTTAAAGTTTGAAAAATACTTTACATATTAAATGTCTCCATAACAACTCTGTGAGGTCGATGCTGTTATTACCTGTTTTGGCTAACTGAGGAAACTGAAGCAGACAAAGGTTGTCACTTGTCCAGAGTCACACAACAGGTAAATGCCTGAGGCAGGATTTGAACTCAGTTCTTCCTACTTTAGAGTCTCACGTCTGTCTGACTCACTCTGAGCCTAGCGCCCTACGTCTAGAGAAGCCCCGACTGACTCACTCTGAGCCTAGAGCCCTACGTCTAGCAAAGCCCCGACTGACTTACTCTGAGCCTAGAGGCCTACATCTAGCAAAGCCCCGACTCTACTCCTATGCTTATGTCTAGCTATGGCTGCCTTTAAGCCTTTGCCTAAGTCTAGCTAAGCCTACTTCTATACCTATGCCTCCTTCTAGCTACACCTACATTTCCTTGGCATAGATTCTGTCAGGACCCCTGCCCACTGTGAAGACATTCTCTTCTCAGTGTTAACTCCTCTGTTTATTTCCCGTCCAGGACCTTGCCGCTGAGGAAGTCCATCTCCTAGCAAAGCTGAATTCTGCAATGCTGTTAAACTTCTATTGCCAGTTTGTGAATTTTTACAGCTTCATGCACCGACCAGAAGGGGATTCTCACAACTCCACACTGCTACTAACCACATCATAAAGTCTTGCCTCTTGCTTTGTTGTGCTTCTCCAAACTTCAAAGAAGGTTGTGCAATATAGTCTTCCATCAGCAACACCTCCAATCAACAGTGAACCTCGTTGCAGTTCCATGAACATGATGCCATCTTGACTCTCCAATAATATTCCATAAATGAAGTTTCATCTCTGGGCTCCAATAATATATCCTGGATGTCCCCAAATGCCTGGAATTTCCTCCCTTCTCATCTCTACCTCCTGGATTCCCTGAATTCCTTCATGTAGCTTCTAATAATCCATCTTCTATAGAAAATCTTTCCCAACCATTTTAATTCAATTTTAATTCAATCCTTCTGTTAATTTTTTTTTTCTAACCTGTTTGTACATATGTTTGCTTGATGTCCTCCCATTAGATTAGAGGCTTCTTGAGGGCAAATACTGTCTTTTGTCCTATGTCTAGAAATAAGAAATCAGGGAAGGAAAAGTCCAGGAGTCACTAAAAACAGCAGCACAACATAGTTGAAGTTTGATTTGAGGCCAATGGTGTTCTGCAACTTTGTCTTATAAAGCCTCTCAGAAGCAGAAGTCCTGGTCCCATTAGCTATAGTTATTCCTAAAAAGTCAGAAGTTTCTAGATTAATTATTTACAAGATTAGAACTATTTTTGTTATATTCTAAAGATATAGTTTTCTGAAACTACATAATTTTGATATATTAATGCCAGGAAGTTATAGAAACTACATGGATATTAATTTATATGGTTTTATTTATAATAGTTACTACAACAGAAAGACTAAATAATTCATGATTTCCTAAGAAATATAAATATTTATTACTTAAATATACTTGGTAGTTATATTTTCATTAATAACAATCTTAATAGATAAACATAAGCTATTCCTATTCATGTTTTCTTTTAACAAGATACTTGAATTTAAATGAATATCCTAATTTCAATTTTCCAGTGACTTCTCAATCTATTCTTTGTAGAAATCATATTTTTAAAAAATATACAATTACTATAGTGCATTGAACCAAAAATTAGGAAACCAAGTTGAATAAATTTTAGTGGCCTATAGGTTTTGGATAGATATTTCCTAATATGCTCTTGTTATTTAAATCACAAATTTTAGACCACTTTCTCGCAGGATGCATTTCTTCCTTTCTAGTTAATCGAATAAAGTAACTATTTTAATAGTTCAATTGTATAAATCTTTTTCTTCTACATACCATAATCGAAGTTCAAATTGGGCTTTTTCATAAACACACACACATAATTTATAAATGTCCAAATCAAAAGTTTTACTCAGAAATATTAAAGTTATATTTTTCCTTTTTCCTATATATATTTAACTGAATTTTTCAACAAATACAACTTATATCAAAATACTATTATGAGAAATCAGAAAGTGAAATTAGTTAATCCTTAATTTGCCTCATTGTCTAAAAATGCACCAATATTCCTTTCTAAATGTTTCTTACAAAGTGAAAAGGCTTTCATTCAAATGAAAATACTTTTTTCAAATGTATAATTGCTGTATTTTTGGCAGCTTCTAAATTAGCAGTGTTAAGTGAGAAACTGCATACCACAGAAGGAAAAATTTCTATAAGCATTGATAATCTATCAAATTCTATATAAGCAAAATATTCTTCTACCAGGAATACTTTATAATTGTTTCAGTTTGTCACCTCTGGAAAGCTAGCTCACTTTATGCAACAGAAAACTTCTCAATGAAATTGCAAAGTTGCCAGTGACAGAGAACTTTTATCATTATTTTGTAGACAGTCTTCCAGAAAAAAATTCATTATTTTCTCTATCTCCTCAGGCAGTATTGGAACACATTGTACCTCTTGATGAATTAATCAGTGAAGTAAAAGGATTGCATATTCCAGAGTTTTTAAAAACATTATCAAAAACTCACTACCCCAAAGGTACCAGCAAAAATTAGCTTTTTAATATCAATTTTTTCCCCAAGAATTCTGCAATAAAATACCTAACAACTTCTTCACACATTTAGCCTTTGCTGCTCATTCTTCTTAGGTATTTTAAAATGAACACATTACATTGTTGTAGGCCTATGAAACCTGTACAGTCTACCAGCATCATGCCAGAAAACTAAACCAATTCCATTTGAATTTTCTTAGGAAGATTATGAAGATTACTTAGCAAGAAAAAATCCAGAACTTTGAGGGCCTCTCTCAATCTGAACTGCCAAGCACTCAAACTCTCCTGCAGTGAGCACAACTCCAATGGGCTGGCCGAATAGCCTGAATGCCAACAAGTGTTAAAAGATCATTTTACACAAGGCAAGTGTTCACACAAAAGTCAGAAGCTTACAAGGACACACTCAAGACATTAAGTATTTTAGTATCAATTTTGAGCCATGGAAGACATGGCACAGAACCACACAGCAAGGAAAATATAGATACACCTGAATATTCCGACTCCATTTTAAATATTGAAATGGACTATTTGTACATGATCTTGTGATAGATCTTTCAGAACTCATATTGGCCAATTCTCAAATACACTATACCTTGTTCTCAACATCACGATGTCCTTGGTTTTCTTTGAATACAAAGGAACAAACATCATCCAAAAAGTCAAAACTATATGGTACCATCCCCATCACTAATCAAGTGAGTTAATGCTTGTGACTTAAGAAAACAAATATTCTAACTGAAAAAGTGATTTTTTTCCATACCTTTCACATGTGATTGCATCTTTTGTAAACTACTATTTTTTTAAGTCCCTGAAAAAGTAATCATTGTTCAATATATTTGTCATTTATAACAACCTTGTTTTAAATGTCTTGGGTCTATCACAAAAGTAGATGACGTAACAGTATAGGCTTATTTTAATCCAATTTAGAAATAGAAGATTTTGTTTCTTTTACTTTATTGCCCTCTCTCTTCACTCCCTCCCCTTCCCTCCTGCCACACCACCTCTAATGCAGCTAGGAAAAAAAAAAACAAAAAACTGGTGATCTTGCACATAAGAAATAGTAAAGTACTTAGTAAAAACTTATTGAATAAACTATCAGAAAAATGTTATCCTATATTTTAATAACAATTATTTTTATTCGTAATCTATCAAATTACATAATGCTTCAATTTACAAAAGGGCTTTCCTTATACAAAAGCACTATGGATTGGATGATAAAAACATAGAATTTTACAACTAATTTTCCAATTAGTTATTTTTCATTATGAGTGAGAAGACAGCTGAAGCTTGGCCAAATTTATCATAGGCTTAAAGGTTTGGAACAGGAAGGGATTACCTTAGGGAATATATCACCTTACATGCTGCCTGACCCAGGACCTAAACTAGCAAAGTTTTAACTACCCAATATCTGCTCAAGTTAGAAAGATAAGAACAGCTGAAAATAAAGAGTGGGAGAAGGATGAGGTTTATGGATAAGGTCCAACTTTCCTTTTTCTATACCGTTTATTGTACCAGAAAATACACAATAAATATGGTATTTTATTTTGATTAAAAATCTAAAATATGCTTGTAGAAGTGGCTTAAGGGTTGCAAAGAAATTTGTGTTTTGAAAGCAAGCATTAGAATATAACTGGTGCTTGTTAGATTTTTTTTCCTTTTTAGATGTTTTGTTGATATTCTTTTCTATATCACTAACTCTTGAGATTGTTTTGCTTCAAAAGAACTTTTAGATGAATATATATGTATATATATAAATATATATTTATATGAATATATATTCACATATTTTATAAGAATAAACACAATCCAACTAAACAAATTATCACTTTGGCCATGTATTAAAAATATTTACTTCATTTTATACTTGTAGTCCACCATCTCTCTGCCAAGAGGTATGGTGCACCATCATTTCGCTGAAGTCACAACTGATCACTTGTTTTAGTCAGTTTCTAAGCTCAACCCTCCCTACCTTTTCAGTCTTTTCTTCCACATACTGATCCTGTAGCACTAATTTCCTTGCTATTCCTTGATCAGAGACTTATCTCCCTGATTTTCATTGCTACCCCAATAACTGGAATGTTCTTCTTCAACTCTACCTTCTAGCTTCCTTCAGTTCTCAGCTAAAGTTCCATTTTACACAAGAAGCCTTTCAGATCCTTAATCTAAGTGCCTTCCCTTTGAAATTATTCCCAATTTATCCTATTCTGTTTATACATAGTGGTGTTATCTCTTTCATTAGATTGTAACGGCTCTTGAGAGCAGACACTGTCTGTTATATTCCCAGTGCTTCAGACTGCCTGGCACATAGCAGATACTTGATTAATGCTAATTGATTTGATTTTACATTATTATGATCATGAGTAAATTGTTCTTTTGGTTCTGTTATGTTATCAATTATCAATTGGTAAGTCTTCTCAAGTCTCTTGAGTTTTTGGTATTTATCATTTCAAAAATGCAATAGCATCTCATTACATTAATATAGTATAATTTGTTCAGCCACTCCCCCATTGATAGGGGTGCTCACATACTCTCTAGTTCAAAATCAGTCATGTTCTTTGATGACTAATATATTGGAGAACACTATTATTCATATTAATTGCAAAAATACAAATATACATATAAATATACACATACACAAATGTGTGCATTTAAATATATTTTCATGGACATTTATCAGAGATTTTCCCCCAATTATCTAGCAACATTGTGTTTATGCCCACAAAATTATATATTTAAATTTTATTATTCCCTCTCTTTTTAAAAGTTAAGGATTCGGGGCAGCTAGGTAGTGCTGTGGATAGAGCACCAGGCTTTAATTCAGGAGGACCAGAGTTCAAATTTGTCTCAGACACTTAACATTTCCTAGCTGTGCTATCCTGGGCAAGTCACTTAACCCCAGCCTCAGGAAAAAACAAAAACAAAACAAAAACAAAAAAACAAACAAAAAACCCTAAAAGTTAAGGATTCTTTCTCTAGCCATATGCAAGATGGCAATAACCATTTGGAGCCTATCATGTTATACAGTATAAGGTATTGGCTTGTCTGCCCTGTATTGCTTTCCAGGTTTGGCAGCTTGTTTTGCTCCTTAGCCCTCAAATATCAAATCTTTACCATTTATGGTCAATATGATTATGTATATAGTTAACATATATGACTAGTACACTTGGGGTTTATCAAATACTAGATTAAGATTTTCTACTACTTTTAGATCTTATTTACTTAGTTTGGTCCATTGATCAATTTTCTATTTTTTAACCAATACTAACTCGTTTTTGATGACTACTGCATGATCATGTAGTTTACAATATGCTAGGCTGCCGTCAATTTTATTTTTCCACTGTTTTCCTTAAGAACAGAGAAACTATCTTTCCAAATGAATTTCATTCTTATTTTATTCAGTTCCATAAAGTTCTATAGATAATCCCTTGGTAGTTTGATTGGCATGTCAATAAATCCATAAATTAAAATCATATCATCACTATGATTACATTGGTGCAGCCCAACCACTAATTCCTTTCCAATTATCTATCTCCCTTTATCTTTTAAAAAAGTTGAACTGATGTCTTCAATTTATTCACACTGACTTTTGAATTTACCCCCAAGTCAGCATCCAGGAAGCTTTCCCTAATAAGAAAAATCTTATTTTGGCAAAATCAACCAACACATTAAATCTGCCTCAAAATATATATAAACATTTCATACTCAAATATTCTGACCCTTTAAAAAGAAAATGCTGCTTTTTCTCGTCTCTGGTTTCAAACTTGGTCAATATAAATAGAGATATATACAATTGAGATGTAAATAAAATATATATTTAATCACCTTGGTATAGTTATTGTATATATTATCTGCTCACTTCACTGTATTAGTTCATAAATCTTCCCAAGATTCTGTGAATTCTTCATATTCATCATGTCTTACAATGTAATAATAAGACATTACTTTCATATACCACAATTTTAGCTACTCCCCAATTAATAGGCACCTATTTTACTATTATAACAAATGCTTCTATCTGCTCTTGGGTCCGTACAGGAACTTGTCTTTGATCAATTTTGGAATATCCATCAGGATACTGTGGTATATAGTGTAAGATTCTAGTCTTTACACCTTGTTTTCCTTTCACCTGTTGCCAGGTTTTCTAAGAATTATTATTTAATATGAAGAATTCTTCGAGGTTCTCATGTTCAGTGGGTGTGTTCACATAGTTTCTGATTTCTTATTATTTTTCCCCTGAGGCAATTGGGGTTGAGTGACTTGCTCAGGGTCACATGGTTAGGAAGTGTTAAGGGTCTGGAGTTCCATCCACTGTGCCTCCTAGCTGCCCCGTAGCTCCTGCAATTGTTGCTGTTATGGATGTACGGTGTTTCTTTTACTTTATTGCCTTCTCTCTTCACTTCCTCCCCTCCTGCCACACCAACTCTAATAACACTAGGGGAAAAAAAACAAAAACTCTGGTGATCTTGCACATAAGAAATAGTAAAGTACTTAGTAAAAACTTATTGAATAAGCTATCAGAAAAATGTTATCCTATATTTTAATAACAATTATTATTTTTATTCATAATCTATCAAATTACATAATGCTTCAATTTACAAAAGGGCTTTCTTTATGCAAAAGCACTATGGACTGGATGATAAAAACAGAGTTTTACAAATAATTTTCCAATTAGTTATTTTTCATTATGAGTGAGAAGACAGCTGAAGCTTGGCCAAATTTATCATAGGCTTAAAGGTTTGGAACAGGAAGGGACTACCTTAGGGAATATATCACCTTACATGCTGCCTGACCCAGGACCTAAACTAGCAAAGTTTGACTATCTGCTCAAGTTAGAAAGATAAGAACAGCTGAAAATAAAGAGTGGGAGAAGCATGAGGTTTATGGATAAGGTCCAACTTTCCTTTTTCTATACCTTTTATTGTACCAGAAAATACATAGTAAATAGGGTATTTTATTTTGATTAAAAATCTAAAATATGTTTGTAGAAATGGCTTAAGGGTTGCAAAGAAATTTGTGTTTTGAAAGCAAGCATTAGAATATAACTGGTGGTTATTAGATTTTTTTTTCCTTTTTAGATGTTGTGTTGACATTCTTTTCTATATCACTAACTATTAAGATTGCTTTGCTTCAAAAAATTTTAGATGAATATATGTAAATATATATTTAGATGACTATATATTCACATTTTATATGAATAACACAATCAAACTAAACAAATTATCACATTGGTCATGTATTTCTAAGCTAAAGCATCAAATAATCATGACACATATAAAATTCCCATACATCCATAACAGCAACAATTGCACAATTTAATAATTTCCATCCCAAATCTTAAAACACTCACCTTATCTCCCTATTCCAGGAAAACCAAAGCAGGGAAGTCTGATAGGAATAAAAAACCTTACCTGTATGATTCCACTCCAATGTGCTGGTTTTGTTTCCATCACTCTCTGACCTCAGGAAAGTTATAGTCATCTCGCTTCTAAATATTTGGAGAAATTTTAATTATAGTTCCAGAAGAAACAAGGTAGAATCTCATCCATTAATTCAATCTCCCAACTGGAAGTCAATCATTTCAGAGGTTAACTGAAAAGACAACCACACATTTATTTGAAACTACTTAGGATGTCCCTCACTAGGAAATGACTTTCTGTTGGAATACAGGGGAGCACCTGACAGTGGCTGCTGAAGATCCAACCCAGAATGGATCTCCTCTTGTGAAAGGATGACACAGGGAGACTGAGACAGTTGCTGTTCTCTGACATCTTTGACTGAGAGGCCTCCCTCCCTCTTCCCTCTGTCTCCAATTTATCTCATTCCGAATCCCCAACACCTGTGTCAGAAAAGTTTGCCCAGCAACTCCTTCAGATGCTATGATCCACAGCTGGGGAGGCTCTGGGGAATTGATTGACCTGTCCCTTAACAATTCACCGGTTTTTTGTTTTTTGTTTTGTTTTGTTTTGTTGCTGTTATTCCCCCTCTCGCCCGCCACAGCATGCATGGTCCACACACTGAGGAACGCAAGAGGCACTATCACTTCTGGATGGTTGTAGCAGGTATTGATCTTGGGAAAATTTACAAACACATATTAACAGGATTAAAACACCCATAATTAAATAGACAAAAGTCAGGGTCACAACAAAGGCTGCCCATTCTTCTTTTCTTTTTTCTTTCTTCATGTTTCTACTACAAGCGTATACATCTGGAATTCATCATTTAGGAGTAGAAACTTGAAGACAGAAACTGTAGATGTTTCAGACACTGCCTGATAGTTAACCTGTTGCCACCTCTCCCTTTCTTTTCTTTATTTTCTCTGGAGAGTTCCTCAAAAATCAACTGCCTTATTAAAAACAGGCAAGACTTCAGTTTCCCCATCTGAGGGTTATCTAATAACCACAAAAGAATAAGAACAGTAATAACAATTGGATTTTATGTAACATTAAGTATATGGCAAGCACTATTCTAAGTACTTTGCAAATATTTTCTCATTTGATTTGGTGTTAGTTTCTTTTATTTCCAAATTGCAAAGATGTTTGTAACTTTTGAGGATCATATAGTCAAAGCCCTGTCTGAGGTTTTTATATAAACCTCATTGAGGCAATTTCTGGCCTCAGATAACTACATTCTCATAAGGAATACAAAATATAAAAGAGACCCTAGAAGAAGTGGAGAGGTGACCAATGTGAGCCAACAGTTATGGAGAAAGTGAAAAAATCTAGAGAGTTAGGTTTGTTGATGAAGAAACTTGACTTCTATAGAAATGGTCATACAGGTCACAAATAAAGGTATTCAATAGTTTTTGTGAGTGTGTGTGTGTGTGTGTGTGTGTGTGTGTGTGTGTGTGTGTGTGTGTGTGTATGAGAGAGAGAGAGAGAGAGAGAGAGAGAGAGAGAGAGAGAGAGAGAGAGAGAGAGACAGAGACAGAGACAGAGACAGAGACAGAGAGACACAGAGAAACAGAGAAAAAGGGAGAGAGAAAGAGAGAGAGAAGAAAGATAGATTGGAAGAGGAAGCTTTGAAAACTTATAAATTTGCTAAGTTGTATGGACAAATGATAATATAAAATACTTAACAATGTTGTCTTTATGCAGGAAGTCATAATCAGTGATTAAACTAAAGAAATGAATACGAGAAAATATTCTTTTTAGTTAAAATCCAAAACAAAGCTTGAAAATGCAGGTCAGATTAAAAAAAAAAAAAAACTCAAGGTGTGCTCAGCTATTCTTCCTTATCTCCATCCTCCAAGGATATTGTTTAAATTTCACATCCCTCTATTCTTGGTAACCTGCAAAAGTTTCTCAAGTAGCTCCCAACTATATTTTTAAAAATTATTTTAATTCATAATTTTGATAGGTATATCATCACCAATCAATAAAAATAGCGGCTGATATTTTCTACGTGGAATAAATTTCAAGCCTTTGATTACATTCTTGAGATTCCATGAAGTCAACAATACTTGTCTTATTACTGAAATGATAATCACATATCTAAGGGAAGAGAGAATCTTGAATCTATAACTAACTTATGGCTTCCTCTTCTCATATCCATTCTCTAAGTGGCAGATCCCAGCTTTACAGCACAGCAGTAGAATCCAGACTAGTGATTTATGATTCTTCATGGTTTTTTATGATTCTTAATCTGGTCCTTAGAGATCAAGTTTCATCTCACTTCCTGGAAGTAAAAAGGGAAGCACAGAGGGATCAAAATCCTCTTTTCTGCTGCAAATAGGAAAGGCAGGTTGGTATTTTCCATAAGAATTCTAGCTAAGTAATAACTTTCTGATTTGCTACTAGGCCAAGTCCCCTTTGCTGCACTATGGGCTAGTGCAGTGTCCTCAGATTTAATCTTTTTGATTTAAGTAATCCTTAGAACCTTTGCATGCATTTTGTCAGACATCTTCCAAATCCCAACCACCATTTTCATCACAAACCTTTTGTTTCATAAATTCATATACCACAGGGTCAGGAAGAAATGTTTCTTGTATTCTATTTGTAATTCTTATTGATTGATAGATAAGAGAATTGTAAGTGACCCGAGAAGGTCATCTAATTGAATCCTCAGAAGGAGGAAAGAAAAACAAGACAGGTGACCTGAATTACTTCAGCAAAATTAAATGTAAAATCCTTTCTGTTTTGCAGTTCTTGAGTAGATAGCATCTGCAACAAGTATAAAACTTTCTAGATGTTCAATTTTCCTTTTCTTTCTTTAAACAAAGATTAATGTATTTCCTAGAGGTATTATTTTGCTTTCTGAACACCAAATGGCTGACTAAAACCTTTCCCCTGCTTTGGTTTTTCCTACTTTGATAGAATCTTTATGTAATACTTTATATAATACTGCTCATTGGCTATGCATCCTTCTCTGAAAGGGCTGATTATCAGGGCCCAATTTCTACTTAAAGAAAGACATATATTTGATTTATACTTTAACATATTTAACATGTATTGGTCAACCTGACATCTGCAGGGGGGAGAGGAGAAGGAGGGGAAAAATTAGAACAAAAGCTTTGGCAATTGTCAATGTTGTAAATTACCCATGCATATATCTGGTAAATAAAAACTATTAAATTAAAAAAAATATCAAGCAGAAGACTGCCAATCAAGAAGGATTGCTTATATGTATATATGCATATATATATGTATGTCTAGATGTATGAGTATACGTGCATGTTTCAACTTTGTGAAGCTATGCAATGAATAAAAATGCAAAAGAGTCAAAAAATTAAAAAAAAGAAAGATACTCTTGAATTGGAAAGTTGCTAAGAGACAGGTCAATTCTCCGAGAACCTCCACAGCTGTGGATCATAGCATCTGAAGGAGTTGCAAGACAGCCTTTTCTGACACAGGTGTTGCAGTTTGGGAGTGAGATAAATTGGAGGCAGAGGGAGGAGGAGATTCAGGTCAGACAAGGCAATGGCCTCTCAGAAGAGAGTTCAGAGAACAGCAATGGCCTCTCATCTCCTTGTTTCATCCCTTCATAAGAGGAGATCCATTCTGCGTTGGATCTCCAGCAGCCACTGTCAGGTGACATCCATGTATTCTAGCAGCTCTCCTGTGTAGTCCAACTTATGGCATCTGAACATGGGGAAAGACTTACAAGAAGAAACAGAGTTGTGGAAACTTGCATGTGTAGGTCTAATAAAAATTAATAGTAAGGGTGGGACCAAACCTTTGTGAGTGTGGGACTGATTAAAGCCCATTTAAGCATTTTTAGTGCTTTGCTTTGAGTAAAGCTACACAAACTAATAAATAAATTTTTGACAAAATTTGAGTTTGTATACTATGTCAGTATTAAATTTTTTTCATTTTCCCCTCATTGTACATTTTCCTATTATGTCTTTTCTGCTGGATCCTACACATACTGATTAATATCTCTATATTTGTGTATATACAAAAAATTATAAAAAGCAGTAATATCACAAAGGTATGGAATCTAGGATTCTCTTCAAAATCTGCTTCAGCGGGATTCATAGTCTCTCTATTTATAATTTTGTTCTCTATTCCTGATTTCCTGTATGTAGGATTTATGGCCATATCCACTGGCTACCTGGCGTTTCTCCTGCAAAAACACCATCGACAAGTCCAGGATATTCACAGTTCAAGCAAATTATCCAGAAGTTCCCCTGAGACTAGAACCACTTACCCCATCTTGGTATTGGTGAGCACCTATGTCACTTTTTACTCGGTCAAGTCCTTTTTCTCATTTTCTCTCTTTAATTTTGATAAACATTATCAGTGGTTGATTTCCACCACAGCTTTCTTGAATGCATGTTACCCAGCCATCAGTCCATTTGTGCTTATTAGCTCTGATTTCCAAATTCTCCATTTCTATTACTCATTCTGGCCAAAAGAAAAGATCCAAAGACTCTCTCTTCCCTACATGTTCCACTGCCCATATTGTACTTCTATTGAACTATTATAGTTGTATCCTATTGTGCTACCATTGAGCTTGCATATTGTACTTCAAATTATCAAATGTTGTCACAGAAATGGTAATGACTACTTTGGTTTCAAATTGGAGAAATAGTAAAATCACTTTTAATAATCCTTCTAAGTTCTCTGGTTACATTACAATGATGTTAAATTATTTATTTGACATAAAAATTTATAAAATTATTTATTTGATTTATAAAATAAGGACCCATTCCCTATTTTTCTACTTTCAACAGAAGTATTTGAACCAAAAATCTATTCCCCACCATAATATTTAATAGTATGTTCATGCATATTAATTTTTTTCCCCTGAGGCTGGGGTTAAGTGACTTGCCCAGGGTCACACAGCTAGGAAGTGTTAAGTGTCTGAGACCACATTTAAACTCGGGTCCTCCTGAATTCAAGGCTGGTGCTCTATCCACTGCATCACCTAGCTGCCCCCATATTAATCCTTTAAGAATGTTTGTTGAATTCAGTTTAGTGACACACAGTCATAATGTGTTCCATAATTTTTTTTGTTTTTGTTGTTGGAAATTTTTTTTTATATATTTATCTGTGACCACATAGTTTTTTCTGAGTAAATAGTAAAGTCCTTGAAGATAGTGCTTTTTTTTCTCTTTGTAGCTGGTAGCACAATAGTTAGAATTCTAAGTTTGGAATCGGGAAGACCCAAATTAAAATTTGATCTAACACGTGTCCCAGCAATCCAACCTGCGGAAATCACTTAGCCTTTGCCTACTTCAGTTTTTTCAGCTAAAAAATGAGAAGAACAATAATAACATCAACTATCTCCCAGATTTGTTGTGAAAATCAAATAAGATAATATTTATTAAATATGCATAACATAGGGGGCGGAGCCAAGATGGCGGAGAAGAAACACACGACTCAGTGAACGTCCTCACTCCCTCACAACCAATTAGATAAATTAAGTCTCAAAATTAGCTCAGGACTGATAGATACCACAAGGACTGGAAGCACGACTTACCAGCTGAAGAGAATCTGGAGTTTCAACAGGAAAGGTCAGTTCTCAGGGGAGGAATAAGAAAGACCAGCACAGACGGTGGGGTAGGGGCACACTGCGCCCATTGCGCTGGGAAGGGCTCTGGGATCAGAGAAGCCACTGAGGTAAAGGAATCTGGCACAGGCTGTTAGCTCTTCTCTGCTAATTATTTAGCAGTTCAGAAGAGAAAGCCAAAATATTTTAAAACTCAGATTAGATTTTCCCCGGACCCTGGGGGTGACTCAGGCACCAGGGGGTGTGGCCTCAGCTACCTCCTGAGAATAGTTAAGAGATTGACAAGTGGGTGGATACGGCCCAAGGCAACACACACTGCCTAGCTTAGCTGGAGGGAGTGGAACTCAGCTCCAGGAAGTCCCAGAGAAGCGGAACCTTTGAACTAGGGACCGCGGTTTCTGGCAGACACTTCCAGTTTGAGCGCAGGGGCTTCTCACGTCACCTGCTGCAGACGTCCACTCCCCACCCGGACACATACGCTGGGCTTCCTACAGTCTTCACTATTCTACGCCCTCGAAGCACAGCAGTGCTAATCACCTCTGAGGCACTTCCAGGGAGGGGGTGGGGAACTCTCTCCCAGAGCTCTCTCTTAGCGCAGGCGCAGGGGCCGCTGCATCCATCCGGTCTGGGAGGAAGCTGGTAAAGAAGTAAATAATTTCCTACCCCAGGGACAGACCCCAAAAGATTTTTTTAAGTATGAGCAAAAAAGCTAGAAAAACCATAGATTCCTTCTATACAGAGAAAGAGCGGGTATCCAACCCCGAGGAAGTTGACAGCAGAGAATCAGATAACAACCTAAAGGGGAACGATTCCTGCCCCCATCACATAACTCTCTCCTAGAAGAAGCTCTTAAGAAATTGAGGGAGATCGAAGAAAAATGGGGCAAGGAAAGGGAAGTTATGATAGAGAATAACAACGTCCTGAAATTGGAGTTGGAAAAAATAAAGAATTCACAGGAGATGCAGGGAAACAAAATTAGTGAATTAGAAAAGGTTAAAAAAACACAGGAAAGTAGGATTTCTGAATTGGAAAAGATAAATATGCATAACATATCACCTGGCACATAGTGGTTACTATTCAAATGTTTATTACCCTCTTCTTTATATCCCTATGCCTTGGTGCATAGTAGACATTTAGTAAATGCTTATTGAATTATATTTAAAGAACAAATTTAAAAGAAAATATTGGTCCTATCTAGAGGTTTTTATAACCCAAACAGTTAAACTTAATTGTGAAGAAAAGAATGAAAAGGATTTAAGCAACAGAAGATAATATATTCTGCAGAAAAAAGTTCTCAAATGCTAAAGTTAAGAGAAGCAGGAAAGGAATGAACAATGAGGAAGACCTCTTAAAACTGTCTAGGAAGAGACCTTTTTTTTGTGATACCAGTCCACAACTTCACCACCACAAACAAGCTTGACTCCTCTTCCCACTATCAGAAAAGTTCTTTTTTTCTCTCTTTACTAGAAATTCTCATGGGAATAACATCATTTAGAAACAAATATATTCCATGCAATTGTTTTTTTCCCAGAAGCACCAACCTCTAGAGTGAAGAAATCCTGAAGAAGCATCTATTCTCACTCATTTCTATAGAGAAATTTCCCCTTAAACAATTGTTGGACAAATAAAAATCCTCCCTCATCTAGACTATGCAGCTCAGAGAAAAGGTTGTTATTCCTGCTTGTTCCTGGTCGCATTTGAGGTATTGAAGAGAGACCTTCTTTCCTTCTTATGGTCTTAAAATAATCCACAATTTTGTCAAAAACATTCAAATAATCCCACCCTTAAAGCATTATCATCAAAATCCCATCAGTTGACCACTGCTATAGTAATCTATATAAAATTTTATCTCATTAAAATAAATTGAAGAAAAGCATCATCAGTCTCTGACTCTTATAATCTTGTCAGGAATAAGGTGAGTAGAGACATAGGGATGCCCAAGACATACTAATTCTTTGTTGAGGAGATGAGAGTAGAATCAAATTCCTTTTGCAACCCTTGCTTAAATGATGGAAGAGTGGCTCTGCTTACTTATTGCTTCTACCTTCCTTTTCATAAATACTTAGAACACAGTGAAAAATATATAGGTAGCATAATAAAAATATTTTACAATATTAATTTTTAAACTGTCTAAATTTTAGTGACAAAATTTCAGCTTTTAGTGTTAATGTTTATTTTATTAAGTGTTTATTGTGAAGGCTTAAAATCAAGAGAAGAACAAAACAAAACTGTGTATATAATATTCGTATCTTGCTTACAGCTTATATGATCCTGGATTATAGACAGATATATGTCCCCATTCACTGTCTGCCTTTTGTTCTTGCCACAAACTAGGTTCAGGAAAGCTCTCCTGGCTTTTCTAATGCAGATGTAACATACTATGGCTTTTACTACTTCAATTTTTCATAGTAAATGAACTCTAGGATTTCTGGTAGATGATTAAAAGAATAAAGTAAGTGATTAGAACATGGTAAGTATTGAGTTTAGAGGACACAATGCACTGATATACAAATACAAAAGTAAAATAGTCTCTTCCAAGGAGCTTGCAATGTAACTAGTCAATGCATTTAAAGGAGATAGAACAGAGACTCAGCAAGATAATTTTTGCCTGAGCTAATGTTAAGCCTAACATTCTTCTCCTGGAAGCTCCTGATATTGCTATCCTAGAAGCTATTGTCAGATTGACAGCCTCCTCCAGAACCAATTCTACTAATAATTTCTTTGTTGATGCTTCCAAAAGTGATTAAGGGCGGTGATAGAATATGTCATCCCACAGTGCCAGGATCAACATATCACCAACTATTTTATTGCTTTGAGCCACTATCATCTCAGAGCTCCTACATTCAACCTGGAATCTGAATTTTAAATTTTTAAACTTCCCAAGTCTGTTGGTTCTCAAAAGATAAGTCATCCAAGTATTTTTTTATTATTGGAGATTTTCCTCAATATATACAATAAACTTATTCCTAAAATATTGCCAATCAATGCTGTTGCTGTTATTAGCTGTTTTTATTTGCTTTTCCCCCTAATCTTAAAAAAATTGTTATGTTTTATATGTATATATTTTGTATTTTTTTCATATTTGTTCCATTTTCAGTTCTGAACAATGTTTTTCCCTTCTTCCCCACCCCACAATGGAAAAAGCCACCATTTCATATGCACACACTTATACATATTTGTTCATTTAAACTAAAACTTGCTTCTACTTTTCAACTTTTTTTCTGGAATTGGATAGCATCTTTCTTCATGAATCCTTTGTCATTTTTTTCATATTTAAAATACTCAGAATACCTTAGTCATTCGAAGTTATACTTTGAACAATATTGTTTTTGCTTCTGCTAATTTTAGTCTGTTCTTTCAATGTTTTTCTAAAATCATTATATTTTTTATTTCTTATAGCAGAGTAGTATTCCACCACAACTATAAACCACAACTTGTTTTTCCATTTCCCTATGGATGGGCATCCTCTCAATTTCACCTTCTTTGCCACCATGAGAGCTGCTATAAATATTTTAGAACATAAAGGTTATTTTTCCTTTTTCCCTGGTCAACTTGGTAATTAAACCTAATAGTAATATTGCTGGATTAAAGGATATACATACTTTTATAAATCTTTAAGTAACCTGTACTTCTCTCCACTCTTTCATTTGTTAATATCATCAATTCTAATGTATTCAATTATTTCTTTACACATATCATTCTCAAACTTACTTATCCAGCCTTTATTTTTCTATTGAATTTAAACTTCTAATCTCCTACTGCCCATTAGATGTCTTCAACTAAATATTCACTAGATTCAACAAATCTAATATGGAACTCAATTTTTCCTTCAACCATTTCTTTTGAACATCTTTTCCTGTTGAGGGTATCACTATGCTCCTAGTCATCCAAGTTGACAACCTCAATGTTATCCTTGATTCCTAAATCTCTCCCATATCCATTATGTTGCCAAGGCACAACTTTATAACTGTTCTTAGAAATGCCCTTTAGTTCTGCTTGCTAAAAGTTTCTTCCTCCTAGACCATTGTCCAACCAGTTGTCAAAGTGATCTTCTGAAAACACAGATTTTATCACATAACTCGGCCTTAATAAACTCCAGTGATTTCCTGTCATCTTCAGGATCAAATATAATTCACCATTCACCATTTGGTGTTCAAAGATCTACATAATTCTACTTCATACTTTTTGATCCAGTTACACTGGTTTCCTTTCTGTATCTCAAACAAGACACTAGACGTCTTGACTGATTTTCATGGTATTACAATGCCTGAAATGCTCTCCTTCCTAATTTCTACTTCCTGGATATCCTAAATTATTTCAACTCTCAGATAAAATCCCACCATCTGTAGGATGCTGTTACCAGTCTTTCATAATTCTATTCCCTTTACTCTGATGCTTCCCCTGCTTGCATTTCTCCTATATGTGAACTGTTAGTACAGTTATTTGCTGGTTGTCTATATCATTTCTTTTTAAGCTCCTCAAAAACAGGGACTTTATTTTACCTTTGTATCCTCAGTTCTTAACACAGTGTCTGACAGATAAGACATTTAATAAATGTTTTCTGGCTAATTGACATGTTGAGAAATAATTTTCTCAAATGTTTTTTATACACTAAAATTTTTTATACATTGAAAATTATACATTCTGTCAAATTTACAATAAAAATAAAAATTATACCTAGCATTTATATATCATTTTGTATTTTATAAGGTGCTTAAAATTATCTTATTTTATCCTCCCAACAACCTTCAGAGACAAGTACTATTATTATCCCTATTTATAGATGATAAAACCAAGGTTGACATAAGGTAATTGACTTAGGCAGGGTCATTCAGATAATAAATATCTAAATCTGGATTTGAACTCAATTGTCTAATTCCAAATTCAGCATTATATCTGCAGTACCAAGTAGCTATTCTAACTTAGTGATGAGCCACTCTGAACTTAGACAAATTGGTGCTTAGGTACTATATGTAATGTGCTATTAGACTCATGCTTAAACTTCTGCTCATTACTACCTTTCTGATCTTGCATTACATCTGCTTATATTCAGTCACCTCCACACTATTATGATGCATTAAAAGAGGACATTAGGAAAGGATCTACCTGACATCACACTCAAAAGTTATAAAAATAAGAATAATATCCCAAAGAATAGAGATGTCCAAAAATCTTTAAAAATAGAATTGTTTTTAGGAGGGGAAGATAGACAATGAAATAAGGAAATAAAAAGACATCAAAAATTTTTTTTTTTATGACTAAAAACAGCAATAACCAATTATAATATAGTTATCAAAATATAAATATAAGAAGAATTGAGAGACCATAGGTAAAAAGAGGAAACTACGACATTCATAAATAAGTATATGTTATTCAGTTGTTTTAGTTATAACCAACTTTTTGTGAGTCCTTTTTTTTTTTTTACCCCCCCTCCCTCTATTCCCTCCCCCCCCCCCCCCGACGACAGGCAATACCATACATTTTACATGTGCTACAATATAGTCTAGGTACAATACATGTGTGTGAATATCATTTTCTTGTTGCACAATAAACATTAGAATCCGAAGGTACATGCAACCTGGGCAGACAGATATTAGTGCTAACAATTTACATTCCCCTCCCAGTGTTTCTTCTCTGGGTGTAGCTACCTCTGTCCATCATTGATCAACTGGAAGTGAGTTGGATCTTCTTTATGTTGAAGAAATCCACTTCCATCAGAATACATCCTCATACAGTATTGTTGTTGAAGTGTACAGTGATCTTCTGGTTCTGCTCATTTCACTCAGCATCAGTTGATTTAAGTCTCTCCAGGCCTCTCTGTATTCCTCCTGCTGGTCATTTCTTACCGAGCAATAATATTCCATAACCTTCATATACCACAATTTACCCAACCATTCTCCAACTGATGGACATCCATTCATCTTCCAGTTTCTAGCTACAACAAAAAGAGCTGCCACAAACATTTTGGCACATATAGGTCTCTTTCCGCTCTTTAGTATTTCTTTGGGATATAATCCCAGTAGTAGCGCTGCTGGGTCAAAGGGTATGCACAGCCCGACAACTTTTTGGGCATAATTCCAGATTGCTCTCCAGAATGGCTGGATTCTTTCACAACTCCACCAGCAATGTATTAGTGTCCCAATTTCCCCACATCCCCTCCAACATTTGTCATTATTTGTTCCTGTCATCTTAGCCAATCTGACAGGTGTGTAGTGGTATCTCAGAGTGGTCTTAATTTGCATTTCTCTGATCAGTAGTGATTTGGAACACTCTTTCATGTGAGTGGAAATAGTTTCAATTTCTTCCTCTGAGAATTGTCTGTTCATATCCTTTGACCATTTATCAATTGGAGAATGGTTCGGTTTCTTATAAATTATGGTCAGTTCTCTATATATTTTGGAAATGAGACCTTTGTCAGAACCTTTGTTTTTAAAAATATTTTCCCAATTTGTTACTTCCCTTCTAATCTTGTTTGCATTAGTATTGTTTGTACAGAAACTTTTTAGTTTGATGTAATCAAAATCTTCTATTTTGTGATCAATAATGATCTCTAGTTCTCCTCTGGTCATAAATTCCTTCCTCCTCCACAAGTCTGAGAGGTAGATTATCCTCTGTTCCTCTAATCTATTTATTATCTCCCTCTTTATGCCTAAATCATGGACCCATTTTGATCTTATCTTGGTATATGGTGTTAAGTGTGGATCCATATCTAATTTCTGCCATACTAATTTCCAGTTTTCCCAACAGTTTTTTCCGAATAATGAATTTTTTTCCCTAATGTTGGAATCTTTGGGTTTGTCAAAGATTAGATTGCTATAGATGTACCCTTTTTTGTCCTTTGTATCTAATCTGTTCCACTGATCTACCGGTCTATTTCTTAGCCAATACCAAATGGTTTTGGTGACTGCTGCTATATAATATAGCTTTAGATCAGGTACACTTAGACCACCTTCCTCTGAGTTTTTTTTCATTAGTTCCCTTGCAATTCTTGACCTTTTATTCTTCCATATGAATTTTGTTGTTATTTTTTCTAGGTCATTAAAATAGTTTCTTGGGAGTCTGATTGGTATAGCACTAAATAAATAGATTAGTTTGGGGAGTATTGTCATCTTTATTATATTCGCTCGGCCTATCCAAGAGCACTGAATGTCTTTCCAATTATTTAAATCTGATTTTATTTTTGTGGCAAGTGTTTTGTAATTTTTCTCATATAATTCCTGACTTTTCTTTGGTAGATGGATTCCCAAATATTTTATACTCTCAACATTCCAAACAAATGTTGAGAGTATAAAATATTTTGTTTTTATAAAAAGTAATTCTAAAAAATGTCTTTTTATACCACCTGCATGTTGCATTTTCTGAGGCTGCCAACTTTACTCACCTCTGGTCTGTTATGGGGTGGTATCTAAAGGGACAGAATTACAGTTTCTGGATGATTGAGGCACATATTAATAAGGAAAAAGGGAAGTGGAGTTTTGAGAAATTAATTGTTCTTAAATGTTTTTATGACCGTGTTATGCAACATAATCAAGTTAAGAAGAAGATCAGTAAGGCGGAGATATTTGTGCTAATGTGTTAGAAGTCTTTTTCTATAAGAAGGTTTTAAAATTAAGTATGGCTTAGAAAATGACAATTTTTAAAAAAATTTTATTTCATTGGGCTTTAATATCACAGATTTTGACTTAGAAAGGAACCTGAAGCTAATTTAGTCCAGTCTTATCTTTAAGATGAGGAAACTGAAGTCCCCAGAGGCTAATTAATCATTTGACTTCACACAAGTAGTAAGTAGCAGGATTAGAATTTGAATCCGGTTACTCTGTCCATGACTTTTCTGAGATACCAGGTTTTCTCATTGACTGTCATCGCTACTAGAGTAGAAACTTATGACATCAAAGATTTCAGATAGGGATTATTTCATTTTTTGTACTTTTATCTCCAGCTACTAAAACACAATTCCTGACACACAATGTAAATACTTAATAATAAAAACTTTTATTTATTCCCCTGAATTCAGTGATTATTTCTTTGTCGATCATTGTAAGATTTATCTACCCTAATTTTTCTGTTGAACTTCACTCTTTCCTTTCCAACTGCATGTTATACATCTTCAACTTAGTATCCAAAACACATCTTTAATTCAATATGACTAAAACTTAATCCATTGCCTTTCTCCAAACCATTTTATGAAAAGGAAAAAAAAATTCCAGTTAAGAGTACTGCTATCTCACAACTTAGGTTTTACCCTTGAATTCTTATTCTGTTTTTAATCCATATATTCAAAATTCTGTCAATGTATTTTGAGTTTACCTTTGTTGTATCTATCACATATCCCTTTTTCTCTCTCCAACACTGTTAACATCTCATGTGGTCTTCATCATTTCACATCAGAACTACAGAGTCTGCTCATTGTTTTGCCTGTCACAAGTATATCCACTCCATTTTATCCATCACCTCACTGACAAAGTGAACTTTGTAATACTGACTATATCATTCTCCCACTTGGCGAATTCTTTTGGTTCCCTATCACTTCCAGAATCATATATAACATTCTCTTTTTGGTATTTAAAATCTTTTATAACATGCTTCAACTCCAGTATTCCTATACATGTCTTAACATACACTCTTTGACCCAATGACTATGGGCCTCCTTAAGATTCCTTGAACACATAATTCCATCCACTCAATATCATACTCAAAACTATGCTAACAAAACTCAAAAAATTGAGATTTCCAAAAGCTGTAAGACAAGAATTTTTAGGAGCTAAAAATATCCAATAAATTAATAAGTTAGGATATAGCCAGATATTTTATTTATAATATGTAATATTAAAAGATATTTTAGCATTCTGCTTGCATATTTCTAGCTAGCTGTTGCATTGCAACATTGGCTTCTATATATGCATTGTCTTCTACTGGTAGATTGTAAGCTGCCTGAAAGTAAGGACTGTTTTAACTTTGTAATTACATGACTTGTGCTTTATATCCTCAAGTCTAGGGCTTAATTCATTCCGAGTACTTAATATTTTTTGTAATCATTCTTTTGAATCCCTGCAGGTCAATGGCTGCATGGATTGAAACAATAAAAGAGGGGCAGCTAGTTGGTATAGTGGTTAAAACACCAATCCTGCAGTCAGGAGGACCTGAATTCAAATCTGGCCTCAGACACTTAACACTTCCTGGCTGTGTGACCCTGGGCAAGTCACTTAACCCCAGCCTCAGGGAAAAAAAAAAAGAAAAGAAAGAAAAGAAATAACAAAAGAATTTTACTTTTGCCACGAAAACCATGAGAGCTTTCCTTAGACAGATTTGTGGCAAGAACAAAAGGTACACTGAGGAAGTAGAACTACAAGTGGCAGTGGCAATGGAATTATGATTCAATTCTGGAGCTAGCTGAGTCCTTTGTCTAGTCAATGACGTGTCTGATCCAATTTCTCACTTGTAAGAAAACTTTATTGAATGGTGGGGACTGGGGGAGGACTTTGTTGCATTGTTTAAACATGGTTTAAGGACATGGTTAAGTGTCCTGATGAAAATACAGACTAGAATCAGGAAAAAACAAAACAAAACAATACTCTTAGACATTTTTGTAGGTTCTTCCTTCATTTTACTGTTCTTATTTCCTTTACCTTAGAAACTGAGGTTGTTTTCCTATAATGCATAATATTTCCTGTTCCTTAAACACTCTCCATTCTTTCCTTCACATTAAGTTCACTCTCTATATTTTCCTCCTATTTCTATTAAGACTAAAAAGTCTTCTATTTCTTTTCAGATAAACTTATTCAATGAATATTTGAAAAATCATATTTAATCATCATATATGAAGACAATAAGGATATAAAGAGTGAGATAATAAGCATTTTCTGGCACTTATTCTGTGCCAAGCAATGTGCTATGAACTTTTTTCAAGTATTATTTTATTTAATCCTCATATCAGTCTGGAGAGTTAGGTGTCATTATTATTCCCATAATGTTAAAGAAACTGTAGTGGGCAGAAGTTAAAAAATTAAGATCCCAAGTCATATAGCTAGCGTCTGAGACCAAAATTGAAGTCAGGTCTTCCTGATTTCATACTCAGCACGCTATCTACTATTCCAGCATCTGGATAAAAACAAAAACAAAAATAAATCTTGTCTTCAAGGAATTTGCTTTCTTTTGAGGAAAAAGCATATTGATGTAAGTATATATTGAATAACATATAGAGGGGAAAATAAAGTCATGTGTATTACTTCAAAACTTTGTATATCATTCAATTTGAATTTAATTCGAAAGATGTATCTTAAGGACTTAATATATGTGAATTTCAGTATTTAATATTGGGAGGGTGATCAAACTCTCTAACTCCAATTATTTATTCTGATAATTATTATTTTAAAAATAGCAAGGAACATGTCAGCTTTTTAAAAACAATCCCATAAATAACAAACTCATAAATAAATAACAATAGAATCATTGTACTACAGTTGGAGAACTGGAAGGATACATGAAAATGATCTTATTAAACTCTCTAAAGTCATGACCACAATCATCCTAATCCTTTTGCAAGAGCAGAACCATAGCATAATTTAAGATATAATTTGCAAGTACAATTGAGAAAAAGGAAGAATGAGAGCATATATATGGCCTGGGAGACTCTGTGTATTTGGAGGTACCCTATGGAGAGCAAGTACTGACATCAGCAGTGACAGACAAAAAAAGGCATGTATTTGTCCTCTTTATAAAGTTGACCAAGCTAAGACCTGGTTGGAGGGGAATCTCTAATGCCTAGGATGAAATAGAAAGAAGAGTCAATATTTTAAGAATCTTTAGATTTGCTATTTGCTATGTGGATTTTGAAAGCATTCTACCCTTTATGACGTCCTTTAGTGCATTCTTCACATTCTTTTAATGCAGACTGTAGATCAAGGGGTTCAGCATGGGGTTCACTGTAATATTAAAAACTGAGTCTAATTTCTTCTGGGTCACACAGTTGGAAATAATACACGATATTGAAGAAACCATAAAAAAGCTTCCAGATGTGAGCCATAGATGCTGAAGGCTTTATAAAAACCATTTCTGGAATGTATGTGAAAGATGTTCAGAAGAATGAAATAGTAAAAGATCGAGATGAGTATAGTTGTGGCCAATACATTTAACCTGCCAGCATTCATCATCAGAAGATCACTGATGTAGGTGTTGGATCGGGAGAGCTTCTGAAAAGGGAAGAACATCACAGAAGGAATGATGGATAAAAGTTTTCCCACAGAAAGACAGTCTAGCTAGACAAATTGTATGACTAATAACCCCAATGCCTCCCTCCAACATTATGGATATATGCCACCAACAGGACTCAAAATCATGGCACTATGGTAACATTATAGAGGGTTACAAATAGCAATATACTGATAGTAAACCAGTTGTATGCATGGAGAATCCAGCAGTCACAAAGAAGTGAGAAGGAGAGGGGGAGAACCAAGCCAACCTGGGTAGGAAATAATGTTATTTTCTGATACAAAATAAATCTAGGAATGATATATTACTGTGGAAATAGTACTTGGGAGTGTGAAACTGAGGATGATCCAGATGGATAAAATGAAGTTTTATTTCCTCAGCATGGAGATTAAGTTGACTTCTAGGAACAAAAAGAAGAGTGATACCTAGAATCCCGCTTGGTTTGTTTAGCCCAAGAAAATAAATTCTATCATAATCATATGGCACAACTTGTTCAGCCATCTCCCAATCAATTGATGCCTACACGATTTCTAATTTTGCCATCTCAAAAAAGTTCTATGAATATTTTTTTTGTACAAATAGGTCCTTTTCTCTTTTAAAAAATCTCTTTGGCATAGAGACCTAACTTTGGTATTTCTGGGACAAATGACACGCACAATTTTATAGCCCTTTGAACATAGTCCAATTTGTTCTCCAGAATGTTTGGATCAATTTATAACTCCAACAGTATATTAGTGTCCAGCTTTTTCATATCCCTTCTAGCATGTGTTATTTTACTTTTGTATCATGTGAACCAATTTGAAAGATGCGAAGTGGTACTCAAAGTTGTTTTAATTGGTATTACTTTAATCAAGTGATTTAGAACATTTTATATTACTATAGATACCTTTGATTTCTTCTTTTGAAAATTGTCTATTCATATTCTTTGACTATTTCTTAATTGAAAAATGACTTGTATCCTTATACATGTGACTCAGTTCTCTATTTTTGATAAATGAGACCCTTATTTAGCAGCAAGAATAATTTGCTGCTAAAAATTGTTTCCCAGTTTCCTGCCTTCCTTCTAATTTTGGCTTCATTGGTTTGTTTGTGCAAAATCATAATTTGATGTAATCACAATTATCTGTTTTATAACTTGTAATGTCTTCTATCTCTTGTTTCGTCATAAAAATTTCCTTATCCAGAAACCTAATGAGTAAAATGAGTAAAACTCCCCTAGTTAGTTTGTGATGTCACCCTTTAATGTCTAAATCACATCCCTACTTTGATATTATATTGATATGTGGCATAAGATGTTGATCTACATTTAGTTTCTGCCAAACTCCTTTTCAGTTTTCCCAGAAATGTTTGTGAAATAGTGCTTTCTTATACCAAAATCTTTTTCTTGCTGCTAAATGAAGGTCTCATTAAGACCCCCCAGGACCTGGCCCCACCTTTCATCTACATACAGAGTGCAAGGCTTTTCTAAATTAGGCAGAGCCAGGGCAGGCTTGTTCTTGGCCTGTTCAGGGCCTTGAATGAGGGTTAGGTTATGGCCCAAATATTTGACAAACTGGCAGCCAATGTGGGCTTTGGATAAGGAGATCCTATAACCCCTAGAGGACAGAAAATTAAGGGTTCTTATGGCTGCATCTAAGGAAACCTCTTAGTGGGGCTGCACATCAAGATACCACCCACAAAACCAGGTTAGACTATTGTTAAATCTCTTAAATCTTTAGCCAGTGCTAAAATTTTGTGCTTAAGGAATTTCTCAATCAGAGGTTACAATCCCTCCCTAGCTTTTTATGGAGGAATACCCTGGAATCCTGCAGCCTGACTAAGGCTGGGATAGAGTAGGTGGCTCACCAAAGGATTCCTTGGTCCCCAACAGAGGAATCTATTTTCTCCTAGATTTCAGAGGAAATATGAGAAGGTTTTGAAAGAAGCACAAAAAGGTCACTTAGAGATCTGAGAACAGAAAATTGGGTCCCCAATTTCATCATTAAGTCACACCCCAATAAGGGAGCAGGACAGGAGAGAAAAAAAACTGGCAAGGCAGAGGGAAAGTCTCAAAACAATTCTTAAGTTTCCCTTCAATGGGGGGGAAGGGCAGGTGAGACCAGAGTATTGAAGCAAGACAGAAAGACAGGCCCCATAGCAAAAAGAATTTTAATGTTCTTACTGTCCACCTGGGGTTCAGCTGTTTCAGTGGAGTGAGGGGGAATTTGACTAAGCCCCAAACTCCTTCTGAAGAGGAGAGCATTGGGGGGCACCTTGTTCCCTCTGGGCAGTCTCTTCTCCAGTGGCCCTCCTGGTTGCAGTGTTCCTTCCTGGAAATTCCTGGGGAGTTTCCTCTCAGGACAGTTTTGGGCCAATGGCTTTGTCCATTATATCTGAAGCACTACCTCCTTTGGTCCCTAGATATGGCAGCAGCTAAAATTTGGGTCTATTCTTCATTTCTTGCTTTAACTCTGGTCTTTTTCCTCTGTTGCAGTTTGGTCCCTATTATCAAAGACTCCAAAAGCTGAGATGGAGAAGTTTGAGGGCCCAAAGGCTGACTTCCATATATCTGGGGCAGATTGTTTAATATTAACATCTCCCCGTGCAAGATCAAATTGGAGGGCATTGGCCTTAAGCCCCTCAATAAACTTGATGGGATCCTCAGAGTAACAGCCAAGTTTTTCCTTAGTGCTGGAGAGATTTGACATTGAAAAAGACACCTTTGCTTTGAGTGTCCTTCCCTGAGTTTGTTGCTTCTCTCAGGTGTCAGAGGTTAGAAGGGGTGCCTGAATCAGGAGCCTGAGGAGGAGAAAAAGGGAAACTGAGAAGTGGGGGTGAGAGTCCAGGATCTGATACTAGAAGTGAGGGGGGGAAGAATTGAAGAAATATTGTTGGACATAAAGTCCTGTCTTTGATAAGGAGGTGGTTCTGAGAGGGAGAGAAGTGACAGAAGTTCCCTTGGGTAAGGGTACTTATGCTAAAAGACACCGGAATTTCCAGTCTAGGTGTCTCTAGTCAAGGAAGTCTGCTGAGCATAGAGCATTTGACTGCCCAAACCTTCCCCGAGTATTTGGGTGTTCCACCTATAGAATAGATAAGGGCAGCAAGAAAAGGCTTACCTTGGCCAAAATTTTGGGTATCCCTATATGGGCCACCAAATGTTGAGGTGTGAGAAATGAGGGATGAGAGATATCCTAACAACAATGGAGTCCCCAGGCCAGTGTTGCAAGTTTTTTTGTGAAAGAATTCACAGTCCTGATCTGCAGATGAGGTTTTGGGCAAAAAATGGGTTTATTACACTGAGAAAAAACTTCCCAGAGGGCTAGTTACAAATAGGAATTAGCAAAGGTTTGGGGTAGAAAATCAATTTTTTATTAGCCTTCTATGGTTTGGGGCTAGGGAGTAATTAATGGCTAATTTTCAAATCAATGAGGGGTGATGATTGTTTCCCAGACCAAAGTGATTCATAGATTAATTGAAGGTGGTGATTCCTGTGGGAAACCAGGTACCTTTCCCAAGGGAGATTCAAGTGGGTGGAGATCATTTTTAAGAATTTCCCCAAGCCAGGTGGCCTACCCTCCACAAAGATCAGGGGACATAGTTCTACCACAACAACTCTAAACCAGTCACTTAACCTTTGTCTACCTGAGTTTTCTAAATGTAAAATAGGAATAACAAAAACTTCTATTTCCTAGAGTTCTTGTGAGAATCAAATAAGATTGTATTTGTAAAGTCCTGAACACAGTCCTTGGCACATAGTAGTTGCTTAATAAATGATTGTTTCCTTTCATGCTTTAGCTATCTTGAAGAAACAATATCTCCCTCTTTACAATACAATAATTAATATATAGTCAAAGCATATGACTATCACACTATAATATGTTACCAATAGAAATTTATTTCTGTAGCTGATTCCCAAACTAAATAAACAATAATTCATGATAACTGTCAACTATCACCCCTAACAAGTATCATGAAACCCACAGTCTCTCATTATTAAGGGTAGATCTTTCCTCCACATTATTCTGATTTTTACCTGAACTTGTATAATACAGGAATTGGAAAAAAAAGGAAGTTGAGTGGAAGTCCTTAGAATAGAAAAGAAATAATATTATTGTTAATTGATTAAGAGAACAGGGTTTAAAATAGAACAGGATTGGGATACCCACATCTGACCACATCATATTAGATAGAGGTACTTTGACTTGGGACCCAAGCTGGAGAATGCACAAAGAGGAGAGTTTGCTTGGTGGAACTCTATCATCCATCATCATATTTCATTCTGGGTCATCCGTAGATCAGACATCAGCATAAGATCTGTTGGGAACTGGACCAGTCTGTCTGAAAGCAAAGTCAAGGTCTTTTCATTTCTTGGGCCCTTGGAATGTGGCTTTCAGTGAAATGAATTTCGCTCGTTTTCCTAAATATTTTGAATATAGGGGATATAAGAAGCATAATGCTTGATCAGTACTAGAAGACATAGGATGAGAAAGGGAAAGATAAAATTGTGTTGCATATGTGTGCATTTGAAAAAAGTAAAGAGGTGAACTTGGTTATTAACATGATACCTTATTATGATCATAAATATGGCTAATGGAACTTGAACAATGCACTACTATTTAGAGTTTCTTAGTTATTCCTTTTAAAATGTTAATTTCTTGAAGGAAAATAATTTTTGGTCTGTAATAAGAGGTCATTTCTCTTTTTGTTCTGTTTGAGGTTGATCAATAAATGAGAATCTTAATGGCAAACAAGACACAAGATAATTTTTTTGATATTTTCCCTGAATTTTAAGTAGAGGCATGAATTTTTGAAAAATATATCAGAATTACCTTATGTTTTTAATTTATGAAATAATTCCATAATATAGCATTAGGAAAAAAAGATGATTGTACATGAAACTGCAAATCTCCTAAGAATAACTTGTAATTTCATTTAAATATATAATAAAGGTCTCAAGCAGAATTTATTTCTTTTTCTTTTTTTTTTCTTCCCTCCCACTAGACACTACACTGCCAATGGATGCAAAGAGACATAAACACATACATACATATACATATATAAAATCTATCTACATATATATCCATATCCATATATATGTAAATATTTCATTTGATACAGAAAACATTTTATTTATATGTCCTTTTGGGTTACTTAATAATTAATTATAGTCAAAATTGTTAATTCATGCAAAGAAACTCTTAAAATGCTCCTGTTACTCTCTTCAATATTTTCATGGTTTTGCTCATTTTGCTCTGTTATTTGATGCAAGGCTTTCCATGTCTGCACCAAGAAACTGCCCAGTCTTTTCTGATTTTTCTCAGTGCATCCTTCACATCCTTATTCCTCAGACTATAGATCCAGGGGTTTAGCATAGGGATGACTGTGGTGTAGATCACTGAGGACACTTTTTGTTGAGTAATGTAGCTGGTTAATGCAGGCTGACAGTACATAAAAATGATGGAGCCGTATAGGACACCCACAGATGCTAGGTGGGATGCACAAGGGCTGAAGGCCTTGGACCTGCCTTTAGCAGAATGAATGTTTAGGATATTTGAAAGGATGAAAATATAAGAAATCAAAATAGATAGAGTGGTTAACAATGAGTCAATCACAACCAGAAGCATCACTAAAAGTTCATTGAGGTGGTGCTAGAACAGGAGAGTTTCAAAAGGGGTGGAATGTCACAAAAATAATGACTAATTACATTTTTCCAGAAGGACAGTCTGGTTAAAGCACTTGTATGAGTCACGGCTCCAAGATCCCCATAGTATATACTCCTACCACTAGTAGGAAGCAGGTTCTCTGAGACATGGTGATGGTATAGATAAGGGGGTTACAGATGGCAACATAATGATCATAGGCCATGGCTGACAATATGAATAGATCAGCAGCAATGCCAAAAGTACAGAAGAAAAAGAACTGGGTCAAGCACCCTTGGGTAGGTGATGATATTCTTCTCTGATACAAAGCTCACCAGCATTTTAGGAGTAATGACAGAGGAGTAGCAAAGATCAATGAAGGACAAGTTACTAAGAAAATAATACATATGGATATGAAGATTAGAACTAGTTTTGATAAATGAGAGTAAGTCCAAATTTTCCATCATGGAAATAATATATATTTGTAGGAAGAGTAAGAAGAGGGGGATCTGGAATTCTGGCTGGTTTGTTAATCCCATAAGAATAAATTCTATCACTGTGGAATGATTTCCTATATCCATATTCCTTTGATAGTTGAAGTGGAAATCTGAGGAGATGGGAAAAAAAGAATGTTATTAGGGTTAACTACTTGTAAATGTCTGGTGACATAAGATCTAATGAATGATTAGATAATGAATGAATATCTTCTTAAACTGAAAAGTGGCACACACATTTCCACATATATATATATATATTTTAAATTTAATTTTTATTTTATTTTATAATTATAACTTTTTTTTGACAGTACATATGCATGGGTCATTTTTTACAACATTATCCCTTGCACTTACTTTTGTTCAGATTTTTTCCCTTCCTCCCCCAACCCCCTCCCCCAGATGGCAGGCAGTTTTATACATGTTAAATATATTATAAAATATTCTAGATACAATATATGTGTATAGAACTGAATTTCTTGTTGCACAGGAAGAATTGGATTCAGAAGGTAAAAATAACAGTTTACACTCATTTCCCAGTGTTCCTTTTCTGGATGTAGCTGATTCTGTCCATCATTAATCACTTGGAATTGGATTAGCTCTTCTCTATGTTGAAGATAACTTCCATCAGCATACATCCTCATACAGTATCATTGTTGAAGTGTATAATGATCTTCTGGTTCTGCTCGTTTCACTTAGCATCAATTGATGTAAGTCTCTCCAAGCCTCTCTGTATTTCTCCTGTTGGTCATTTCTTACAGAACAATAATATTCCATAACATTCATATACCATAATTTACCCAACCATTCTCCAATTGATGGACATCCATTAATTTTCCAGTTTCTAGCCACTATGAAAAGGGCTGCCACAAACATTTTGGCACATACAGGTCCCTTTCCCTTCTTTAGTATTTCCTTGGGATATAAGCCCAGTAGTAGTATGGCTAGGTCAAAGGGTATGCACATTTTGATAACTTTTTGGGCATAATTCCAGATTGCTCTCCAGAATGGTTGGATTCTTTCACAACTCCACCAACAATGCATCAGTGTCCCAGTTTTCCCACAGCCCCTCCAACATTCAGCATTATTTGTTCCTGTCATCTTAGCCAATCTGACAGGTGTGTAATGATATCTCAGAGTTGTCTTAATTTGCATTTCTCTGATCAATAGTGATTTGGAACACTCTTTCATATGAGTGGAAATAGTTTTAATTTCATCATCTGAAAATTGTCTGTTCATATCCTTTGACCATTTATCAATTGGAGAATGGCTTGATTTCTTATCAATTAAAGTCAATTCTCTGTATATTTTGGAGATGAGGCCTTTATCAGAACCTTTAACTGTAAAAAATTTTTCCCAATTTGTTCCTTCCCTTCTAATCTTGTTTGCATTAGTTTTGTTTGTGCAGAAACTTTTTAACTTGGTGTAATCAAAATTTTCTATTTTGTGATCAATAATGCTCTCTAGTTCTCCCTTGGACACAAACTCTTTCCTCCTCCACAAGTCTGAGAGGTAAACCATCCCATGTTCCTCCAATTTATTATTTCATTCTTTATGCCTAAATCTTGGACCCATTTTGATCTTATCTTAGTATGTGGTGTTAAATGTGGGTCCATGCCTAGTTTCTGCCATACTAATTTCCAGTTTTCCCAGCAGTTTTTGTCAAATAATGAATTCTTATCCCAAAATTTTGGATCTTTGGGTTTGTCAAACACTAGATTGCTATTTTTATTCACTATCTTGCCCTGTGAACCTAACCTATGCCACTGATCAACTAGTCTATTTCTTAGCCAATACCAAATGGTTTTGGTGACTGTTGCTTTATAATACAGTTCTAGATCAGGTACAGCTAGACCACCTTCACTTAATTTTTTTTTCATTACTTCCCTTGAAATTCTTGACCTTTTGTTGTTCCATATGAATTCTGTTGTTATTTTTTCTAGGTTATTAAAATAGTTTCTTGGAAATCTGATTGGTATAGCACTAAATAAATAGATTAGTTTGGGGAGTATTGTTATCTTTATTATATTCGCTCGGCCTATCCAAGAGCACTGAATATCTTTCCAATTATTTAAATCTGACTTTATTTTTGTGGCAAGTGTTTTGTAATTTTGCTCATATAATTCCTGACTCTCCTTTGGTAGATATATTCCCAAATATTTTATACTATCGACCGTTATTTTGAATGAAATTTCTCTTTGTATCTCTTGATGTTGGATTGTGTTGGTAATGTATAAAAATGCTGAGGATTTATGTGGATTTATTTTGTATCCTGCAACTTTGCTAAAATTCTGAATTATTTCTAATGGCTTTTTAGCAGAGTCTTTGGGGTTCTCTAAGTATACCATCATTTCATCTGTGAAAAGTGATAATTTGATTTCCACATTTCCTAGTCTAATTCCTTGAATCTCTTTCTCGGCTCTTATTGCCGAGGCTAGAGTTTCTAGTACTATATTGAAAAGTAATGGTGATAGTGGGCAACCTTGTTTCACTCCTGATCTTACAGCATTTCCACATATATTGATAAACTACTAATATAATGTTGAATTGTAGCATCTAAATCTGAGATTTGAAAACAATTAAAATCTTTTAATATAATAAATACCAGCATATTAAATTTTATTTAAAATAAAAATACATTTCTGAAAGCATTATCTTTAGAAAAAATAATCTTACAAGATGACAATAGAACAAACCAATGGTTATAATATAGAGTAAATTTTTCTTTTCCCAAAGTTAGAATGATGAAATAGTATCATAAGGAAAAACAAGACCTGAAATTTCCTCAAATGGAAATATTTAGAAAGAATGAAATAATTGTGATATATCTAAAGGGGACATCAAAGAGACAAAACAATGATTATTGAATTTCCTGAAAACTATAAAAAAGAAAAGAATTTAATTTCTACATTTCAGAAAATATTAAGTAATGCTTGTTCCCATCCCATAGAGGATAATCTAGAATTCAGCTCTTTAAGACACAAGAATATTGAACTTCAAGAAAATAATACCTTAAAATGGCAATATAGTGATTAAGATTAATGATACCATGAATATGACGAAATCATAGACTCATAGGAAGAAATAAATTTATGCAAAGTGAAATCAGTCAGAACAAGTAGGAGAATAAAATGCAGTAGTAATTACAACAATGTCTGAAAGACTTATTTATATATGTAAAATAATTGAAATTGTTGAATGTGAAAACATAATGCTCAAATTTGCCCCAAAGAAGAAATCTTGAGAAATCCTTACTCATCTTTGCATATGCTGGAACTAAGGATGTGAAACCTGGGTGGGTTTTTATTTTAATTTTTGGGTTGTCTATTTGAAATCTCTTTCCCTCTTTTTCTCATTTTTATGACAAGTAATGTTTTTTTTTTTTTGGAAGAGGTAGGAAAAAAAGACATTTTGGGAAATTTGGGTGATATGAAGATGAATATTATCCACAAAATATATAAATAAAGGCAGTATACTCCAAAAAAGCCAATTGCATTTTATAATATTTTTCTAGAAAATATGAAATCACAGAAAAAGTGAAAATGAAATATTTTTAAAGGTCCACTCCATCCCCACCATTCCTGAGAGCATTACAGAAGTTTTAAGTCATTACTGTGAAGGATTGCCAGGGACATCCTCCAACAGCAAATAAGTAATTAATATATAAATTGTTTTACAATTTACAATTTATAAACTTCTTGGATCCATTGTGAAATTGGATAACTTGTCAGTCACAGAGTTAACATGAATCACAGACAGATTTGAACTCAGGTATTTTTCACTCTAAGCTTGGCCCTTTGTGTCACTCTGCACCTTGTCTTGAAGTTCTTATTGTTCCCATAAGAATAAAAGTTGGAATGATGATATTTCTTTACTATTACAAAAACCCAGTACTGGTTTTTCTTCTTGATTCTTTCACCCCTGTAATAAATTCTTCAAAAGATATCAAGTCTACACCTGGCCAAGTTCATTACTCTTCTTAAAAATCATTAGTGACAGTATACATTAAGCAAATTTTAGATACCAAGATCAATAAAGTTCATTCACAATCTGTAGGCACTGCCTTTCCAAGCCAATTTCATGTTCCCTGCTATGCATTCTAAAATTCATTCATGCTCTTTGACAAGAATTTATTGATTGAAGAGCTCCTATTTGCTGAGCACAGGTAACATTATTGAATTTTATATAAAACACAGGATCTTAATCAACCAACAAATTATTGTCAAGCACCAAGTGCCAGGCACTATGTGTGTAGTAAATGGAGATGCAAATGACAAAGAATAAAACAATACTTGAAAGGAATCATACTTAAACCTCATAAGTTGTCATTCTAGTAAGGATGAAAGTCCCTGAGAAAAATTGATATCTTTGAAAGACCTTAAGTGGAAGACCTAGATTTTAATGCTAGTCCTGCTTCTTAATATTGTGATATTCAACAAATAATTAGACTGTGAGGGTATCACAGTTCTTATATGTAAAAGGTAGGGCTGGACAAAATGAGCTTACAGTTCCTTTCCGGTTCTAAATTTATGATACTACAATCCAATGGGAAAAAATTATAAAATATGTTTCTAAGACTATTCTTTAACTCTGACAATTTCTGATAGACAAAGACTTCTAACACATTAGCATAAATATGTCAGACCTTTCCTACTTTCTCATCCAGAAAGCAACAATAGAGGAAATCTCTCTAAAAGATTTAGGCAAATCAAAGTCTAATTAGACAGTAAAAGAACTTCTAAGTTTGGTCTAATGTGCGTGTTCCTCCTGGTCATTATGTTTGCACAGGCAAATATATGAGAAATGTTGTTTCTCCCTTTTGTCAAAAAAAGTGATGTGGATATGGATGATTTACCAAGTTTTGGGTGATGTACATAATGTACCCCAAGACCTTCATTTTAATAAAACATATACCAATGTGTTAACTAGAATTCATTGGTATCCCTTGGGAACACATTCTTTGAAGATCATATAAATTGAGTCCACCACCATGACTGATTTTTGTTCTAAGAGAGATGGCCAAATAACCATCTTTTTCTTAATAAACATGCTGAACTTATTAATAAAAATATTAAATTGGCCAGAAACTGTCTTTCAGAATTTTTTGATAATCATACTGTCTCTTTTGAAGTTAGACCTTTTGAAGTTTTGAAGTAAGAAGTTTGTGGAGGGCAAAAAATTCAACTACATAGAGGGAAACATGCAATGGATCACAAATAATAGTTTCACCTTTTTTGTTGTTTGCTTGCTTTTTTTCTTATTTTTTAATCTGATTTTTCTTATGAAGCATGATAAATGTGAAACTATCTTTAGAAGAATTTAACATGTTTAACTTCTATTAGATTACTTGCTGTCTAAGGGAGAGTGGTGGGAAGGGAAGGAGAGAAAATTCGGAACACAAGATTTTGCAGGGGTGGATGTTGAACACTGTCTTTGCACATATTTTGAAAATAAAATGCTATTATTAGAAATAAAATTAAATAAATAAGAAACCAAAAAAGTGAAACATGCAAGGTAGATTTAAAAATCTCTTAATGTTACATTAAAAAAATAAAATATCAACATTTTTATTTGCTAATTTCATTGATTATTTCTCCTCTTCTAAACTCTTTTGATGGCTTTTGAATATCTTTATTCTTCTGAGTATTGTTAACCTAGTTTTGAGTATGATATTGAGAAGATGCAATTTTTGTTCAAAGATTAGCAAGGAGGCTGCTTACTGAATAAAAGAGCACATAGTAGGATATAAGTATATGAATATTTGAATTGGAGAAGGTTAAGAAGTAGTTTGAATACCAAATAGAAAATGTTATATATTGATTCTGGAAATGATAGGGAACCACAAGAGTTCGATGAAAAGGGATAGAGATATTTGTGACAGGCAAACCAATTAGTAGACTTGCTTTAGTTCTGATTTGAGTTAATTCAGACCTACAACAGCATGTTGACAGTGTCAGAGAAGAGGTGATATGTGATAGATACAACAAAGACAAAAACTAAAGACATTGGCAAAATTCTGTCTATAGGAAGAAAAAAGTGTGAGGAGACATAGATTTTTGTTAATTTATGTGATGAGCATGGGTGTCTAGGAAGATAGTGGTGCTCTTGATGGGATATAGCTTCTAGAGAAAATGTGGCAGTATCCCTGAAGTCACTGGGTCTTGGCAGTGACTAATTCCACAAACAGTGCTGGCTGTCAGGTAACAATCTGTTGGTCAGTTATAACAAAGTTTCTGAGATAATAATGAGATACATACCAAACCACTCTTCTCCATCTCTAAGACCACTCCTGAATTCTACCTCTAAGCCATAAAATTAGCCTATCAGTGATATGTAGCACCTGATCTCTCTATCTTTTTCATATAAATTTATCTTCTTGCTCCGGATTCTTAGCTAAATCCTTTGGGAACTTAGCCCATTTCAATTGGCATTAAATTAAAATAAATTTTGCTTCTTGACTTGGAGAGGGTTTCAAACTTGCAACTCTTTTTGAGGCACCTTGAGACACTAGTCTGCAGCCCCAATATTTTGGGGTCTCCTTTCTGAAGCTTAACCAGCATTTTTTTTTTTCAGAAAAGTAAGTGGTTTGAACAAAAGGTTATGAGTTAAGTGTTGGTCATGTTGAGTTATATATGAATATTAAATATTCAGATGAACATATCTAACAGAGAGAGGAGAATGAATGTCAGCATAAAATTAAGGCTAGGTAAAATAATCTAAGAATCATCACCAAAGAAACAATTGAATTCAAGGAATGATGAGATAACAAAGTAAAACAGTAGGGAAGAATGAAATGAAAGCAAAGTATTATTTTTTAAAGATATTTATGGAAAACATTTTAGCAAGAGCTTATTATGTGAATAATATTTAA